>NC_091646.1:110348399-110675903 GCF_027580195.1 Bos mutus
TCATATTCTTGTTCATGATGAATGCTCACTTCTGGCAGCACGCCCTTGTTATGTGGGGAAAGGGGGTCTGTGGATGCAGTGATGAATCTGGGACAGTAAGCCTTCAGGCTGTGGGGTACAAGCACAAAGACCAAGGAAACAGCATACCTCAATGGATTTTAGTTCACTGCTTACATCTTGGGCTTCCCTGGTGGCTCAGATGGTAAGGAATCTGCCTGCCATGCAGGAGACCCGGGTTTGATCCCTGGGTTGGGAAGATCCCCTGAAGGAGGGAATGGCAACCCACTCCAGTATTCCTGCCTGGAGAATCCCCATGGACAGTGGGCTATAGTCACAAAGAGTCAGACACATGCTGCTCCTCTGATGAAATGCTCTTACAAAACGACATCCTTTTGAAAGAAAACCCTGAGAACCAAATGCAGTGGGGGCTCTCATAGAATAGTCCATGTCACAGGTAGATGCGTTCCTCATGGTAACAAGTCACTGACAGTGACGTCCCGGGGCGGGGCTTCGGCTCGAACTTGTGAACAGCAACACAGGAGTCAGCTGAATAGACAGGCGGTGGTATTTGAGTTGGTCTCCTTTCATGCCATCTCTTTTTGTACTTTTTCTCTATTTTTCTGATTATATGGATTGTGAAGCCCTCCCCTGCCAACAGTGACCAAGTAGTATCAATGTTGTTTCTCTGCCTCTTGAATGAATAATACCACCAATAATGAATGAATATTACCACCAAGTAATGAGAGCCTGGCTTGTGGATCCTTCATTCTCGCCTACTCTGTTGCCACAAATCTGTGGTAGAAGAACTTCCCTTCCAGAGAAAGGGCAGAATGGACAGAAGGTGTGGGAGTGGAGAACAAGAGGTATGGAAATGACCTCCGGGTCACCCCTGGGGCAAGAGGATATTAAACGGAAATTTCCTGACTTTGATTTCACCTAGATCAGAGCTCAGTGTTTAAGTACCTGCTGGGCACTCTTCTAGAGAGACAGTCTACATGGGGCTATGTGGGGAGCCCAACACTACATCTGCCAACCATGGTTTGTCACCCCTTTTCAGTTGATGCACAAGAGAAGACAAAATTAGAAGATGGTTGTTAGAATTCTAGAAACTTCCTCCAGCCTTCCCGGCAAGTGGAGGGGAACTTGAGAGAACCACTCAAGAGAGACTGACAGATGCTCCTGAACTGAATTGAAAGGGCACAAGGTGCTTGATTCCCTGGAAAAACCCTACAGGTGAGGAGCTAGCAGGGGCTGCTTAAGTCTACCTCTGATGGCAGAGGGAGCAGCCTCTGCTTCCAGGGCTTGTGGTAGAGTGGGGAGGGGGACAGAGCTGCTAGGACTTTCCCAAGGGCTAAGTGCATAGCAAGCAAGTAGCTGGGTTGTTCTGGAAGGACCTCACCTAAGAGGCCTGTCTGTAGGTGGCCTGACTCAACAGAAGGCTGGGTGCAACATGCCACTAAATGCAGGAGCTGGTGGTCAACCACTGTACCATCTGAACCAGAGAATGGGTGAGTAGGGGCCCCCCAAAAAGAGAGGGTCTCCAAAAAATATCCCAAAAGTGAGCATACAAAAGAGGCAGCCCTTGAAAATCAGCATCTGGAGTACTCCCATACCAGGTAAGACCATCATGAATTAGTTTCCTGTGGCTACCATAAAAACTGGGTGGCTTCAAACAACAGAAATCTATTCTCTCAGTTCTGGAGCTACAAGTTCAACCTCAGAGTGTTGGCAGGACCATGCTCCTCCACAAACCTCTGGGGAGAATCCTTCCTTGCTTCATGTGGCTCTAGGAGTCTCTTGGCTTGCGGTTGCATCACCCTGATGCCCACCTTGATCTTCAATGGCTTCTCCTCTGCCTCTGTGTCTTCTCTTCTGTCTTTTCTAAAGATACTCATCACTGGGGTTAGGGTCCACCCAGGTCATCCGAGATGATCTTATCTCAGGATCTTTAACTTAATTATATTTATAAACAGCCCCCCCGCCGCCCCGCTCTCGTTTTTAAAAAAAATAAGGTGACATTCATAGGTTCCAGTGTTAGGAAGTGAATATATCTTTCTGGGGGAGGTGGAGCACCATTCAATCCACAATACTAATCAGATAAAAGTTTTTACCCCTCCTTCTTCCTGTCCTTATCCTAGAGAGACCAGAAAATAGTGCAGGAAGCCGAGAAAGGGTACAAGAAGGACAGTGAAGGAATAGATTCCTGTGTCCTTTGCTGGTCCACAGAGTTACAGATCACACCTGAACTGAGGGAGCATTGGTGTTTGAATTGGTTAAGTAATCAAAGATCTTATTAGAATGGACTTTTTAACAACTTAAGATTGTTTCTTTATACTGAAAGTGACTAGAAAGATTGTTTCTTTATACTAAAAGTGACTAGAAAAATCTATGGGGAGGCAAGGGGAAGGGGAACTGGATGGAGGTAGTCAAAACACACAAACCTCCAGTTACGAGTTAGCTGCTGCTGCTAAGTCACTTCAGTCCTGTCCGACTCTGTGCGACCCCATTGATGGCAGCCCACCAGGCTCCCACATCCCTGGGATTCTCCAGGCAAGAACACTGGAGTGGGTTGCCATTTCCTTCTCCAATTACAAGTTAGCAGTAGGGCTATAATGTACAATGTGAAAAAGATAATTAACAATCACTGTATGTTGAATATGAAAGTTGTTCAGAGTAAATCCTGCAAGCTTTCATCACAAGGAAAACAATTTTTTTCTTTTATTTTTATATGAGATGATGGATGTTCACTAAGCATACTGTGGTCATCATTTCATGATGTATATAAATCAAATCATTATGCTGTACATTTTAAACTTATACAGTGAAAGTGAAAGTTGCTAAGTTGTGTCCAACACTTTGTGACCACATGGACTATACAGTCCATGGAATTCTCCAGGCCAGAATACTGCAGTGGATAGCCTTTCCCTTCTCTAGGAGATCTTCCCAACCCAGGGATCCAACGGAGATCTCCAGCATTGCAGGCAGATTCTTTACCAGCTGAGCCTCATGGGAAGCCCAAACTTAATACAGAGCTGCACGTCAATTATATGTCAATAAAACTGGAAGGAAAGAAGAGCTGTGGGATTTGCACAAGCCTCAAGCTCCAGCCCTAGAGCAGCCAAGATGTAGGAGGAGAGCCAACAGAGTGTGTTTCAAGGCAGTGGTGAGAAAAAATTTAACGTTTCTTCTTACTTATACCCTACAGAGCCGGGGCTGTTCAGATCAGATGAGTCGCTCGGTCGTGTACGACTCTTTGCAACCCCATGAATCACAGCACGCCAGGCCTCCCTGTCCATCACCAACTCCCAGAGTTCACTCAGACTCACGTCCATCGAGTCAGTGATGCCATCCAGCCATCTCATCCTCTGTCGTCCCCTTCTCCTCCTGCCCCCAATCCCTCCCAGCATCAGAGTCTTTTCCAATGAGTCAACTCTTCGCATGAGGTGGCCAAAGTACTGGAGTTTCAGCTTTAGCATCATTCCTTCCAAAGAAATCCCAGGGCTGATCTCCTTCAGAATGAACTGGTTGGATCTCCTTGCAGTCCAAGGGACTCTCAAGAGTCTTCTCCAACACCACAGTTCAAAAGCATCAATTCTTCGGCACTCAGCCTTCTTCCCAGTCCAACTCTCACGTCCATACATGACCACAGGGAAAACCATAGCCTTGACTAGACGAACCTTTGTTGGCAAAGTAATGTCTCTGCTTTTGAATATGCTATCTAGGTTGGTGATAACTTTCCTTCCAAGTTCAATAAATTAGATTAATAGGCGTCTCACTTTGTTCTTGTGCTGGAAACAATTTCATAGCAATAGCCTTTTGAAACTAGTCTCTTAGATTACATCTAGGATAAATCTGCAGTGCTTCAAGTTTTTAACATGGAGTCACTGCTCCTGCATTACTGATTACAGCGTTAGTCCTGGTCCTGTCTCCCCTCCTTCTAGGTAATGTTTATCACGTGGCTCAATCATACAGTCACCCTGCTTCCTTGAACAGTCCCCCAAGTTACCCTAGAGTAAAGGATCAGCAAAGAAGGCTGCCACTTTCTCTAGTCCTACCATCAGGGTGTCTTTACGGGATCCTGGCAGGGAAAGAATGTGTGGGGTGGGACACGCAGCATGCACAAGGCTCCTTAATGAATGTCTTCTGCTTTCATATCAACCGATGCATGCGAGGGATGCAATAAGTACTTGTTGAATTAATTACCGTGTTAAGTAAACTCATTTCCGTCCTAAGTGTTGTCAACATTTAGCCCAGCGCTGTCTTGATGGGAAACAGAAAGGGTAGTTCAACAAACTTCGATGCTCAAAAGCAACAGTGGGGCTGTTTGTTTATTTCTTTTTATTTTTTTCAATTCGTGGCTGGCTGCAGATTGCTGGCTCCAGACCAGGACCAGATTTTGGGAGCTGCGGGGGGTGGGGGTGGGGCCAGCCTCTTGACGGCCTCTTGCGGGGCCGATCGCTCTGTGCAGACGCCACTTTCCTAGCACGCATGCGTTGAGTCCCGGGCCTTGTTCTCCAGTCTGAGGGATGATTGGTTGAGCTTCCGTGGTCCCGCCCTGGGACCGAAGCCCTCTCGGGCACCGAGGACACCGAGGACTTCCGGGTTTCGCCCTTGCTTCTCGGTGAGCGGTGTTGAGGTTTCACTAATGTCTCTTTGGCTGCACACAGGCGACCCAGTTGGTCCCAGTGGAAGCCCACCCAGCTTGGGGAGGCTCTCAGTGTGCCGGGGCCGGTAGACCCGGACGTGCTTTCGCCTTCCCCTCTGCTCCAGCCGAGCGTGGGTAGATCCCTCGGGGCCGCCGCTCCCTGCATGCTGAGTGCCAGGCTGTCACCCTTGGAAGTCTTGCAGCCGACTTTGCTTGTCGCTCCACCCCACCCACTGGAACCCGAACCCAGGCCAGAGTGGGCCCTTGTGCCAGTCCCTTCCCCTCGTCCCTTCTGCTCGCTGCACATTTGCTATTGGTCATCATAAAGCGGAAGGGCGCTAGAGCGGTATTGTGCCACTTCAGAAACTGCGACGCTCCTGACAGCATCATTTCTCACCATAGAGGAAGAGGCTGCCTGTATAGCCAGAGAGGTGTACCTGGGTTTTGACTAGAAATTTACATTTTTTCTTTAGATCTTAAGTCTAAACTCGTCTAGGTTATTGCTGCTTTGTTACCAGCTTTTGGCCTTCCCTGGTGGCTCAGAGGTTAAAGCGTTTGCCTGGAATGCCGGAGATCCTGGGTTCGATCCCTGGGTCAGGAAGACCCCCTGGAGAAGGAAAGGGCAACCCACTCCAGTAGTCTTGCCTGGAGAATCTCATGGAGGGAGGAGCCTGGTAGCTAAGTCCATGGGGTCACAGAGAGTCGGACAGGACTGAGTGACTTCACTTTATTACTAATTTCACCTGTTTATATTTTTTTCTGTGGCCACTAGAGATTTTTAAATTCTTTGTCTGGCTTGCTGTTATACTGCTGTTGGACAGCACTGGCTGCAACCAAATCCAGTCTTTCTGCCTTTAAAAAAGAGATTTATTGTAGCAAAGCCTATCCGTTCATTTATATATTTGTCTGTGGCTGGTGTGTCTGACTCTTTGGGACCCCATGGACTGTAGACCACCAGGCTCTTCTGTCCATGGAATTCTCTAGGCAAGAATACTGGAGTGGGTTGCCATTTCCATCTCCAGGGGATCTTCCCAACCTAGGGATTCAACCTGGGTCTCCCGCATTGCAGGCAGATTCTTTACGGTCTGAACCACCCACTAACACAATATTTATTGTCTGTGGCTGCTGTTCCTGCTACAAGAACAGTGGAGCTGAGTAGTCCATACAGAAGCTGGATGGACTACAAAGCCGAAAGTATTTACCATCTGGCCTTTTATAGAAAAAATTTGCTGAACCTCTGTTCTAGAACAATGTCAGGTATGGTAGATACGTGTAAATCTCTTCATTTTATATATAATGAATATATATTATTCCTCTTCATTGCTGTATAATCCTCAGTTGGGCTTAGTGTGTGACATAGTTCCAAGAACTTTGTAAGGACTATCCCTTTTAATTCTCGTATTAATCCTATGATATTGCATTCTCCCTCCACCCCCAACATACTCATCATACTTCTGGGAACTGTACCTTCTAGTCTTTCCTTATCCCCAAATGACTTGACTCCTGGGGACCTGATTAGCCCACAGGAGGCACTGTGCTGCTTTTTTTTTTTTAAACTAGAATATTTTAAAATTATTTTCTAAACTAAAATTGAGATTAGGTTGGTTTCCCATGGAAGAAGCTGAGGGGCTTAGGCACAGTGGATACAAGCAAACCAGTCTGTGGTGCAAAGGATGATGCTCACTAGCAGAGAGGGGAGAATTTGTTGAGTAATAGTGAGCCCTGGCCAGGCGTTTGCCAGGTGTGTATCAGTGAGTAAAACAGACATCATTCTTCTGTGGTCTTGTAGGGAAAGCAGACAAGAAAAAATTATTTAGTGTGATTCAATTCAGTTCAGTCACTCAGTCATGTCTGACTCTTTGCGACCCCATGGACTGCAGCACACCAGGTTTCCTTGTCTATCACTAACTCCCAGAGTTTGATCAAACTCATGCCCATCAAATTGATGATGCCTCCTTTGTCATCCCCTTCTCCTGATTTCAGTCTCTCCCAGCATCAGGGTCTTTTCCAATGAGTCAATTCTTTGCATCAGGTGGCCAAAGTATTGGAGCTTCAGCTTCAGCATCAGTCCTTCCAATGAATATTCAGGATTGATTTCCTTTAGGGTGGACTGGTTTTATCTCCTTGCAGTCCAAAGGACTCTCAAGAATATTTTCCAGTGCCCCAGTTCAAAAGCGTCAGTTCTTCACCGCTCAGCTTTCTTTATGGTCCAACTCTCATATCCGTACATGACTACTGGAAAAATGATAGCTTTGACGAGATGGACCTTTGTTGGCAAAGTTATGTCTGTGCTTTTTAATATGCTATTTATGTTTGTCATAGCTTTTCTTCCGAGGAGCAAGTGTCTTTTAATTTCATGACTGCAGTCACCATCTGCAGCGGTTTTGGAGCCCAAGAAAATAAAATCTCTTACTGTTTCCATTGATTCCCCATCTATTTGCCATGAAGTGATGGGACCAGATGCCGTGATCTTCGTTTTTTGAATGTTGAGTTTTAAGCCAGCTTTTTCACCCTCCTCTTTAGTGTGATATGCACCATGGGGAAAAAATGTACAAATATTTGATGTTCTTAACAGGTTTCCTCCTCTGTAAGATGGTGGTAGCCCTGTACCTGTGAAGATGGAGATGAGCGTCTATAGCACACAGACTTTCTCCACGTGCAGTGCTTTCTGCTGTTAGGAGGTAAGTGCAGGAATGAATGCAGGGGACTGGGTACACAGTGACACTGTGTCAGAAAACATTGCAGTCTCTGGTTGGAATTTGTAGAGAAGGTTTTCAGGCGAGTTGTGCACAGCAGGTTTTTTGTTTTTTGTTTTAAACATTTCACAATTTAATGAGGCTCCCTCCAGCAGAATGTGAAGTCAGAGAGGTGGTGTGCATTCAGCCCAGGAGCAGGTCGGGAACTGCCTTTGGGTCGAGGCCCATGAGCTGGGTCGGTCCTGCTGTGGGAGAGGAGTTGTGCCTGTGTGCTCAGGGCCATGGTGATGGCTCTGGTTTAGATCACAGTCACCTGGAGAGCAGCAGCGTGCCCAGGCCTGCCCGCAGAGATTCCAGTTCATTCTGTCTGGGGTGAGGCCCTGGCATTGTTTTTGTTTTGGCTGTGTAAGTTCTCCAGATGACACGGATTGGCAGGCAGGAGTGAAAACCACACACAGGCTCAGAGAGCTAGTGGAGCAAAGGCATTGAGCTGTGGGATGCAAGTGCCTGCCAGTGATTCAGTCAGATCACAAATGAGGCTGGAAAGGGGCTTTTCACTACTGGCCAGGGACCTTGGGCTCCATCCTGAGAGCAGAGGGGAACCTCTGCAGGGCCTTAAGCAAGAAAAGGAGGGGGCCTTTTGCTGAAATCTCTACTAGAAGATGATCCCTCTAACAAAATGTCATGCGTAGAGTGAAAGCAGTGAAGAACTGGAGCCGGCCAGATAGCAGGAAGTAGAGGTTTGGTTTGTGTATCCCTCCTACGTGTGCCCCTTAGCAGCGGTGTCTGTCCTTGTATTTGCCAGTTTCTTGTCTGTGTTCTGCTGGGCTGTCAGCTCCTTTATGGCAGAGAGTATCTCAATAGGTTCAGCATCTATTGTGTACGAGATATATAGCAGATATTTATTCAGTGAACTGTGTAGAACTCTAAACTGGACACACAGCCTACTTCATCTTTTTATGGCAGTTCTCAAAATTTTATATCCCAGTTGCTTACATACTATAGCCTCCTAAGGCAGTAAATTGCTTTATATCAACATGACTGTCCTACCGGGAGAACAGAAAGTTTGACATCATTGAAATGCTGCAGAAAATATGGAAGAGAGGTGCACAGTTCTTGAGGTACTAGCCTACTGTGTTCCCTGTTTGCCTGGAAAAGTAATAAAGCCACTTTATCCTCCAAAAAAATATATACATGGCAGTTTCTTGAAAAATTAAAAATAGAATGCCTATATGATCCAGCAACCCCACTTTTGGGTATATACCCGACAGAATTGAAAGCAGAAAGATATTTATGCATTCATGTTCATGGCAGCATTCTTGACAAGAGCCCAAAGGTGGAAGCAATTCAAGGGTCCATCAGCAGATGGATGTATAACACAATGTGGTCTACCCACCCAGTGGAATATTATCTAGCCTTGAAAGGAGGGAAATTCTGACAGACACTCCGATGTGGATGAACCTTGAGAGCATTATGCTGTGTGAAATAAGCCTGACACAGAAAAGCAGATACTGTATGATTCCACTTATATGAGGTATCTAAAGTAGTCAAACTCAGACTGTAGAATGATGGTTACTAGGGAGTGCAGGGTAGAAAAGAAGTGGAGAGCTGTTGAACAGGTGCAGTTTGTTTTGCAAGACAACTAGCATTCCAAAAGCTGGTTGCACAATAGTGTCAGTGTACTTAATGAACCATCCATGTCAAAATGGTTAAGATGATAAATTATATGTGCATTTTTACCACAATTAAAAATTTTTAAATGTAGAGGAACAGTAAATAAAAGGGTTATGAAATGAAGAGCAGAGTGCTTATATATATGAAACCTTTAAGTTCTGTAGATTTCCATGAGTAAAGAAAGTTTCAACAAACAATGCTTCCATCTCCCTGAAGCCCTGAAGCTACTATTAACTTGCCTTCAGAATCTCCTTAAAGCTCTGACCTTTCATTGAGAAATTCGACCTGAGTTAAAGATTGCCTAACCTCCTTGGGGGAACTCTAGACCAGTGTCTTATTAACCCCCTTGCTGACATCCAGCCCAGTTCAATCCTGCTTTCTCAGGTAACGATATGTACAGAATGAGTGTAGAACGTGAGGAGACTGAGTCCTTGCTAGGAAACGTTCCCACACATGGGGGAGGGTTCAAGTGCCCTGAGCTCCTTGTGACCGGACCGTCGTGACTCCCTTGCTTGACTTCCTCCAGGTCCCGAGATCTCAAGCGGACAGTGCTGAGAGCAGAAGTCAGCAAGTGAGGGTGTGTATTTTTAATTTTTCTGTGCTGTCTTGCCTGCTCTTTGTTGACTGGGCCTTTGATTATTAGGAAGACCCTTTCTACTGTTGCAGTGGATTTCAATGAAATAATGACATTTACAGCAACATGGATGGACCTAGAGATTATCATACTAAGTGAATAAGTCAGAAAGAGAAATGCAAATACTATATGATATCACTTATCTATGGAATCTAAAATATGACAGTGACATAAATGAACCTATCTATGAAACAGAAACAGACTCACAGACATAGAGAACAGACTGGGGTTGCCAGGAGGACAGGGTGAGGGAGGGAAGGATTGGGAGCTTGGGATTAGCAGATGCAAACTGCTATATACAAATGGATAAACAACAAGGTCTTACTGTAGAGCGCAGGGAACTATATTCAACATCCTGTGATAAGCCATCATGGAAAAGAATATGAAAAAGAATATTCATGTATAACTGAATCACTTTGTTATACAGCAGAAATTAACACAACATTGTAAATCAACTACAATAAAATTTTAAAAGGAGCAATATATAAGTAAATGGGTAGGATTGTGTTCCAATAAAACTTTATGTACAAAAAAATTAATCAATACATAGATCTTCATTCTGATCATTCAGAAAAAGAAATGGAATTCAAAAAGGAAAAACAAGGATCTTGAAGTACCAGTTCTCGATAATTAGACAATACCACTTACAATCCAGAATCAGTGGCCCATTGACTTCTTGTTATCTGACTTTAAAAAAGAATAATAAATAAAAAAGACCACCAGGTGGTAAAAATACAAGACCCAGAACCTTGATCATGTGCACTATGCAATGGGGAAAACCAGTAGGAACCTCAGAGTTGTAGCTGTGGGTGATCACCTGTTCCTATTTGGGGATCAGGTTTGAGGGGAGACGGAACTGTTTGCAATGCAGCAGTGGGCTTCTGAGGAAGGTGAGAGCCGATATGAATGCAGTCACAGGTGAGGTGAGGCTTCCCTTCTGGTGTCCTGATTCCAAGGGGCAGTAGGACTGGGATGATCCATGAACCATGGCATTTTTCAGTAAGCAAATCTCTGGAACATATAGGGTTTATTGTGAAATTGTAATAGACCCATAACTTTTCTGGTTAGGAAATCAGTGCATGTGTATACATCAATAGAAAATATAAAAAAAGAGTAAAAGAACAAACAAAATCACTTAAGATCTTGCCATTCAGAAAGTAACACTGTCAGGAAATTTTTGTATCTATTTTCAGTCTTTTCTCTTCACACGTGATTTGTAAATAAAGTTTGGATCAGACTTTAGATCCCACAAGCTGTGCAGCATGACCAGAAAAAAATAGTAAAGATAGTAATAAATGGACTTTAGATGTTGTTTTTATTTTTATTAATTTTTAGCTTTTTTCTTTTTTTTGGTCACTGCACAGCTTATGGGATCTTGGTCCCCTGAACAGGGACTGAACCCAGGCCCTCAGCAGAGAGACTACTGAGTCCTAACCACTGGACTGCAAAGGCATTCCCTCGATGTTGTTTTTAAAAAACAGCTGTGTTCAGATACACTATTTATACCATAAGCTCACCTAGTTTAAGTATACAGTTTAGGGGTTTTTTTTAAATCATATTCACAGCTGTGCAGTGGTTACCACAGTCAATTTGAGAGAAGACTATGTACCTCCCCCAAGAAAAGCTGTGTACACATTAATAGCCACCGCCTCTTCATTCCACCCCACTGGTTCCCCAATTCCCTCCATCCCAGCCCTCATCCACCATGAATTTACATTCTGTCTCTAGATTTGTGTATTCTGGACATCTCATGTAAATGAAATCATACAATATGTGGTCTTCTGTGTCTTCAATTTAGCATAAAGCTTTGAAGGCTCATCCATGTTGTCTGTATCAGAATTTCATTTTATTGACAACATCCCATTGTATGGATATATTAGGGTTTGTTTCTCGATTCCTCAGTTGATAGACATTTGGATTGTTTCCACTTTTTGTCTGTTACAAGCCATGCTGCTATGAATGTTTGTGTGCAAGCCTAAGCATTTGGAACCTCATCGTTTCTTCTAAGTTTGCAGAAAATTCTTACAAAAACAGCCTCCACATCTCTCATTTCCTTAAAGTAAATTTTTAGAAATAGAATTGCTGACTAAAAGGACCTTAAGCTTTACAGCACTTGTCAGGTGGTGTCTAGGAAGACTGCATTAACTATCTCTATAATCACTTCAGTGTGGTGAACCTGTGTGTCTTTGGTGATTGTTATTTAGTATCACGTGCTGTAAAACAAGAGTCCATGGAGTCTGGAAAAGATGATATCCCTGCCATCAAAATGCTTATGTTCACATTTAGACCAAACAGGCAGATACCGATCCAAGGGTGTTTTGTAGGCAAGGTTGTGTGCATTAGATGGAGAGACAAAGAGATGGGTTAGATAAAGTGAACTTTTGCCTCCTCGGGATGAGGTTCACACAGACATAACCAGCTTTTTACACCTACAAGTGGTGGTGGGAGGGCGGAGAAAGGAAATGGAACGAAACTCTGGCCTAGGGACCCGTTAGTCCAAAGTCCCAAACCCTCTGGATTGCAGAGTCAGAACCTTGACCCCGATGTTCAGAAGATGTAGACGTCAGCACCGTGTGGCCTGTTGACTGTTGGGGCCCATCTGACCTGTGTCCAGCTGCCTCCCAACCTGTGGTGTTTCATCATTCTGTAGATTCCTTGGGACTTCTGAACAGCATCTGATTTTGGCTCTGTTTTTCATGCTTTTATATTCAGAAAAGTCCTACTTCAAGACTATAAAATCAGGGAAATCCCTGGCAGTCCAGCAGTTAGAACTCCATGCTTCAACTCTAGGGAACCTGGGTTCAGCCCCTGATCAGAGAACTAAGATCCCACAAGCCATAGTCAGTTCAGTCGCTCAGTCATGTCCAACTCTTTGCGACCCCATGGACTGCAGCATGCCAGTACTCCCTGTCCATGACCACCTCCTGGAGTTTACTCAAACTCATGTCCATTGAGTCAGTGATGCCATCCAACCATCTCATCCTCTGCTGTCCTCTTCTCCTCCCGCCTTCAATCTTTCCCAGCATCAGAGTTTTTTCCAGTGAGTCAATTCTTCACATCAGGTGGCCAAAGTATTGGAGTTTCAGCTTCAGCATCAGTCCTTCCAATGAATATTCAGGACTGATTTCCTTTATGATGGACTGGTTGGATCTCCTTGCAGTCCAAGGGACTCCCAAGAGTCTTCTCCAACACCACAGTTCAAAAGCATCATTCTTTGGTGCTCAGCTTTGTTTATATTCCAGTTCTCACATCCATACATGACTACTGGAAAACCATAGCCTTGACCAGATGGACATTTGTTGGCAAAGTAATGTCTCTGCTTTTTAATATGCTGTCTAGGTTGTTCATAACTTTTCTTCCAAGGAGCAAGTGTCTTTTAATTTCATGACTGCAGTCACCATCTGCAGTGATTTTGGAACCCCCAAAAATAAAAGTCTGCCACTGTTTCCCCTTCTGTTTGCCATGAAGTGATGGGACCAGATGCCATGATCTTGGTTTTCTGAATGTTGAGTTTTAAGCCAACTTTTTCGACTCTCCTCTTTCACTTTCATAAAGAGGCTCTTGAGTTCTTCTTCGCTTTCTGCCATAAGGGTGGTGTCATCTGCATATTTGAGGTTATTGATATTTCTCCCAGCAATCTTGATTCCAGCTTGTTCTTCCTCCAGCCCAGCGTTTCTCATGATGTGCTCTGCATATAAGTTAAATAAGCAGGGTGACAATATACAGCCTTGACGTACTCTTTTCCTGATTTGGAACCTGTGTTGTTCCATGTCCAGTTCTATATGTTGCTTCTTGACCTGCATACAGATTTCTCAGGAGGCAGGTCGGGTGGTCTGATATTACCATCTTTTTAAGAATTTAGGTTCAGCCCCTAATTGGAGAACTAAGATCCCACAAGCCACAGTACAGCCAATAAAAGCTATATATTTAAAAAAGTAAAACTATAAAATCAGCAAGGACTTCAGTTTAAATAGCTGAACACAGGGGGAAATAGTCTGGCCTCCTCAGCCTTTCCCCATGGACGCTGACACTGGCATGTTTTCATTCCCAACATAACCACCAAATTCCACACAAAGGAGTTGACTAATCTTGATCTGGAAAGGGCATTCATTTGTAAAAGTAGAGATGAGAAAGTTAAAACAGCTCTTTCAGCAAGCCTCCTTTAAGCGATTGTTAATGCAGAGGCTATTTACAGAGCCACTGATTTTGTTGTTGTTGTTGTTATTGTTTTAACTACTGAGACTCAGACTTTTGAGACTGAATCATACTGCAATGCAGATTGCATTTTCTAACATGTCACACCCACTTTTATTACCTAACTCTTTCTCTGCCTGGCTCAGATGGTAAATAATCCACCTGCAATGCGGAATACCTGAGTTCTATCCCTGGCTTGGGAAGATCCCCTGGAGAAGGGAAAGGCTACCCACTTCAGTATTCTGGCCTGAAGAATTCCATGGACTGTATAATCTCTGGGGTCACAAAGAGTCAGACAAGACTGAGCGACTTTCTTCTTCTTTTTCTCTGCCTAGGTAACTGGCAGAGAGCACGGTGCATGTATGACGGAGCTGCGCCCGGCAAACACAAGCTTGAGAACCTGGAAAGCCCTTTTTTCTTGGCAGCTCAAACGATGTCTGACAAGAACCAGATAGCGGCCAGAGTTTCCCTTATCGAGCAGCTGATGTCTCAAAGGAATTTTGAGGATCTCGGCCATCACCTCACTGTGCTGGAAACTCTGCATGTAACTCCAGAGCACCTTCAGGAGACGGGGGTGGTCAGGGCGGTGTACAGAGTCCTCAAAAACTGCCCCACAGGGGCTTTGAAGCAGAAAGCCAAGCGTTTGCTGTCAGAATGGAAAGCGCTGTATAAGGATACTCTCTGCAAGCCAGAGGGCAGCCCTAAACGATTTCCTCTGGGTGGAAGTCAAGAAGAAAATCGAGGACTTCCTCCTGACCCACATCAGGAGGAGGTACGGGGTGGCTCCAGGTATAATTCTCTGTTCACATCTCAAGATGTGGCGGGAGCTGTTGAAACGATCGTGCCGGAAGACAGCTGCGGCAGTGTGGAGCCTAAGGCAGTCCCTCTCAGTGCCCGGGACCCTCAATCCACCGACCTGGCAGCAAATGGGCAGCAGGACCGCATAGTGCCAGTGAGAGCCAGATGCACAGAGCTGCTGTACGAAGCTCTAACTGCTTCCTCCCCGGCCCAGCCCAGAGCCCACGTGTGGCCCAACTTGGCACAAGAAATCGAAGCGCACGTTTTTGCCCTTCACCCCAAGAACCTCCAAAAATACAAAACATGCATCCGCAGCAAAGTGGCCAATCTAAAAAACCCCACAATTCTCACTTACAGCAGAACTTGCTCTCTGGGACCATGTCTCCAAGAGAATTTGCCGAAATGACCGCCATGGAGATGGCCAGCCAGGAACTGAAGCAGTTGAGAGCCTCCTACATGAAATCTGCCTTACGGGAACATTACCTGCCCCAAGTGGTGGAGGGCACGCCGACAAGGAAAATAAAATGCGAGCGCTGTGAGAAATTCAACTGCCAGGTCACTGTCATCCCCAAAGGGACACTCTTCCTTCCAAGTTGGATGAGGAATCCAGGCCCAGATGAAGAAATGATGACCTATGTCATCTGCAATGAATGTGGGGAGCAGTGGTATCATAGCAAGTGGGTGTGCTTGTGATTATAAATAAATCTTCTTTTAACAGCAGATAACTGAAGTGCTGTCTTTTATTTGTACCACCTTTTTATGCTTGTCTTTTAAATCTTATACATACTATTCTTTTTCTTAATTGAGGTATAGTTAATTTATAATGTTTTACTAGTCTCAAGTGTATAGCAAAGTGATTCAGTTCAGTTCAGTCATTCAGTGGTGTCTGACTCTTTGTGACCCCATCAACTGCAGCATGCCAGGCTTCCCTGTCCATCACCAACTCCCGGAATTTACTCAAACTCATGTCCATTGAGTCAGTGATGCCATCCAACCATCTCATCCTCTGTTGTCCCCTTCTCCTCGTGCCTTCAGTCTTTCCCAGCATCAGGGTCTTTTCAAATGAGTCAGCTCTTCACATCAGGTGGCCAAAGTACTGGAGTTTCACCTTCAACTTCAGTCCTTCCAATGAACACTCAAGACTGATCACCTTTAGGATGGACTGGTTGGATCTCCTTGCAATCCAAGGGACTCTCAAGAGTCTTCTCCAACACCACAGTTCAAAAGCATCAATTCTTCGACACTCAGCTTTCTTTATAGTCCAACTCTCACATCCATACATGACCACTGGAAAAACCATACCCTTGACTAGACGGACCTTTTTTGGCAAAGTAATGTATCTGCTTTTGAATATGCTGTCTAGGTTGGTCATAACTTTCCTTCCAAGGAGTAAGCATCTTTTAATTTTATGGCTTCAGTCACCATCTGCAGTGATTTTGGAGCTCCCAAAAATAAAATCTGCCACTGTTTCCACTGTTGCCCCATCTATTTGCCATGAAGTGACGGGACTGGATGCCATGACCTTAGTTTTCTGAATGTTGAGTTTTAAGCCAACTTTTTCACTCTCCTCTTTCACTTTCATCAAGAGGCTCTTTAGTTCTTTGCTTTCTACCATAAGGGTGGTGTCATCTGCATATCTGAGGTTATTGATATTTCTTCCGGCAATCTTGATTCCAGCTTGTGCTCCATCTAGCCCAGCATTTCTCATGATGTACACTGCATATAAGTTAAATAAGCAGGGTGACAATATACAGCCTTGATGTTCTCCTTTTCCTGTTTGGAACCAGTCTGTTCCAAGTCCAGTTCTAACTGTTGCTTCCTGATCTGCATACAGATTTCTCAAGAGGCAGATCAGGTGGTCTGGTATTCCCCTCTCTTTCAGAATTTTCCAGAGTTTATTGTAATCTACACAGTCAAAGGTTTTGGCATAGTCAATAAAGCAGAAATAGATGTTTTCCTGGAACTCTCTTGCTTTATCCATGATCCAGCGGATGTTGGCAATCTGATCTCTGGTTCCTCTGCCTTTTCTAAAACCAGCTTGAACGTCAGGAAGTTCACAGTTCACGTTTTGTTGAAGCCTGGCTTGGAGAATTTTGAGCATTACTTTGCTAGCATGTGAGATGAGTGCAATTGTGTGGTAGTTTGAGCATTCTTTGTGCTTTGTGGGGGGTAGTTTGACTACCCACCACCCTGGGACAATTACATCTGGATCTGTGGAATGCCTGGAGGAGGAAATGGCAACCCACCCCAGTATTCTCACCAGGAGAATCCCATGGACAGAGGAGCCCTGGCGGGCTACAGTCTGTGGGGTCACAAAGAGTCAGACATGACTGAGCGACTAACACTTTGACTTTTTACTATGGGGATGCAGCCCAGCATCAACATTTCTGTTTTCTTTCCTCAAGTTACTTGAAGTTGCAATCAGAGTTCCAAAGGCTTGCACTTGATCCTTTTGTCACCTTTAAGAAAAGTGTTATTTTGTAGACTTCACTGTTGAGGAAATGTCCACAGAGGTCCTGTGGCTCACCTCGGCAACACAAATGTAAATACTCACACTTGAACTGTGGCTAGATTTTCTTCCTTCCAGTTCCCTGTCTGAGACGGCTTCCATACTGACTCCTGAGAAATACAGCCCTGGAGATGTGGAACTAAAAGAATAGTGTCTTCAAGCTCCCACATCGGCGGATGAGAGCTTTGTTGTTTTCCATTCTCTTTTCTCTTTCCACTTTACAGGTCTCCCTGGAGCCCTGAAAGTTCCCCTATTAATTCCAGGTAGAATTTTGTTTCCAGCCCTCTTGCTCAGTCATAGGAGTCACACATTGTTTTTCCTCCACACAATTTCTCCAGAGTACATAAACTCTTTAGGACATTTGGTTATTGATGTTAGGGAGTCTTCATGTTCTCAAAGGCATGTGTTTAGATCTGTAGGGGAGTAAAAAAAAAAAAAAAAACCCTAGACTCTGTAGCTGGGACCCTGCAAATTAGAACTGCGGAAAGACAGACAAAGGAACCAGAGAGAAGTCAAGTTTATTTACACGTGCACCACCTATACCTGTAGGAGAAACTCAGTGATGAGTAACTCAAAGGGATGATTAGAACTTGGGCTTAGACAGCATTTTCCATTTGTAGAGAAGGACCAAGAAAGTGAAGTCACTCAGTCATGTCCCACTCTTTGCGACCCCATGGACTGTAGCCTGCCAGGCTCCTCCATTGTCCATGGGATTTTCCAGGCAAGAGTACTGGAGTGAGTTGCCATTTCCTTCTCCAGGGGATCTTCCTGGCCCAAGGATCGAACCCCGGTCTCCAACATTGTAGGCAGACGCTTTACCATCTGAGCCATGAGAGCAGAGACAACAAATTTCAGTGAAATTCCACCTAATACCAAGGAAAATGGCTGTAGGCTTTTAGGGGCAGCAGGCTGTGGGAAGATCCTTTAGCTGGGGAAATGATGGACGATATGGGTCGTGTAGTATGGTTTGTGTAGACTCCTCTCTGTTCCATGCTGCCTCCAGTGATCGGGTGCTTCTCCCCGGTAGGGAATTCACAAGGGGGATTTGGGGTCTGCTTTCAGGCAGTTGGGGTAGGGCGGAGTGCTCAGCCGTGTTTCCATTTTTTGTGTGCTTTCAGTTCCAATGATCTTTCTGCCCTTGTATTTTGAGGGTGGCATGCTCCAAACCCCTTTAGGTCCGAAGTTCGATTCTGCTTTTGTAAAAACTGGCATCAACCTCTCAGAGGAAGTCTGTTACCTCGGTCTTTGACTCTCCCAATGTTTGTCTCCTCAAGGAAAAGGGAATCACTTCCGTGAAGTTTTTGTAAACAGTGTCGAACCAACCTATATAATGTTGAAATATAACAGTCCTTCTGTGTGATTACAGCTGATTTTTTTTAATTTCATAGAATTTTACTATATATTGTTTTCACTATAGTGTGTAAGTTACCTCCAAACCTACACATTTTCACCAGATCTTCTTTCTTTACTCTTCTAAGACCCTTTGGCAGAGCTCTGAAGTCTTCATGGACTATACAGTTTACCTGCCTCATGACAGAATTCCCCCAAATGTGCAGAACACACAAAGCAAATATATTTGTGTTTTCAAGTGGTTTTAAAGAAAGCAGCTTGAGGCTCTCTGGGAGGAATTCTGTTTTGCTATCTTTCTCCCAGAGGCTTCCGAGCACTGCCTATTGTGATGTAACAGTCTTTTAAAGAACTCTGCACAGCCAACTAGAACTTCAAGGTTCACCAAGTGTGGTTTCATGTGACTTGCTTGGAGTGGTCTTCAAAACTATTCAGTGGTTAGAAAAGAGCACAGCATGTGAAACCCGCATGTGATCCATTCACATCAGAGTTTGTCTTTTGGTTGAGGGCTTTTGGGTGTGTTTTAGGGAGTAGGATTTTGTTTGTTTTTTATTTTGGTGCTTTTTATTTGTACCAGAATTTTGCAAACTGAATGTGCAAATGAATGGAAGCACTTGAAATGGAAATTCCTTTATTCTCCAAGATCTAAAAATCTGAGTTGTCTTCCTTATTTTGTATCAACTTTGTCAGTGAGTTGTAACTATAGATAGAAAAATCGTAATCTGTTTTTTTTTTTTTTTTCTTTTAGTCAGTGAGAGAGCATTACATTTTCCAAGTTGATCGCCTTCCCTGTTGACTCAGACGGTAAAGAATCTGCCTGCAATGTGGGAGACCCAGGTTTGATCCCTGGGTCAGGAAGATCCCCTGGAGAAGGGAATGGCAACCCACTCCAGGATTCTTGCCTGGAGAATCCCATGGATAGAGGGATAGAGGAGCCTAGCAGGCTACAGTCCATGGGGTCACAAAGAGTCGGACACAAGGGAGCAACTGACATATGTATATGTATGCATGTCTTCTTCATTTTTTATCACCTTTGTCAGTGAGTGTTGCAACTATAGATAGGAAAATAGTAACTGGTTTTTGTTTTCTTTTAGTCAATGAGAGAGCATTACATTTTCCAAGTATAGATAAGAGTTCTTTTACATCCTATGCTTATCTCTTGAAAAGAAAGGGGTTTTCTTTTAAAGTGCTCATGGGGTAAAGGAGCTCTCATTTCCATTAAAATCATTTTTACAAGGACAGCAAGTCCAAAAGCCCCAGGATGGGAGGGTGTCTGACACAGACAGGGCGCAGGCAGAGTCCGTCAGAGCTGAGGCACAGTAGGAGGAAGGGGATGAAGGATCGAGGAGACGCCAGGCTCATGAGGGGATGAAGGATCCAGGAGATGCCAGGCTCATGATGCCAAGCTCATGAGACTACCCTGGGGAGTCATGATGAGGATTATGGAATTTTTGCCAAGCTTGATAGGAAGCTATGGTAGCTGAGGGTGGGTAGTAATGCAATTTGAATGACCTCAGGAAGCATCTCTCTGGCTGCTGTGTGAAGGCAGATGAGGAGGGAAGCAAGGACAGAGGCAGGGGCCCCAGTGTCATTTAACTGGTTTCTAGCAAGAGTGCACAAAGACTGCACTCCTTGCATCCTTATAGTTGATGGAGTCCTCGGTGATAGGACTGAGGACACGCTACCTCATCTGACACTTTGGCATAGTGAATATTTTAAGCTGAAGGAATCTGAGAAATGGCAGGTGCAGGAAAGTCTGTTGCTTTTTGCCTGTAGAAAAATTTAATCAGTAAAGTGAAAAAATGCAGAAGCAAAGGAGACACAATGATAATAGTTTCAGTTCAGTTCAGTTGCTCAGTCATATCCAGCTCTCTGTGACCCCATGAACTACAGCACACCAAGCTTCCCTGTCCATCACCAATTCCCGGAGCTTACTCAAACTCATGTCCATCGAGTTGGTGATGCTATCCAACCATAATAATAATAGTTTAGTCATTAGGAAATGTCAAGGACCTTTAGTTCGTCCTCAAGAGTTATAGATAATATTCTGAGCTATATCCTTTGAGTTGTTTCGTAGATACTAAAACCTTCACCATGTGCAAGAATGTAACTATACAATGACCAGGCTGTAGTCATGACATAAGCTGCCAGGGTTCTGAGAACTGGCCTCAAAGAAATGGGAACAAACCAACCTTGGGAGCTGAAGATGAACTGTACTTAAAACAGTCAAGATTAACACTGATCAGACCACCACATGATCAATTCCAAGATAGGACCGTCAGAGTTGACTATGTTGTTTCTACTTGTAGCCCCCTCCCTCCATCTATACACCCCTGAAACTCATGCCTACTGATTGTCAGTAAGAAGTTGGCCTTTGGACATGAGTTCACCCTGTCCTCTGAAATAAAGCAAACTTCCTGCCACCAATCTTGCCTCTCAAGTATTGGCTTTTGAGTGTTGAGCAGTTGGACCTAACACTGATGTGGGACTGTACTTAGTGACTGGTTTCTGATGAAGAGATTATGGTGGGAGTGATGGAGAGTAACTTCTGAGATTAGGACATAGGAGGCATTATAATTTCCCCTTTGTTCTCTCTCTTTTGTAACTCTTGATATGTAGGAAGTCAGCTGACACCTCATAAGGACACTCAAGTATTCTTATGGAGAGGTCCACAAGGCAAGGAGCCCATGGCCATGTGAGCACACCATCTTGAAAGATCCTGCAGTTGGAGTCAAGCCTTTCGATGACTGCAGCCTCGGCCAACAACTCAACTGTAACCTGGTGAAAAACCCCAGGCCCCAGTTAGGTACACTGCTCCTGGATTTCCCATTCACAGAAACTGTGAGACAATAAATGTTGTTTTAAACCACTAAGCTTTGCAGTATTTTGTTGAATAGCAATAGATAACTGTAATATATGTGGGGACCAGAAATCGAACAAAGGGAAAACTTGAAGGACAAGGTGATGATCTTTATAAAGGTATTTGCTGCTTTGGTATTTTGATTTTTAATTTGTATTCATTAAATCTGAGATACTATGGACTATTATTTTGTACACTAGTGGAAAAAATGCTGCCAGGTAAACTAAATTATTGCTCATTATCTTAAAAATTATTTTGTGCAATTGTGTGATAATTCTGAGCATGAATTGGTCATGATGGGGTTATCGTTAAAGAATTCAGCCAGCGATGCCCTGCTTTGCTCGCTACTGCCCTCAGATCAAAGCTCAAATTCCTTACCCACACATGCAGGGCTCCTCACAGAGCCCGAGCTGCCTGTGAGCATGGCAAGCTGAACACGTAGACTTGGCATCCTCCGAAGCCCTCCACCAATGACTGCTGGGAGCACAGATACCCCAGCTCCTGTGCCTCAGGGGGGATAATTCTAAGGCTTGGGCCCTACTGTCTTCTAGAACTCCCCAGCAGAATTCAATCACAATGGTAACTTATTTATATAACATGTCTTTCCCTTCTCTGTCCTACTAGAACTAGCACTTTTGGGGACAACCTCCCAAATAAACCATGCACACTTGAATTCTGGTTTCAGAGTCTGTTTCTGAGAGAATGAAACCTAGAGAGGAAAGGCTTGGGAGAATGGAGCACCAGGAAGTCCCCACTTACTCTACACACATACCTTGATGGTGCTGGGCAAGCATCAAGCTCAACAGGCTCATTGGTGGTAACATGTGAGAAAGTACTTTGTAAGAACGTCAGCTTCTATGTATTCAATTTTCCTTCAGAAACAAATTTGAAATATTGGAATGTCACTGTTGTTAGAGCAGAAGACCAAATCCAATTCAGTTCTTGAGGAATCATCTAATTTCAATTTTCTCCATCCCACTGTCTGTCAAAGAGACCCAATACTTATTTCTTAGGATTGATGAGACAGTTGGCTGAAATCACACTGAAAAAGTGTTGACACATAGTGTTTCAACAAAATTAGCTGAATCCCAATCTGGTTTATGAAGACTAGATAATATACTTATTCATTTTAATGTTTACATAACCTTAGATTATGTACATAAATTACATATAAATAGGACTTTAACACCCTTTAAACCAATGAAACTATTGAAACAAGACTGATCAGAAATGATTTCTATACTGTAATTTGGCATTTCATGGTCACCATTTCCTAGAAACACTCAGCTCTTGAGTTTTGGGTATATTCCCACAAAGCCTGGTTTTAAGAATAAAGAAAGGAATGAGATGCCAACCACTCACAAATCATTAAAGTCATGTTTAAATATAAGATCCAATCCATAAAACCAAGAACAACAGACTCATAGCTCAGACTTCCTGTGGCAGGCTGAATAATGAACCCCCAAAAGTTGGTCATGTCATAATCCCTGGAACCTCGAAATGTTACCTTATGGAACAAAAGGGAAATTTCATATGTGCTCTTATGCATCTTAAGACAGGGAGGTCACCCTGTATTTTCTGGGTGGGCCAGGTATAATCACAGGGTTCTTTAAAGAACATGATTAAGAGTGAGAGAAAAGGCAAAGGGACAAAGGAAGAAGAGGTGCAGTGATGTGCCTACAAGCCAGGTACTGTTGGAGCATCTATAAGCTAAGAGACAAGGAATGGATTCTCCCGTGGAGCCTACAGAAGGAACAAACCCTGCCAACAGCTTAGTTCTAGCCCCATAAGACAAATTTTGGACTTCCAGCCTCCAGAACTCTAGGAAAATAAATGTATATCCCTGCTCCCACCCCTGCCCTATGCTGCAAGGCTTCTGGGATCTTAGTTCCCCGGCCAGGGATTGAACTGATTTGATCTTAGTTCCCTGTGCCCTCAGCAATAGATGCAAGGAGTTCTAACCACGAGACCACCAGGGAAATCCCAAATTTATGCTATTTTAAGCCACTAATTTTGTGGAAAATTGTGACAATGGGACTTCCTTAGCAGGACTCTGAGAAGAACCAATTCTCAAACAGGGTGTAGTTTGCAGAAAGCATGCCTCTGTCCATGAATACACGAACTCAGTAATTCCTTTATTGCTCATGTTATTGTTACTTGAACTCAATAGAGGAAAAATTGTATATTGCATAAATATAAGAAGGGAGTTGTTCCACACATCAAACTCAAGAACAGGAAAGTTAATAACATATTTATCTTATGTGCCCAAGGCAGAAAGGTACCAGTGTCAGGACCTGGAATGCTGGAGATGGAGTTCAGATCAGTAAGTGTTCTAGACTAACAGCATGCAATAGAAATATAATTCTAGCAGCCATATTGTTTAAACTATAAAAGAAACAAGTGGAATTAATTTTAGTAATATATTTTATCTAATGCAGTATATCCACAACATTATCAACATGTATTCAATAGGAAATGATTAGTGAGATGCTTTATGTTCTTTGTTTATTAGAAAGTCTTCAAAATCCAATGTATATTTTGCAATCACAGCACATCACAACTTGGACTGGTTATGTTTCAAGTACTCAACAGCTACACGGGGCTAGTGACTACTGTATTTACTGTATTGGACAAAGCA
Organism: Bos mutus; assembly: GCF_027580195.1. Classification (NCBI taxonomy): domain Eukaryota; kingdom Metazoa; phylum Chordata; class Mammalia; order Artiodactyla; family Bovidae; genus Bos; species Bos mutus. The sequence continues at coordinate 110,372,395 of NC_091646.1, forward strand.
GGTTGAGAGCATCTAAATAGACCCAAAGCCCAAATGGCATTAAAATGCATGGGGGTCACATAGGGAAACAGTCAATATTTTATAAGAACTCTGTATGGTGTGTCAGCTACAAAAATACTGAATCACTATGTTGTACACTTGAAAATAATACTGTAAGTCAATGATACTTAGAGTATTAGTTTGAAGCAGCATACAAGATAAAAGTAAAAGGTTTATGCCAAATTCTGATGCTGAAGATGAAAAAATTGCATGCTGCTGAAGATTTATTCACTTGATGATTGTTAATTGATGACTAATACACTAATCAACATTTAAGAGGCATATAATCTTCTAGGTCACCTAAATTATGGTACGATGTCTCAATTAAAAAAGTACAACAACGGGTGCTTATCTTAGAAATCCCTATAAAGCAGTCAGTTTTTACTAAAAGTCATAAAACCTCAGGAAATAACCAGTGGACAAGCTCTTATGCTACGAGCACCTTGCCTATCCTGTAAACGTGCTGTCTGTAACCTGGGTCCTGGAGGTGATTACACCTGGTCCCTGGGCAGTTCCTGAAAAATCAAGCGTGAGACATTTCCAAGCATGTTGCACAGATAATGAGTATACCAGCTCGTGAACCTGAGACCACAGACAGAAACCACGGTTCACATCTTTAAAACTGTGAAATTGCAGAATCCTAATGTCAAGCTTCCAATGTAATATTCTTGGGTTTAATTTGGGAGCTTTTCGACTGCTGATTTAATTTGGTTGCCCTCTGAAACTGAGGCTCCTGGAGGTCCGTTTGTCCACTGCTAGAACAACTATTAGTCTCATCTCCAAAAAGCACTTGATGTCTCTTAAGAACACTGGAGTGGGGTGCCATTGCCTTCTCCATCTCAGGTGTCTTAGACAGTAAAGAATCTGCCTGCAATGCAGGAGATGCAGGTTTGATCCCTGGGTCAGGAAGATCCCCTGGAGAAGGAAATGGCAACCCACTCCAGTATTCTTGCCTCGAAAATTCCATGGACAGTAGAACCTGGCAGGCTATGGTCCAAGGGGTCAGAAAAGAGTCAGACATGACTGAGCAACTAAACAACAACAAAAGGGTTCTGGATCCCTCACTGTCTTTCTCCAAAGTTGCCCGATTCAAACACTTTGTTTGGGAGGAGGGTGGGAAAAAAATCATCTATGTCCCCAAAGACCGTATTTGAAATGGCAAAGTTGGGGTAACTTCATCAAAGGAATCTTGATCTCAAGAATCAATGGATAGACAAATGAGTGGATTTTTTTCATCCATTGTGGTTAAGATCCATCCTGCTTTGCTTCTAGAGTTTATTCCACATTCTGTGAGAGCTGTTACATGTACACATTAATTTGTTGAGTATCCATTTGGGGCCAGGCACAATGCCTGGGGTTGGTGATATTAAGTTCAGGATGTCTAGCATTAACTGACATTAGTGCCCCCAGTCATCATGCTTACCTTTAAAGCTACTGTGAATTTTCAAAACACCCTCATGAAAGTGACACTGTCCTGGTGAGAACCACTAGCCTAGCATGCTGACGAGCTTCATGAGCCTGGCTGAAGGGTTTGGACTTCATCCTATGGGCTCTGGGAGCCATTGAGGGACTTTAAACAGGGACTAACATGATACATGCCAACATCCACTGGATCATCAAAAAAGCAAGAGAGTTCCAGAAAAACATCTATTTGTGCTTTATTGACTATGCCAAAGCCTTTGACTGTGTGGATCACAATAAACTGTGGAAAATTCTGAAAGAGATGGGAATACCAGACCACTTGACCTGCCTCCTGAGATATCTGTATGCAGGTCAGGAAGCAACAGTTAGAACTGGACATGGAACAACAGACTGGTTCCAAATCAGGAAAGAAGTACGTCAAGGCTGTATATTGTCACCCTGATAATTTAACTTATATGCAGTGTACATCATGAGAAATGCTAGGCTGGATGAAGCACAAGCTGGAATCAAGATTTCTGGGAGAAATATCAATAACCTCAGATATGCAGATGATACCACACTTAAGGCAGAAAGCAAAGAAGAACTAAAGAACCTCTTGATGAAAGTGAAACAGGAGAGTGAAAAAGTTGACTTAAAACTCAACATTCAGAAGACCAAAATCATGGCATCTGGTCCCATCACTTCATGGCAAATAGATGGGGACACAATGGAAACAGTGACAAACTTTATCTTTTGGGTTCCAAAATCACTGCAGATGGTTACTACAGCCATGAAATTAAAAGACACTTGCTCCTTGGAAGAAAAGTTATGACCAACCTAGACAGCATATTAAAAATCAGAGACAGTACTTTGCCAACAAAGACATTACGTTGCCAAGTCAAAGCTATGGTTTTTCCAGTAATCATGTATGGATGTGAGAGTTGGACTACAAAGAAAGCTGAACATTGAAGAATTGATGCTCTTGAACTGTGGTGTTGGAGAAGACTCTTGAGAGCCCCTTGGACTGCAAGGAGATCCAAACAGTCCATCCTAAAGGAGATCAGTCCTGAATATTCATTGGAAGGACTGATGCTGAAGCTGAAACTCCAATACTTTGGCCATCTGATGCAAAGAACTGACTCATTGGAAAAGACCCTGATGCTGAGAAAGATTGAAGGTGGGTGGAGAAGGGGATGACAGAGGATGAGATGGTTGTATGGCATCACTGATTTGATGGACATGAGTTTGAGTAAACTATGGTAATTGGTGATGGACAGAGAGGCCTGGTGTGGGCCTGGTGTGCTGCAGTCCATGGAGTCACAAAGAGTCGACATGACTGAGGGACTGAACTGAATACCAAAGAGGTATGTATTTGGTAGACCTAATTTTGTGCATAGTGACAAATACAATGCCAATATTAAATGTAAGAATTCTGCTAATTCTTTCTAACATAAAAAGATTCTTTAAAAGTTGTCTTCTTTAGCCTCCTATTTTCTATAATAAATCCTCTAAAGCTTTATTCTTCAGCTATGTTAGATCCCAAACACAATCACGCCAATAAAAAACTCAGTCTAGGATTTCCTTTATGGCACAGTGGAAAAGAATTCACCTGCCAATGCAGGGGACATGGGTTTGATCCCCAGTCTGGGAAGATTCCACATGCTGAGGAGCAACGAAGCCTGTATGCCACAACCACTGAGCCTGCTCTCTAGAACCCACAAGCCCCAACTACCAGGCCTGTGAACTGCAACTACTGAAGCCCACATGCTCTAGGGGAGGCATGTCACAACTACTGAGTTCATGTGCCAAGAGCCTGTGCTATGCAACAAGAGAACCCACCGTAATGAGAAGTCAGGACACCGCAACAAAGGGTAGCCACCACTCGCTGCAACTAGAGAAAGCCCATGCAAAGCAACAAAGACCCACTGCAGCCAAAACATAAACAAATAAAAAATGTTATTTCTTTTTTTTAATGTTATTTATAAAAAAAGAAAACTCAGTCCAAGAGCGTGTACTATCCATACACCCTAAGGTCCATAGTAGCAACATTTACACTAGTCAAGACATGAAAGCAACCTAAATGTCCAAAGTCAGGTGAATGGATAAAGAAGGTGCAGTACATAATACAATGGGATATTACTCAGCCATAACGAAGAACAAAACAATGCCATCTGGACCTACAGGTTATCATACTAAGGGAAGTAAGTCAGACAGAGAGATACAAATATCATATTATACCACTTCATGTGGAATTTAAAATATGACATAAATGAACTTATTTATAAAACAGAATGATACTTATAGGCATAGAAAACAAGCTTCTAGTTACCAAAGGGGAAAGGGAGGGGAACAGGTATAAAGGAATTCAGGATTTGCAGATACAAGTTACTATATATAAAACAAGGTCCTACTCTATAGCACAGGGAGCTATATTCAGTATCCTGTAATAAACAATAATGGAAAAGAATATGAAAAAGAATATATGTAAATATATACAAAACTGAATATATATATATATATATATATATAACTGAATCACTATGCTGTACAATAGAGATGGACACAACATTGTAAATGAATTATACTTCAATTTAAAAAATAGTAAATGGAAAACATGTATTATCTCATGGTGGTGTAGAGAAACATTTATGCTTCAGTGAAAAGACTGTTCAGATCATACCCTTCCTGGTTTTCTGAGTCTAGCCTTTCATTGTCTTTGAGCTGTTTTGTTGCAAGCTATAAGTTACTAATAAAACAATGCAAAACATTCATATCTACAGACATGTACATCCTGTCTTCTGGAGATTCAAGTGACTTCCCTCCCTCATGGTGGAAGAGGACAGTTTTGGTTCCATTTGCAAGCTCATTTCAACATTTCTGATTTATATGTGTCTGTTCTTTGGTTTCTCCTTTGAACTAGTTGTCATATCTCCCTAGTTTCCACAGTAATTAAATAAAATCTTTAACACATGTTTATATCTTTATCATTTCACCTTTTTAAAAATTATCTTTTAATTAATCTTAACCTTTACAATAAGAACTATCTGACATATTAGTTGAAATATTTGAGATATAATACAAACATACATATGTATACATATATTTAAGTTTTATTTTATTTGTGAGGCATAGATTTATTAACTAAAACATTCCAAGTTGCTGTTGCTCTAGTCTATGTTACTTTTATCAACTTAGATTCCCTAACCAGTTTTCTTGGTCACAATTTATTTCCACTTAACTCAAATATATTTTTTAAAATTTAATAATACAAAATATCCCTCCCACTCAAATTTGTTCAAATAGAGATAATAAAATTTAATTTTAAAATTAGTATATCAAAAATAAAATAAAATTAATATATCATATCACATCAAAAAGAATAATGCCTAGGACTAAATCTAAAACTATCAGACACTAATGAAAGAAATTAAGGATGAGAGAAACAGAGGGAAAGTGAAAGTGAAAGTTGCTCAGTTGTGTCTGACTCTTTGCAACCCCATGGACTATACAGTCCATGGAATTCTCCAGGCCAGAATACTGGAGTGGGTAGACTTTCCCTTCTCCAGGGGATCTTCCCAACCCAGGGATTGAACCCAGGTTTCCCACATTGCAGGTGGATTCTTTACCAGCTGAGCCACAAGGAAAGCCCAAGAATACTGGAGCAGGTAGCCTATCCCTTCCCAGTGGATCTTCCAGACCCAGGAATCAAACCAGGGTCTCCTGCATTGCAGGCAGATTCTTTACAAACTGAGCTATGAGGGAAACCCACTTAAGGATTGGAGGAATGAATATTGTTAAAAAGTCCATACTGGGGGGTGAGAGGAAGATTCAAGAGGGAGAGGATATATGTATACTAACAGCTGATTCACGCTGTTGTATGGCAGAATCCAACACAACATTGTAAAGCAATTAGCCTCCAATTTAAAAAAAAATTTGTTTTAAATGGAGAGGGGGGAAAAATGAAAACAAAAACTGGGTCACAGACATCTTTAGAGCCTAGAATAAAGCCTCATCTAAAAGATTCCATCTCTATTAATCAATTAAAGGAGCTGCTGCTGCTAAGTTGCTTCAGTCATGTCCAACTCTGTGCGACCCCATAGACGGCAGCCCACCAGGCTCCCCCATCCCTGGGATTCTCAAGGCAAGAACACTGGAATGGGTAAAGGAGCTAGTAAACGTTATTTTTTTCTTAAAAAAAAGTTCACACTGACTAAGGCAATATACAGATTCAATGCAAAATCCTTATCAAATTATCAATGGCATTCTTCACAGAACTAGAGTGAATAATTCTAAAGTTGATATGGAAACAGAAAAAATCTAAAATAGAAGAAACTGGAGATATCACACTCCCTGTTTTCAAACTATACCCCAAAGCTAATCATCAAAACAGTATGGTACTGGTATAAAAACATACACATAGATCAAGAGAACAGAATAGAGAACCCAAAAATGAACCCACGCATGTATAGGCAATGAATCTATGACAAAGGCAGCACAAATATACAACGGAGAAAAGACAGTCTCTTCAATAAATGGTGGTTGGAAAAGTGGACAGCTATGTGCAAAAAGAATCAAACTGGACTACTCTCTCACACCATGCACAAAAAGATATTCAAAGTGGTTTAAAGACTTAAATATAAGACGTGAAACCATAAAACTTCTAGAAAAGAACATAGGCAGTAAGCTCTTTGACATGACTTCTAATATTTCTTTCAATATGTCTCTTCAGGTAAGGGAAAGAAAAGCAAAAATAAATAAATGGGACTATATCAAACTAAAAAGCTTTTGCACACCAAAGTAAACAATACACAAAACAAAAAGGTAACCTATTGAATGGAAAAAAAATATTTGCAAACAGTATATCTGATAAGAGATTAATGTCCAAATTATACAAAAAATTATATAATTCAATATCCAAAAAAAAAGCAAACAACCCAATTTTAAAAATGAGAAGAGAATCTGAATAAACATTTTTCAAAGGAAGACATATAGATGGCCAACAAGTACACGAAAAGAAGCTCAACATCACTAATCATCAGGGATGTGCAAATCAAAACCACAGTGAGGTACCACCTCATACCTGTCAGAATAGCTATTATCAAAAAGACAACAAATAACAAGTGTTAGCAAAGATGTGCAGGAAAGGGAAGACTTGTGTACTGTTGATGGGAATGTAAATCAGTGCAGCTCAGTTCAGTTCAGTTGCTCAGTCATGTCCGACTCTTTGTGACCCCATGGACTGCAGCACTCCAGGCCTCCTGTCCATCACCAACTCCTGAAGTTTACTCAAACTCATATCCATTGAGTCGGTGATACCATCTAACCATCTCATCCTCTGTCATCCCCTTCTCCTCCTGCCTTCAATCTTTCCCAGCATCAGGGTCTTTTCAAATGACTCAGTTCTTTGCATCACGTGGCCAAAGTATTGGAGTTTCAGCTTCAGCATCAGTCCTTCCAATGAATATTCAGGACTGATTTCCTTTAGGATAGACTGGTTGGATCTCCTTGCAGTCCAAAGGGCTCTCAAGAGTCTTCTCCAACACCACAGTTGAAAAGCATCAATTCTTTGGCACTCAGCTTTCTTTATAGTCCAACACTCACATCCATACATGACTACTGGAAAAACCATATCTTTGACTAGATGGACCTTTGTTGGCAAAATAATGTCTCTGCTTTTTATTGTGCTCTCTAGGTTGGTCATAGCTTTTCTTCCAAGGAGCAAGTGTCTTAATTTCATGGCTGCGGTCACCATCTGAAGTGATTTTGGAGCCCCCCCCCAAAATAAAGTCTCTTACTGTTTCCATTGTTTCCCCATTTATTTGCCATGAAGTGATGGGACTGGATGCCATGATCTTAGTTTTCTGAATGTTGAGTTTTAAGCCAACTTTTTCACTCTCCTCTTTCACTTTCATCAAGAGGCTCTTTAGTTCTTCGCTTTCTGCCATAAAGGTGCTGTCATGTGCATATCTGAGGTTATTGATATTTCTCCTGGCAATCTTGATTCCAGATTGGAAGGTAAGGTTATTTCCCCAAAATTAATGAAGCCATTCCAAATATATACCTTTTTCCTCCCAAATAGAATCAGAACACAAAAATATTTGGAAAGTGAAACTTAAATAAGTAACCATGTCATTCGTCTGAGTTTTTGCAGAATGAAGATACCGGAAACTCTAAAACCATTTAAACATTTATCTGTGAAAGGTAATCAGAGACAGAACAGTAGGTGATTCAAACTGACAATTTCAAACAATTAACTGGGTGTTAAAGACTTTGAGAGTGAGGGCCTCATCAGACATCACAGGCAATGTTCAATTTCCTGTCAAGATGCTTTCCCCATTGTACTCCCAGAATAGATGACTGTCATTTTAGTAAACACTCTGTCCTTAGTACATCAGATCAGATCAGATCAGTCGCTCAGTCGTGTCTGACTCTTTGCGACCCCATGAATCGCAGCATGCCAGGCCTCCCTGTCCATCACCAACTCCTGGAGTTCATGCACACTCATGTCTATCGAGTCAGTGATGCCATCCAGCCATCTCATCCTCTGTTGTCCCCTTCTCCTCTTGCCCCCAATCCCTCCCAGCATCAGAGTCTTTTCCAATGAGTCAACTCTTCGCATGAAGTGGCCAAAGTACTGAAGTTTCAGCTTTAGCATCATTCCTTCCAAAGAAATCCCAGGGCTGATCTCCTTCAGAATGGACTGGTTGGATCTCCTTGCAGTCCAAGGGATTCTCAAGAGTCATCTCCAACACCACAGTTCAAAAGCATCAATTCTTCGGCACTCAGCCTTCTTCACAGTCCAACTCTCACATCCATACATGACCACAGGAAAAACCATAGCCTTGACTAGACGGACCTTTGTTGGCAAAGTAATGTCTCTGCTTTTCAATATGCTATCTAGGTTGGTCATAACTTTCCTTCCAAGGAGTAAGCATCTTTTAATTTCATGGCTGCAGTCACCATCTGTAGTGATTTTGGAGCCCAGAAAAATAAAGTCTGACACTGTTTCCACTGTTTCCCCATCTATTTCTCATGAAGTGGTGGGACCGGATGCCATGATCTTCGTTTTCTGAATGTTGAGTTTTAAGCCAACTTTTTCACTCTCCACTTTCACCTTCATCAAGAGGCTTTTTAGTTCCTCGTCACTTTCTGCCATAAGGGTGGTGTCATCTGCATATCTGAGGTTATTGATATTTCTCCCCACAATCTTGATTCCAGCTTTTGTTTCTTCCAGCCCAGCGTTTCTCATGATGTACTCTGCATATAAGTTAAATAAACAGGGTGACAATATACAGCCTTCACGTACTCCTTTTCTTTTGGAACCAGTCTGTTGTTCCATGTCCAGTTCTAACTGTTGCTTCCTGACCTGCATAAAAATTTCTCAAGAGGCAGATCAGGTGGTCTGGTATTACCATCTCTTTCAGAATTTTCCACGGTTTATTGTGATCCACACAGTCAAAGGCAAAGTCACAAATGACCCACGTGTGGAGATTACCATACTAAGAAAAGTAAATCAGACAGAGAAAGACAAATATCATGTGATATTGTATATATGTGGAATCTAAAAAAATGATACCAATGAACTTATTTACAAAACAGAGGTAGACCCATAGACATAGAAAACAAACTTATGGTTACCAAAGGAGAAGGGAGGGAATAAGTTAGAAGTTTGGGGTTAGGGACTCCCCTAACCCCAGTGGTCAGTGGCTGAGACTGAGCTCTCAATGCAGGGGCCCTGGGTTTGATCCCTGGTTGGGCAACTAGATTCCACATGCTACAACTAAGACCCTGCACAACAAAATAAATAAATAAAAATAAATGCTTTTAATTTAAAAAAAAAAAGATGTTTGGGGTTAGCAGATACAAATTACTATATACCAAATAGATAAATAAAGCCCTACTGTAGAGCACAGGGAACTATACTCAGTGTTTTGTAATAACATAAGAGAGTAGAACCTGACAAAAATATACATATAAAATAAATATAACTCGATCACTTTGCTATATATCTGAAACACAACATTGTAAATCAACTATACTTCAATAAAGATTTTTTAAAATATTTGAAACCAGAAAAAAAAAAAATGACACGTGTTCAGTGAGTTGTATATGACACAAAAAAATATAGCCGAAGACTTTGTAAATGTCGATGTCTGGGTACTATAAATGCTGATATTCAAAATCAATCATTTAAGCAGATGAAAGAAGCCTAGAGGAGCCTTTGAGGCTTAAGTGGCAAGAAAGAATATATATCTGGAGGGAAACATACTGGCAGGAAGGTTAGGGTTCCAGACCTTCGGGAGTTTAAAGGTTTTTCTTTTAAAAGAGAGTTTGAAAAAAAAAAAAAATAAAAGAGTTTGAAGTTGGCTGAGACAGGACTGGTGTTTTAAATAAAATATGGGTTTCAACAGCAGCACATATTTCCTATGCTATAAAGATGCTATTTTGAGTTTAGAACTGTAGTTAAGGATTTTTTCCTGCTCTTTCCTTCTGGAGAGGCACAGGACAAATCATTTCATCCTGAAGTTTAAGTGACAATAAAGGCTCTACGAAGACTATATCATAGTGTCCTGTTCATTCCTAGAACCGTCGTCCAGGGACTAGATCTCTTCCATAGGTATGGAGAGCCTGGACTTTGTTGGAAAGATGAAGCCTGTAGGATTCTGGCAGTAGGAACTGAAGGAAAGGAGTCAAAGAAGGGGGAAAAAAAAGGACCAAGATTTGATAACAAAATCAATATAAGTAGTAAGAGAGTGGAAACAAAAGTTAAAGACAATCCTAAGGTTTTCATTTGGGAACCTCTCATTGCTACAAAGCAAGTAGTTAAAAAATATCACATCTGTAGGAGAAAGAAATAAGAGAAACTTATTCAAAGAGTGATGTCCAGTGAACAGCTAGAAGCATGGAACTAGGGTTCAGATAAGAAGTTGAGGCTGATCCACATTGAAAGCTAGTTGCCCACAATCTTAGAGCATTCTTCGGATTTACAGAGAGTGAAAATTAATTTTGTTTGTAGACATTTGAGAAGAGACTCTGAACTATCATTTATAAACAAAAAGATTGAGATTTACTGCTTAGCAATAGCCCATCCTCTGAAGTTGTTATAACGGTGCTGAAAATGTTCAACAGAATGATAATTTCTGGCCACATGTAACATCACTGGCAACAAATTCCTATGATGAAAGGAGCATTGATCTCAGAGAGTGTGAGGCAGCCCTGGCCCCTGGGACAGACATGATGTGGACATGGTCCCTCTGAGCACAGATGTGGCGAGTCCCGGTGAATCCAGGCAGACCCGTGCAGCCCTGAGCTACAAGGATGCTCACCAGCTCTGTCTTAGCAACTTGCCCTCGTGTATTCAGGCCCCAGCAAAGACCGTGAAGGTCATGGGCAGCGCTGCCAAGGGAAGGTCCCTGGACCTTACTGCAGAGTGGTGAAGAGTGAAGTTGAGAAAAGCAAACTTCTCCCTGTTGTCAGGTGAGTAATTCTTTGTAAAGCCCTCCTCCAGCTTCACATCTCACTTAGAAGAAAATACACCCCCTGCCCAGAGAGCTCCAGCAGCTTCGTCCTCTCCTAGTTCCACCCTCACTCACCCCGGGCCGGCCCCCTGGCCTTCTGCTGTTCACTCCAATCACAGGACGCTCTCCTTTACTGTTACCGTTGTCTGCACTGCTCTTTGTCCTGATCTTTATATGCTGGGTCCTTCTCATCATTCAGGTCTCCTCTAAAATAGCCCTCCCCGCCCCAACCACTTAGAGAGAGGTCTTCCTGATGTCCATAGCTGAGGCTGTATTTAGGATCTCAATCTGTCCTGTGCAAGCCGATCTGGGAGCCTGTTACAAGGCAGACTTGGACTCAGTCAGTGGTCCGGGGTGGGGGTGGGGGTGGTGGAGGACAAACTGGGGGTAATGCGGGGAGAGCATTTCTAACAAGATCCCAGGAGCTGGGTAGGACCACCCCTTCATCTCTGTCACACTACCTGTTTCATTTTTCTCATGATGCTTCACATTTTGAAATTACTTATCTGTTTGTGTACTGGATTGTTCATGAGTGGGCTGATCTATTCGTCTACTAGTAACTTCCATAAGAGCATAAGAGCGGGGACTTTTTTTCACACGATTCTTCTTTATTCTTTAATCTTTGTATTCTCAGCATTAGCAGAGTTCCCCTGGTGTTCAAATCAAGTAAGTGGAAAAAAAATTGTAATCTGCTTATCAGAATCCTATTTCCTTGTGATAATCTGCTCCCAGTGGAACATACTAGATACAGCACTGCCTAGATTCTGGCCTCAGCGGAGCCAGGCTCACTATGAACTCCGATTAGCTCAGCTAAATGAAGACTCTGGTGGGGAGAGTGCGACTTCAGTGAACATAGAACATCTGCTGGGCAATTTTGGGGGGAGATTCAGCTGCAATATTGTGCACTGAAGGGAAAATCCTCCAAATGGGACACAGGGTTCATGGTGCAGGGCCTCCAGTTTCTGTTGAAGCTGAATATGATCACTATCTCATTGTACAGTGTAAAAGTCAAGGCCTGAAAGTTCTCAACAATGCATGTTTGTGTCACAGACTTGGGGATTTAAACCACATTTCTCTGGATGGGGGGCCGGATCAGAACCTGGCCCGCAGTTTTTGTGCTTTGCAGCAATCTCCTTAATTTTGGGATCTTCCAGTAGGGAAGAGTACTCTGGGTTGGCCTGAGGTTTATCTGGAGAGCCAAGAGGGCTATGCAGGCTTCCCAGGAGGTACTAGTGGTAAAGAACTCACCTGCCAATGCAGGAGACACAGGAGCTGAGACCCAGAGCCCTGGGTCAGGAAGATCCTCTGGAGGAGGACCTGAAAACCCACTCCAGTATAATTGCCTGGAAAATTCCATGGACAGAGGAGCCTGGAAGACTGCAGTTCATGGGGTTGCAAACAGTTGGACTCGACTGAGCGCACACACACACCAGAAGGCTGTATAGTATGACAGTTATGCCCCTGGAGTGGCATTACTGGCTCCATTCCTCCTTCCTGTATGAAGTAGGGGTGACAATCTGGTTAGTCACTGTATTTCATTCCAGGTCTGCTCAACAGCATTGTGTGTCTGAACATACAAGAAGGTGCTACTGTAGAGTACAGAGAACATATGCAATATCCTGTAAGTCATAATGGAAAGAAATGTTTCAGAAAAGATGTGTGACTGTGTGTATATATATATATTAATATGTATATTTGTGAATATATATATATATATCTCTCTCTGAACCACTTTGCTGTATAGCAGAAATTAACACAACATTGTAAGTCAAGTACACTTCATTTAAACTTTTTAAAATTTATTTATCTGGCTGTGCTGGTTCTTAGTTGCAGCATGTGAACTCTTCATTGTGGCATGTGGGATCTAGTTCCCTGATCAGGAATCAAACCCGGGCACCCTGCATTGGGAGTGTAGAGTCTTAGCCACTCAACCACCAGGGAAGTCCCTATACTTCAATTTTAAAAAGTTTTTTTTTTTTTTAAGTTAAATAAAGAGTCCTTTCCAGAGAAGGCAATGGCAACCTACTCCAGTACTCTTGCCTGGAAAATCCCATGGATGGAGGAGCCTGGTAGGCTGCTGTCCATGGGGTCTTGAAGAGTCAGACACGACTTCACTTTCACTTTCACTTTTCACTTTCATGCATTGGAGAAGGAAATGGCAATCCACTCCAGTGTTCTTTCCTGGAGAATCCCATGGACAGAGGAGCCTGGTGGGCTGCCGTCTATGGGGTCACACAGAGTTGGACACTACTGAAGCGACTTAGCATCAGCAGCAAAGAGTCCTTTGATCTGGAAGTCACTGAAGTTGGAGATTCCAATGGCTTTCACCAACCCCCTCACCCACCAGCCCAGTATGGTCACTCAGGCCTTCAAGAATGCTATTTTACTGGTGAGGACATCACCTTTCTTGTGTTTGGGGAAAAGTTTTCCCCAGGCTGGAATCCCAGCCATTAAGATAAATGTACAGATGGTCCAGTTTTCAGTTGTTTAGGATCTTCTGACAGGTTTCCTTCACCAGCTTCTCTCAAAGAAGATGGACCATAACTTGTTCATGATGAAGAGGTCCCCGTGCTTCACACCCTTCTCTCAGATGGCTTCCGCCATCTTATTCTTCTTCTGATAAGACACAGGCACAGTCAACGTGGTGGTTTCCTGCACCAATGGCCTCCTTCACAGGCTCCTTGACTTTGCCGGCGGGAGACTTTCATGTGTCCAGGCCCACAGTGGATGCCCCGGCTTTGGTATTGAGCACCAGAAGGTGGCCATGGTCAATGCAGACACAGTTCTGAGCAAGGAGATAGGGACCCTGGGCCCTGGTAAACAGGACTGGCCCTCACCTGGGGACTCTGTTCAGCATGTTCACTTCTGTATTCCTAGCACTTAACACAGAACTTGGCAGGTCACAGATGCTCCATAAGCACAGGTGAATGAATAAGGCTTTTCAAGAATAATTCCTTTATCCCTTTACTGCCCCTTACTGCTTCAGTGACTGCTCCTTCACACCATAGGATCTAGGCTATAAGTGATAGGGGGCAGTGCTACCCGATTGCCAGTCCGGAAAGTGTGAGTTACTGGTCTAAGCTGAGACACAAAGCTTATACTAAAATGTACATCTGATATGCCACTCAGCACAGTGTTTATCAGGATGACTTTTTTTTTTTTTTTTGTAGTAAGATTTTATTGATGAAAGAAATTGCGCTCCATTCTAGCACAGGCTTATCTCTTAAAGCAGTGTGTGCACTGGTGCCTGGGTTCAGGATGCACTGTGACCAGCACAGACACGGGGGTTACACAACTAATGAAATATGTTTTCTGACTTCAGAAAACTCATAGGTAGGAGAAATACACAGTTTAAGACACAATTACCAAATTCTGTGTCAAGTTGTATAATAAACAGTTGTGGGAGAAAACATGGAATTGTGGGAGTAATAAGGAATTGTGGGAAAGAATGGAAAATTGTGAGAGCTGAGGGAGAAAACAGAATTTAAAAGAGAATGGAGAACCAACACAGAGAAACAGAAGTGTGAGAGTAAATGGAGAATATGAAGAGGAAACAGAATTGTGAGAGAAAAATGGAGAACTGTGTGGGAAAATGGGAAAATCCCAAGAGAACACAGAGGATTTTAGGATAGAGGATTATAGATGAGATATGGAACCGTGGAAGTGAATGGAGACTGAAGGAGCTGTATGGAACTGTGGAAAAAATAGGGACTTGTGAGAGTTGGGAATTGTGAGAAAGAATGAAGAATTGCTAGAGAATAGATAACTGGGAAAGAGAATAGAGAACGGCCTGACATGAAAAAATGGGAGAGAAAACATGGAATTGTGGGAGAGAATGAGAAATTTGGGGAGAAACAGTGACTTGTGGAGACAATGAGGATTTGAGGGCATGAGTAAGGGATTGTGGCAGCTAGATGGCATTGTGGGAGAAACTTATGTGGAGAGGTTGCATGGAGTTGTGGGAGCAAGTGGGAGATTGTGGGGGCTGTGGGGAATAGTGGAGGGTACACAGAATTGTGGGAGTGATAGGGATTATGGGGGCCACTGGGGATTGTAGGGGAACAGTGATGAGTGAGAGAGAGGGCTTTGTGGAATTGAGGAAAAATAGGGAATCGTAGGGGCTGCCTGGAATTGGGCCAGAGAATGAGGAATTAAGGGAGAAGTAGTGATGGGGGAGTGAGTAGGAAATGGGGGAAAAGAGGATTATAAAAGAGCAAAAAGAATCATGGAGAGATCAAGAATTATAGGAAATATAGGAAACTGGGGGAGGGAATGGAGAACTCTGGAAGAGAATGAAGAATTGAGAGAGACAAGGAATTGTGGAAGCTGGAGAAATACAAAAGGAGCACTGATAACGATGAAGAACTATAGGTTTGGAAAGGCAACTCACTTTGTGATGACCAACCGTAAATTGACCAGCCCTAAATGGGTCTCTGACAATGAAATGTTTATCATTGGAGACACTTTAAACTGTTCTTATGGAGGACTAGTGGAAGAAATCAGTGGCTTATATCATCTTAAAAGGATTAGGCTTGGAGCTATTCTGCCAGGTTCCCAGTCTCAAGGCACAGGCTTGGATTGCTTTCAGTTAAGTTCAGTTCAGTTGCTCACTCGTGTCCAACTCTTTGCGATCCCATGAACTACAGCACACCAGGCCTCCCTATTCATCACCAACTCCTAGAGTTTACCCAAACTCATGTCCATTGAGTCGGTGATGCCATCCAACCATCTCATCCTCTGTCGTCCCCTTCTCCTTCTGCCCCCAATCCCTCCCAGCATCAGAGTCTTTTCCAATGAGTCAACTCTTCCCATGAGGTGGCCAAAGTATTGGAGTTTCAGACCCTAATAAAGGGAGAGCCGCAGGTCTGCACCCCTTTCCCCTCCTCTCTCTACCTGTGATCTGGCTATATGGTCCTTGGGCATGTCAGGTCCCTTCCCAGATTTGTGAGTAATAAATCACATTCTTCAAAGTTCCCTGAGGCTTGGTGCTAAGGTACATTTCATAATCATAAGAACCACAAAGGCTGGTCCAGCCACAATATTGGCTCTGGTTTGGGAAGTGTCTATGGGGGCTGCCACAGGTAGTGGGGGCCCAGGTGAGCGCTTCAGGTGTTTCTGGACAATAGCATCTCTATCAAAAGGCTGACATGACACAACAGAGTCTGGAACATCTTCTGACACCAGATAGCAAGGACGCTCTCAAAAGCATCCAGGATCACATCAGATGACTTAGAAATCAACTTGATGAGGCTCCCACTGGCCAAATATAAGCTCTAAGAATAATACTAATTGCCATGGACTGAAATCCATCAAATATTTAAATACATTAGTTCATAATAATATTCAGAATGATGATAATGATAATTTCCACCTTTATAGGAGGATAGAACACTAATTCGTAATCTTAAAAAAAAATGATAAATGAAGTGAATCAGAGATTTATCCCACCTTTCCTCTATAAAATATTCAGATCAGTTTAATTCAGTTGCTCAGTCGTGTCCGACTCTTTATGACCACATGGACTGCAGCTCGCCAGGCCTCCCTGTCCATGACCAACGCCCGAAGTTTACTCAAACTCGTGTCCATTGAGTGAGTGATGGCATCCAACCATCTCATCCTCTGTCATCCCCTTCTCCTCTCACCCTCAATCTTTCCCAGCATCAGGGTCTTTTCAAATGAGCCAAGTTTTTGCATCAGGTAGCTAAAGTATTGGAGTTTCAGCTTCAACATTAGTCCTTCCAATGAATATTCAGGACTGATTTCCTTTAGGATGGACTGGTTGGATCTCCTTGCAGTCCAAGGGACTCTCAAGAGTCTTTTCCAACACCACAGTTCAAAAGCATCAATTCTTCAGTGCTCATCTTTCTTTATAGTCCAACTCTCACATCCATACATGACTACTGGAAAAACCATAGCCTTGACTAGATGAACCTTTGTTGGCAAAGTAATGTCTCTGCTTTTTAATATGCTGTCTAGGTTGGTCATAACTTTTCTTCCAAGGAGTAAGCATCTATGAACTATACCACTAGGTAACAGAGAGTAAATGAGGAAAGTCTTTCTCTATAAAAGTATTCCAACTAATAAATGAAAAAGAGCGGATAAAGTTAAAAAAATAACCATTTTGCAACCCCTGATGAATACACAGATAATGTATAGGTGTTAGACATCAATGGCTTGTTATGTCATCGAAACAGAGACAAACAGACACTGTGAGCCTCCTGACAGGAAAACACCTCGCCATCCTATGGTTTGGGCCAAAGAGAAGTGACTTGAGTCTGACAAATCTCAGGATCCAGATGCTGAATTGCAGAAATATGGAAGACAGAGGAATATATTGAGCTGCATTAGTCAAGAGTGCTGTGTTAGTTATTTACTGCTGCGTAACAAATGACCCCAAAGCATAGTGGCTTAAGACAACAATTCACATTTATACTCACAGTTTCCTTGTGTCAGGAATTCTAGAGTGTTTTGGCAGGGTGGTTCTGGCTCAGGGTCACACATGAGGTCACAGTCAAGATGTTAGCTGAGGCAGATATCATCTGAAGGCCTGACCAGGGCTGGAATACCTGCTTCCAAGGTGGGTCATTCACATGGCAGCTAAGTTAATTCTGGCTGTAGGTGGGATGCCTCAGCTCCTCCTCACATAGGCTACTCCCAGGCTGCTTAAAGGTCCTCATGACGTGGTAGTTGATTTCCTGCTGAGTAATCCAAGGAAGAAAAAAACAGACACAGCACAATGTTATTGATGGCAAAACCTTAGAAGCCACACACTATCACTTTGGCTGTATTCTGTTGGTCACACAGACCAACCCTGATGTCATGTAGGATGGGACTATACAAGTGTATGAATGACAGGAAGTACGGGTCATTGGCACCCCTCTGGAAAGCTGGAAACCACGAGTATGCCATCAGCAAATGCCATGCTGTCAAAACACGACTATTCAAATAGTCTATGAACTTCATCAGATAAATTATAAGCAAAAGAAAGGAATGAGCAGGGAACTTAAAGACTGAAAGAGATACAAAAGCTGTCAAATTTTAAAATGTCCACAAAACTATATAATATCTAGGTACATCTATCTGGATAACAAAACTATTAAAAATTGCAAGGAAGTGATTACTGCTGCTGCTGCTGCTGCTGCTAAGTCGCTTCAGTCGTGTCCAACTCTGTGCAACCCCAGAGACGGCAGCCCACCAGGCTCCCCCATCCCTGGGATTCTCCAGGCAAGAACACTGGAGTGGGTTGCCATCTCCTTCTCCAATGCATGAAAGTGAAAAGTAAAAGTGAAGTCGCTCAGTCCTGCCCGACTCCTAGTGACCCCATGGACTGCAGCCTACCAGGCTCCTCCATCCATGGGATTTTCCAGTCAAGAGTACTGGAGTGGGGTGCCATTGCCATCTGGAAGTGATTACTAGAAAAGCCAAAATGGTTTCTTATGGGGAATGGGTGAGAAGAGATGAGGACTGGGTACAAAGAAGGGGCTTTTGGGTTGACTTGCAAAAATCTTTCTGGATGTGGTAATGGTTACAAGCACAAGGGTGCTTGACTTAGACTACTTCACTAAGACATATATTTGCTTTATGTGATTTCTTGTGTTTATGCTTTATCTTACAATAAAAATTTTAAAAAATAGAAATCATAGCCCTGGAGGTATACTGTTCAGTTCAGTTCAGTTCAGTCCCTCAGTCGTGTCTGAGTCTTTGCGACCCCATGAATCACAGCACGCCAGGCCTCCCTGCCCATCACCAACTCCCAGAATTCACTCAAACTCACGTCCATCAAGTCGGTGATGCCATCCAGCCATCTCATCCTCTGTCGTCCCCTTCTCCTCCTGCCCCCAATCCCTCCCAGCATCAGAGTCTTTTCCAATGAGTCAACTCTTCGCATGAAGTGGCCAAAGTACTGGAGTTTCAGCTTTAGCATCATTCCTTCCAAAGAAATCCCAGGGCTGATCTCCTTCAGAATGGACTGGTTGGATCTCCTTGCAGTCCAAGGGACTCTCAAGAGTCTTCTCCAACACCACAGTTCAAAAGCATCAATTCTTCGGCACTCAGCTTTCTTCCCAGTCCAACTCTCGCATCCATACATGACCACTGGAAAAACCATAGCCTTGACTAGACGGACTTTTGTTGGCAAAGTAATGTCTCTGCTTTTCAATATGCTGTCTAGGTTGGTCATAACTTTTCTTCCAAGGAGTAAGCGTCTTTTAATTTCATGGCTACAGTCACCATCTGTAGTGATTTTGGAGCCCAAAAAAATAAAAATAAAGTCTTACACTGTTTCCCTTGTTTCCCCATCTGTTTCCCATGAAGTGAAGGGACCAGATGCCATGATTTTCGCTTTCTGAATGTTGAGTTTTAAGCCAACTTTTTCACTCTCCTCTTTTACCTTCATCAAAAGGCTTTTTAGTTCCTCGTCACTTTCTGCCGTAAGGGTGGTGTCATCTGCATATCTGAGGTTATTGATATTTCTCCCAGAAATCTTGATTCCAGCTTTTGCTTCTTCCAGCCCAGCATTTCTCATGATGTACTCTGCATATAAGTTAAATATGCAGGGTGACGATATACAGCCTTGACGTACTCCTTTTCTTATTTGGAAGCAGTCTGTTGTTTCATGTCCAGTTCCAACTGTTGCTTCCTGACCTGCATACAAATTTCTCAAGAGGCAGGTCAGGTGGTCTGGTATTCCCATCTCTTTCAGAATTTTCCACAGTTTATTGTGATCCACACAGTCAAAGGCTTTGGCATAGTCAATAAAGCAGAAATAGATGTTTTTCTGGTACTCTCTTGCTTTTTTGATGATCCAGGGGATGTTGGCAATTTGGTCTCCGGTTCCTCTGCCTTTTCTGAAACCAGCTTGAACATCAGGAAGTTCACGGTTCACATATTGCTGAAGCCTGGCTTGGAGAATTTTGAGTATTAACTTACTAGCATGTGAGATGAGTGCAATTGTGCAGTAGTTTGAGCATTCTTTGGCATTGCCTTTCTTTGGGATTGGAATAAAAACTGATCTTTTCCAGTCCTGTGGCCACTGCTTAGTTTTCCATATTTGCTGGCATACTGAGTGCAGCACTTTCACAACATCATTTTTTCAGGATTTGAAATAGCTCAACTGGAATTCCATCACCTCCACTAGCTTTGTTCATAGTGATGCTGTCTAAGGCCCACTTGACTTCACATTCCAGGATGTCTGGCTCTAGGTCAGTGATCACACCATCGTGATTATCTGGGTCATGAAGATCTTTTTTGTACAGTTCTGTGTATTCTTGCCACCTCTTCTTAATATCTTCTGCTTCTGTTAGGTCCATACCATTTCTGTCCTTTATCGAGCCCATCTTTGCATGAAATGTTCCCTTGGTATCTCTAATCTTCTTGAAGAGATCTCTAGTCTTTCCCATTCTGTTGTTTTCCTCTATTTCTTTGCATTGATTGCTGAGGAAGGCTTTCTTACCTCTTCTTGCTATTCTTTGGAACTCTGCATTCAGATGCTTATATCTTTCCTTTTCTCCTTTGCTTTTAGCTTCTCTTCTTTTAACAGCTATTCGTAAGGCTGTTAAATCTTCTTAAAGATATTTATTGAACTTTGTGCAAAAGTCACAGTTCCTTTCAATATTAGAAAATAGGCGGCCAGAACAGAAGTCTGACTATCTATCTACCCATTTACCTATTTAGCTGCACTAAATCTTAGTTGAGGCACATGAAGTCTTTACTTGCAGCATGCAAACTCTTAGTTGTGGCATGTGGCATCTAGTTCCCTGACCGGGAATCGAACACCGGCCCCCTGCATCGGGAGTGCGGAGTCTTTAGTCACTGGACCACCATGGAAGTCCCCACAGGTCTTTTTTTTTTTTAATGAAAATTTTCAAAAGTACAAAAGCAGATGCAAGCATGCCAACATATTTATAACATTCCTACAGTTTTTTTTCCTTCCAATTTTCAAGGTAGTAAAAATAAGAAATTTCAGATAACTCCTAACGAACGGTATAAGCACAATTATTCTGTCTTCCATCAAAACCAGATCATTGTATTTGAAATGGAAATAGGAAATTGAACGTGATGGAATGTCCTTCCATCCACCTTTCAGGACAGGAATATTCAATGCAAGTAGCACCAGTATCCCAGGCCTGCCTTTTGAATAAAAGAATGAAATCCATCTCCCCGTACCTCCTCTGTCAATAAGCTGGGCTTACCAGGTAGCCCTAGTGGTAAAGAACCCACCTCCCAATGCAAGAGATGCAAGATATGTGGGTTTGATCCCTGGGTCAGGAAGATCCCCTTGAGGAGGGCATGGCTACCCACTCCAGTATTCTTGCCTGGAGAATGCCATGGACAGAGGAGCCTGGCAGGCTACAACCCATGGGATTGCAAAGAGTTGGACACAACTGAGCAACTTAGCATGCATCAAAAATATCGGGGGCTTCCCTGGTGGCTCAGACAGTAATGAATCTGCCTGCAATGAAAATATTAAAAGAAATAACCTCCCAGCTAAAGATGTAGATTCTCATAGTTCCTTATAAAGCCCAAGAAAAAGAAAAAAGAAAACATACTATTCTAATCTCAAGATATTACTTAGCTATTGGAACTAAAATAGAAAGGCAAATCCAATCAGATCCATCTTTTTTCTTAAATGAAAATGATTTTGCAATGAAAACCAAGTAAATTTTACTGGTGAGTGGCCGAGTGAATTGTCTCTACAGGGTATCTTTGTTTTCTAAAGGCTGTTACAAGTTCAGGGCCGCTCATTATTGGTGGCAAGAAACCAGTTTCTGATCAACGTCCCTTCACCCAGTCACAGTGAGCTGAATTTCCGTTGTGCTTACTTCCCTGTTATGTATGCCCTACTCTCATTTTCAGGAGTGTTTTTATAAACTGGGTACCAAAAAGGGAAGAAGAGCCCTAATGAAAGTCTTTCTGGGACGCTCACGGACTGGGCCAGAGTAGAAGAAATTTCTGGAGCTTTTTCATGTGTCTGTCAGGAGTGGGCCAAGCCTGCATTGTCTCCACAGCAAACTGAAGGCTTTTCTGTCCTTTTTTCTTTCCTTTTACTCTTTTTCTCCTCAGTTCAATTCAGTTCAGTCACTCAGTCATTTCTGACTCTTTGCTACCCCATGAACCACAGCACGCCAGGCCTCCCTGTCCATCACCAACTCCCAGAGCCCACCCAAACCCATGTCCATTGAGTAGGTGACGCCATCCAACCATCTCATCCTCCTTTGTCCCCTTCGCCTCCTGCCCTCAATCTTTCCCAGCATCAAGGTCTTTCCAAATGAGTCAGCTTTTCGCATCAGGTGGCCAAAGTATTGGAGTTTCAGCTTCAACATCAGTCCAGTGCTTCCAATGAACACCCAGGACTGATCTCCTTTAGGATGGACTGGTTGGACCTCCTTGAAGTCCAAGGGACTCTCAAGAGTCTTCTGCAACAACACAGTTCAAAAGCATCAATTCTTCGGCACTCAGCTTTCTTTATAGTCCAACTCTCACATCCATACATGACCATTGGAAAAACCATTGCCTTGAATAGACGGACCTTTGTTGACAAAGTAATGTCTCTGCTTTTTAATATGTTGTCTAAAGTTGGTCATAACTTACATGGGTTTCTCTTATCTCAGACGTGGGGTATCTCTTCACAGCTGCTCCAGCAAAGTGCAGCCACTGCTCCTTACCTTGGATGTGGGGTAGCTTCTCTCGGCCGCCCCTATGTTGTCACAGCCACCGCTCCTGCACCGTTTTTCTCCTCATCCTCTGCTTTTCATAGTTTAGAAATTACATTTTAATAAAATTTAATACATATTTATGTAATTATATATAATTTTATAATAATATATGCAATATAAAACATATGGCAAAACCAATACAATATTGTAAAATAATTAACCTCCAATTAAAATAAATAAATTTATATTTTAAAATATATAATGCTGGGGACCAGCCCCAGCTGATCCAGGGTATTCAAGGAGAGACGGCCTAGGCGACTATTTATATGCTAATTAGAGATATAGAGAACAATAGAATGAGGATAGCTCAGTAGGAAAATTCAGTGGAGAAAAGAAGCTGAGTAGCTTGGTTTACGCTGGAGACCAATAAAACTTCAAGACAAGAAGTTTGCACCACTTACGTGATTTTTAGGGGATGCAAAGTCAGCAGTCTTTGATTCTTATAAAAAACCAGGTTTCTTTCAGTTACAGGCACATCAGTTTGGCCTACTAACATTTTATGCCTCTATATGTAATATAAAACATATAATATATAATAAGATATGTAATATTTTGTAATAATGTTTATATATAATAATGGTGATGTGAATGACATTGACTCTTCTCAAACATGTTGGTTCAGGAATCTCAAGGCATGTCAAATTATCTGGGCCAGGTGGGTAGTTCCTCTATCTGTGTTGTCTGAGAACAGTGAATGTCATTCACATCACTGTTATATATAAATTTAATTTAAATCAATTCAGTGAATGCTGAAAATATTTTAGATATCAGATTTTTTTTTCTTTTCAGGCATCAAATATACAATATCAATATAATGTCTTTCCATCAGTGGCATTTTGAGCAAGGCCTGGAGGTACAGAAGTCGATTTGCACACCACAGGGCACCTCTAAAGGTCAAGGATCTAAAGAAACAGATGGAATCTAGATTCTGACCCACAGACTATCTTACCTGTGTTCAGAGACACATGAGTAGGCAGAGGAGGAAGACTGCCTGTTAGGAATGCCCCTCTGTTGGTATCCTCTGCTTTAATCAGCGGACGCCTCCTCCATGTTGGGATGAGCTAACTGGTAAATCCATCACAGGACTGCTCAACTGAAATGACAGAGGAGTGGCACTCTGGGTATGTTTACTAGGGAGTATAACTTGGAATTCAGTCTTTATAAAAATTTTTCTTGAGGAAAAAGTATTTAGGGGAGCTTGTTCAAACACTACATGTTCCATCCATTGCTCTAGTTGGCACTTCTCAAGGGAGTTTTGCATGAGAACCACGTGGTAAGGGAGTTAAGAACACATGGGCATGGCTCCATCTGGGACACAGATTCCCAGGTCTAGGGTGACATCAAGGCAGTTCATGGAGAACGCTCCCTAGGTGGTTTTGTGTCTGCTCCGGATGACCCTCTCACCACAACCTCCATTCTCCATGAGGTTCCTGCCCCAACACACAGGAGTGATGCACTTCAGGCTCATTGTTAGTAAATTTCAGGACAAACATCCTAGAGTTCTATACTGGAAGAGTATGTAAAAAGAGAGTATATATCTGAATCACTCTTCTGTACACCTGAAACTAATACAACATTGTAAATTGATATTATTTCAATTAAAAACAATCCAAGAGTCCTAGTAAATCTCAGAGAGGATGGCAATAGGGAAGTGCTTATGGAGTTTGAAAAGATCCCCAGCTGATTCCAACAGCTGGATCATTTTCCCAATTAGTCTAAGAACCACACCTCTACCATTTATCCTTGGATGAAAGGATCCATCAGAAAGATTCTCATCCAGACAAAATTGTTTTGATCCCTAAGCTCTTTGCTTCAGAATTGCTTTTTTATTTCGATTGGCCTACTAGAAGAACAAACATACCAAATAATTTTTTCATGGGGTCATTGATAAGGTCCTTCTTCACTTTTATACTGTTCTCTTTGCTAGGACTGGGGAGAAGAGAACACCTTAAGAGTTAGTTCATGCTTTATGAATGCTGGATCATGTAACTGCCTGTGTTTCTCTTCTTGTCTTGCCTGTTTGGAAGTTTAGAACTAATTATGTTGAGCAGTTCACTCTATTTGCTTTTGCCCAATTTCTTCACTTACTTCTTTTTTAAGATTTTTTTTTTTGATGTGGACCATTTCCAAAGGCTTTAATGATTTGTTACAAGATTGCTTCTGTTGTTTCTGTTCTAGTTTTTTTGGCTGCAAGGCACAGGGGATCCCAGCCCTGACCAGAGATCAAACCCACATCCCTGTCAACTACAAATCTGCACTTGCCATGGGTGCTTGCCATCTATCTCTACAAGGATTAGATCGTGCTGCTGCAGCTGCTGACCTCTAACACCCCCGAAAGAGTTCAGGGTGGAGAGCAGACATGAGGCCCTCTGTGCTCTGGGAAAAGTGGCTGGACAGGTCTTCAGATAGTTAGATATTCTCAGGAGCTGATTTTATGAGCTCAATTCTTGCATCTCCTCATATCTAGAAAACCACTAAAATCCTTCATGGTGACACTGTTCCTCGTGACTAGTGAAGATTTCACAAGACTAGCAGAAGCCTTCTGGAAAAAGTGTTTCATGGCATGGATTTCCCCTTCACCAAAAATCACATATATACTGACCTTCTCCCCTGCCTCTTTGGAGCAGTTTCTCAGAGCTATCTGAGGTGCTGGCTCCAGGGCTGCAGTCTCCATTTTGCCCCAAATAAAACTTAACTTCCAACTCTCACATAGTGCATTTTTTTCTTTTAGGTCGACATCCTCATATCTAGAAAGATATGAAATCCTTCATGGTGACGACTGTTTCTCATGACTGGCAGAAAGCTTCTGGAAAAATATGTGCTCTATTGCATGTATTCCACCTTCACCAAAATCACATATACACTGACCTTTCACCCTGCTCCTTTGGTGCAGTTTCTCAGAGCTATCTGAGATGCTGTCTCCTGGGCTACAGTTCTCATTTTGCTGCAAATAAAACTTAACTTGCAACACTCACATTGTGCATTTGGTGTTGTTGTTGTTGACATTGCCCTCATTGGAAGGTGAAGTCCCAACTACCAGATCACCAGGAAGTCTCTCCACTTATTTTTAAAGTGAACTTTGTCTCTTATGTTTAAACACTGTTCAATGGATTCTTCTGAGATATAACAATCAATACATTTAACACAATGTATAACAAGTATACTAGTGAACAGTAGATTTATAATGATAAGTTTCAAGAGTATGTCATGTTTTGTATTTGTCTTAGATCCATTCTTGAAGGATAGCCTGCTATAAACAAACAAAACAACAGACAGACACTACTGCTTCCTGGATATACTGCTGAAATATTTGGTAATTTAATAGGAATACGGCTGACTGTTAGCGGGGAAAGTGGAGACCATAGGCAGACTACAGTTTACTTGTCAGTGTCTCTTCCACATGGTTTTCATCTAGGGCCTTCCAAAATGGAATCACTTGGGGAAACTGGAATAACAGGGCTGTTTTCTCAGCTACATCCAAACTGATGATCCTTTCTAGATTTCCAGGGTTCCTGTGGATGTCTGATTCGTGATTGTCTCTAGGGTCTTCTTGATATTAACAGGGAACCCAGACACAAACAATTTTTTGCATACACCAAACACACATACATACATATATATACACATATGCATGTTATATGTTATATAAAGTATATTTTAAGAAAAATAACATTTAAAAAGGAACAATTCTTCTTTATCAATTCTTCTATTCCTTCTTCTTATTCCTATTTCCTGACCATGGTGGTATGTATTTCATATGGCACATGTATTTTCTTTAAAAATAAGAGAATGGCCATTCTATAAATAACTGCTTTGAATCTGGGCACATTTTCTTCTTTGCTCTGGTGAGATCCTTTATAATACACCATAAGCTGCTTCAAAACGCTGGAAACTATAACATCTGAGGCCAGTCCCCAGAGGAATGGCCTGAGCCTCACATATGGAGAAGCTGTTAAAACCTCATCACAGAAGTGTTCGGTTCTCCTTCAGTCTGGAAGTCCTGCTTTCAAGTATGTGAAGTGTCCTGGTGGAAACAGCATGTGAGCTGCTCGGGGCTACTGACACCCTGTGAGCAGGTGGCAAGGGCAGCAGGGGGTGGCTGGAAATAAAAGACATGGAAAATAATGAGCTTGCACTTGACGGTCATTGTCGGCTTAGCTGTTTCTGGCTCCCTTCCATTCCGTTCAGAGAGCTGAGCTCAATTGGCAAGGTGCCCCCAGAGTGTTTGGAAAATGACCAGAAAGAAGGCTCCAGGGGCATATTTAAAGAAGAGAGCACAGACACCACTTTGCTGCATACTTAGACGTCTGCTGGATAACAGAAGTCTGTGCAATGAGGCAGACATTCTATGTCCATGCCGTCCAACATGGACGCCACCAGCCACCTGTGGCTATGAAACCCTTGAAACGTTGCTAGTGCGACATGAGAACCAGATACCTTTATTTCACTTTAATTCACTGAAATTTAAATTGCCACATGTGGGTAGTGGCTACTTGATTAGACAGTTTCATGAGGATAATGGAGTATGATTTGGCTCACCGACGTGCAAAACGCTCGGCCTGTTCAGTCTGTAATTCTTAGCTACTTTCCGTCTCTAAGGCTGTGGTCCCTGAGGATTTGTATCACAATGACCGTGTCTGCACTCCGGCTTGTCTATCTCTGTCATTCTTGCTATTGCTTCCTCCTTTGCAAATAAACTTGGTTTCTTCCTCCCCAGCCTGCTTCTTGCACACAATGCCAGAGGACAGGGCTGTCTGCTAGCACTCGACCCCAAGGCTTAATTCAAAAGGCTGAGAACAAGTCCCTCAGGGCAGATCTGCTTAGAGTTCTGCAGCACAGGGCTGGAGCCATCTGCCTTGACACCACTCGGCTACCTCCTCCAAACAAATGTCAGGTGAATTTAAATCACTTCCAGATGAGGAATGTAGGTCAGCGACAAGCGTGAGAGCCTGATCAAATTGCGAGCTTGACAACTGTTACTTCTAATTGCACTTGAGCCAGGCTGTGTGATGGCTGAAAATCAAGACAGGACCCTCAAATGGGCTTGCTCCCTAAGTCACTTTAATGCCTCGCAAACGGGAACTCTGGTGGTCTTAAGCCCAGTTAAGGAACTTGGCCCAGAACATGAACTGTGGTGAACGCGCCTGACCACATTTTACAGTGCTAATCTGGATCACAGCAGGGCCAGCAAAGCCCCACATCTGATGGTAGCAAATGAAAACTCAACCCAAAATGCGTGAAAAACAAGCAAGTGTATCTAGAAACACAATGATTGAAGAACAGGGATAGTGGTTACTGTATGCCAGGCCCCAAGCTGGGAGCTGGAAATACAGATAGAAAGGAAACCAAGCCTCTGCCTTCAAGGTGCTCGCTGTCTAGTAAAAGAAATAGCAGAAAAAAAACCAATATTATAATAGACTATGCTAAGGACTCTCAAGAAAGAGCAGGTGAAATACTGTGAGAACACATAAAAGAGCCTGGATTCAGCCTAGGGTTTCACCAAATGGGTTTCCTGGAGGCAATGGCATGGGAGCGGGGTGCTGCTGCTTAGTCGCTTCAGTTGTGTCCGACTCTCTGTGACCCCATGGAACTGTAGCCCTCCAGGCTCCTCTGTCCATGGGCTCTCCAGGCAAGAATACTGGAGTGGATTGCCATTGCCTTTTTCAGGGGATCTTCCTGACCCAGGGATCAAACTCAGGTCTCCCACTTTGCATGCAGATTCTTTACCGTCTGAGCCACGAGGGAAGCCCTGACATCAAAATAGGAGTTTGCCAAGTGGGCAAGGGCATTCTGGACAGAGGCATCTGCCCAAAGGCACAGAAGTAAGAAATACTTGGTGTATCTGGAGTACTTCAGACGGTATATCCTGATCCTCAGGATGTAAAGTCTGTTTATTTAACAACTCAGGCCACACAGAACTGCCTAAAGTAGAAAGTCACATGAAATATTTTGCTCCAAATTCCATGCTCCGTAGATGGCCACTGCTAAATATGTGATGTATCCTTACAGACTGTATTTATAGTGGTGACAAATAGCGCTCAGCGCAGAGTTCAACAGATAATAAATAAGGTTAGTTCAATAAATACTGTGCCCGCATGGAAACAAATGTATGGAATGGCCGCAAAGTCCAGACACAGGCTTCCTCTTTCTCCCACAAACATGTATCTCCCCATGTGCTCCTGAACATATTCCTCTCTGAAATCTGGAAAGCTCCAGAGGGAGCCTTTTCAGCTGGTTTGTGGTCTTGATTGTGAAACCGTCTCAGACATAGAGCTTTGAGGTCCCTGGGTGTTTTTGCTGGGAGGTTGATTTTAGAAACTCCCACTCAAGAATCTCATCCTGTTGAAGCCTAGACCCTTTTGAATCCTGGAGGGACTGCCCCTATGAGGGCTGCCTTGGAAGCCCTAAGCTACCATTTTAAACCTATGCAGTCACTTGGCCAACAAAGGTCTGTACAGTTAAAACTATGGTTTTTCCAATGGTCATGTATGGATGTGACAGTTGGACTGTGAAGAAAGCTGAGTGCTGAGGAATTGATGCTTTTGAACTGTGGTGTTGGAAAATACTCTTAAGAGTCCCTTGGACTACAAGGAGGTCCAACCAGTCCATCGTAAATGAGATCAGTCCTGGGTGTTTATTGGAAGGACTGATGTTGAAGCTGAAACTCCAATACTTTGGCCACCTCATGCGAAGAGCTGACTCATTGGAAAAGACCCTGATGCTGGGAAAGATTGAGGGCAGGAGGAGAAGGGGCTGAGAGAGGATGAGATGGTTGGATGGCATCACCGACTTGCTGGACATGAGTTTGAGCAAATTCTGGGAGATAGGGGAAGACAGGGAAGCCTGGTGTGCTACAGTCCTAGGGGTCACAGAGTTATGACTGAGCGACTGAACAACATGTTTCTATCAGCCTAGTCCTTTGCTACCCAGTGCAGTGCGTGGACCAGCACCACCTTGGAGCATGTTACAAGTGCAGAGTCTTGGGCCCCACTGGACTGGAATCTGCACTAGAGATTCCCCCAGTGATTCTGGTGCATGTTACAGATTGAGAAGCTCTGGCCCAGTCAACATCCTGTTCCTAGGAGACACCCAAGTGCTAGCCTGGACCACAGCTTGGCCAGTCCTTTCTCCTCCCCCTCACTTGCCCTGGCTTTTGAAATTTCCCTCAAGAGAAATCAGTCATTTTCTGGAGGGTCCATTGTAGCATTTTCTTCTGGCTTTAGCTAGGAGCCCTTCTTCACTCTCTTCCTGACCATCCCAACATCCTAAGTTCTCCTTGGAATTGCTACTCTGAGCCTTGATCTTCTGCTGGTCCATCTTGGTGGCTTCTGCCCTTCTGGCCTCTGTGTCACCCTTTAGCGATGCAGAGAGACAGGACGGGCTTTGAATGAATGGCCTGTGGCTCTTCCCTGTCATGGGTTTGAATCCCAACCTTGGGTATCCCCATCCCAATCCCTTGGGCTTTGCCCAAGGTCACCCTTGTGTGGCCTTGGGCAAGTTATGCCACCTCTCTGTGCCTCTTGCCAGCTCCTGAGTTTGCTTGCATAGACAATTACCCACACTGGCATCTAAATCACAAGTCATGTCATCGTTCCAAGATGGCCACATCTACCATCTTCTAAGGCTAACTCAGGCCAATGTGACAGACAGAGAAACATTCCAGACAGTAAATTCCAGACAATAAATCAATCCAGAACAGATTGATTAATTGTCTTCCTGGTTGTTATTTATATAGACTGGCTGGCTGTTGGCCCTACCTACAGGACAACACAAGGGTAACAAATTGTTTTTCCTGAGATTCCTTAGACCTCAGCTGACTATTATAGGTTCTTTCATAGCTACCCTCTTTGATAATCAAGGGTCCCCATGAAGGCAGTGTGATGCTCTCTTCCTTGGTGTTCTATGTATCGAAGTAGGAAGAGGATACAAAAAGCTGGATCCGACTACAGTAAGAATTATCCAGATCTGCCACTTGGTTGGTGTATAAAATGTATGGATGCATAAGACAGATTTCAGTTTTAGAAGGAAAGTTCTCTAAAAATAAGATACAATATACATACATGTTACTGTTAGCCTACCATAAGTAAGTCACTGAGACTCTTAACTCCCAGCTTAACCAAGATGACAAGAGAGGAATGCAATGTGGGAGCGTGGGCAGGTCAGGGTTAGGGAAGGGGGGTGGCATGGCTACAAGTACAAAAAAGTGAAACAATCCATAGGGAAAAAGGCTGTATGTGAGTGTAAGGGGAAAGCATTATTTTGTCCATGTAAATGATTGTGAAATCCAGTAGGATTTATACTACTATTTATCCTGAAGAAACAATCCAATCACTTAACTAAAATGGAACCAGAGGATAGTGGTATCTAGGAGATGATCACTCAAAACCCATTCTTACCAAGGTATCTTCTGGGATGAAGGCACTTCTGTATCAGGAGGACATAGATCACTACATCACTCGCTCTGACACACCCTCTTTGGCCCTAGTATGTGATGGCACCAACTCTGTAATAAGATCCTTGAACTTTAGGTTGTGATGATGTCCCCACGGTTTCTGAGCTATTAAGGAATGTTATGGAATAGGAATCAAAAGGAAAGGAGAATAACCCAAACTCTGCTTCTCATGAGCTGCATGGTCTGTGGTTTATGAATTTTGTTAAGAACCTTAAGGATTAGACATAAAATTCCTTGTAGCAAAATGTTACTTTGCCATGGATGAACCTTAAAATCATTATGCTCACTGAAAGAAGCCAGATACAAAGAGCTCATATTATATGATTCCATTTGTGTGAAACATCCAGGAAGGCAAATCTACAGAGACAGGGCTAGGTGTGGGGTGACCGGAAATGGGTATCAGGGGTCTCTGCAGGGTGACGCAAGTGTCCCTAAACAGGACTGTGGGGATGGTAGCCCAACTCAGGATGGCTCCCAAAGGTCATTACATGTACATTCCAAATGGGAGAAGCTGATGGTATTTCTGAAATTATACCTCAGTCGAACTGTTAAACATTCACACTGCCTCACTCCATCAGGAACATCACAAAGGCTTCCTCTGGGGCTCAGTGACATTGCTGTGGCTCACTCCAGCCCTTCTAGTGGCCTGCCTTTTTGCCTGTTGATCATCACCCTTAATTTGTAAAATGCACAGTGAATGCAGGGTGATTTGGGATATGCAGGGGAGGGGTAGGCACTGGAGACGTGTCTCTGATGCCAGTTAATGTGGTATAGTGTGAATTTCAGGCACCCTGGTGCTACCATAATCATTGTTATGAGCTTACTGGACCAATAAGATGAGGACTGGAAAATCAGCTGCAAGCTGATTTGCCGTCTCTTTGAGTCTTTGATTCAGAGTTGGCCAAATCATTGCTCACTTAGTCTAGCCCCTCTTCCATATGGGGCTGGAATTTTTTAAGACAGTTTTTTAAACAGCAGTTGTAGGTTTGCAGAGGAAGGTATATAGGGCTCCATATACTCCCTGGCTTCACACATGCCTGTCCTCCCCATTATCAACACCCCCACCAGAGTGGGACATCTGCTACAATTGATGAACCTATATTGACACATCATAATCACCCAAAGTCCATAGATTACATTAGCATTCACTCTTGGTGTGATATATTCTATGAGTTTGCACAACTGTATACAACATCTCTTCCTCATTATTGGGGCTGGATTTTGAGTTTAAAACTACTGGAAAATGCTGGGCTTTCCTGGAAAGAGAGCACTGTGTCCATAGAGAGTTGTAATGTGTCTGATACACAAGGCTATCTTAATCCTATTCCCCTTTGGATGTGTGCCAAGTAGATACAGCTGAACCTGTTATGAATTTGGAAAGACCTGGGGAAAATTCTGATGGTCAAATCTCATTATATTGTCCCTCTGTTGTTAAAAACTGTAACTGTTGCTTGGAGACTACAAATATGTCTGTAGAAGCTGTTTTGTTCTTCTTCACCTTGATGTGATTTGTCAAGGGACTTGGCTGCCAAACCTTTTTTCTACTCTTGTGCATAATTCTACAGTGCATAAGAAATAAGACATGTCTTTAAAAAGAGCATGGCTTGCTAATAGCAAAGAATATGTACCCGAACTCATTTCATAGCTAATAACAGCATTTGATAAGGTAAGTAGCTTTAAGCCTTCTGTGGGACCCCATGGCACATCCTTAATTTAACGCAGCAGATCTTTCAGTGTTAGTTGCTCAGTCATGTCCAACTCTTTCGTGACCCCATGGACTGTAGCCTGGCAGGCTCCTCTGTCCATGGGATTCTCCAGGCAAGAATACTGGAGTGGCTAGCCATTTCCTTCCCCAGGGGATCTTCCTGACTCGGGGATAGAACCCGGGTCTCCTGCACTGCAGGCGAACTCTTTACCATCTATTTAGATGATGCTTAATGCTTGCCTTCCCTCAGTGCTTTGAAGTGTTTAGTAATAGCTGGAAGAATTTTTTTTTTTTTTTAAGTCAGATGTTTCTGTTTCAAAGCACTCTTGATTTTAATCTCACCAAGATGGCGATTTTGAGCATGTGCTGAAATAATGGTTTTGTAGGCGGTCCTAATAACCAAGGGCCTCCTTCAGTGTCTTTGAGATCAAATTAATTGTCAAAACTGAGTGGCCTAATGTATGTGTAACTGAGTCACTGTGTTGTACACCTGAAACTAACACAACATTGTACATCAACTATTCTTCAATTAAAAAAAACACCACTAGATTAAGAGTATGATATTGAGAGATACAAACTACTACATATGAAATAAAGAAGCAACAAGAATATATTGTACAGTACAGAGAAATATAACACAGTGAGGCTGAGGGGCGTCAAGCGTAAGTCCAGGTCAAGAGTTTGCAGGAGATCTTTTCTCTTAAGTGGTTTAAGGCTCATTCATCAAAATACTATGTTTAAAAGAAATCTATGATAAATTGAAATAGTAAATTGAAACTATAACGCAAGCAGTGAATTCTGCTTATGCAAATATTCGCTGACTCCCTGCCCCTGAGATTCACGCCTTTCCCCACCCCAGCTCCTGGGAAGCCACCTTCCAGTCCCTTGTTCCCAGGCCCCTGACTCCATGTTTTCTCCTCCTCGACCCTCTGAGTCTGATTTATTTTCAATAAGGATTTTTTTGACAGCTTAAGATAATGATATATGGGGGCTGAATTCAACACAGAGAAGGTTCACTATAGTGTCAAATGAAACAGAGTGCCGAACCTCCTCAGTCGTGCCCAGACTATTTGCAACCCTGTGGAATATAGCCCTCCAGGCTCCTCTGTCCTTGGACCTCCAGGCATGAATATTGCAGTGGGTAGCCATTCCCTTCTCCAGGAGAAGCTCCCCAGGATTGAACCTGGGTCTCTCAGGGGGACTCTAATCAATATTAAAAAAAAAAAAATTGACTGCCAGAATAGGAGGGCCCAGTTTAATCTGTGGGTCGCAAAAATTGTGCAGTTCATTTCCTCAGTTCTGTCCGACTGGCTTTGCTATCCATCACTAATACATGGGGCATGTGCAAACTCATGTCCACCAAGTCGATGATGCTATCTAATGGTTTTCCCCAATGGTGTCCCTTCCTACTCCCATCTTCAATCTTTCCCGGCACCAGAAAAATCTCCTAGAAAGCCCATTCACAAATATGAGAACCTTACTGACCAAAATCAGTCCTGAGTATTCCTTGGAAGAACTGATGCAGACACTGAAACTCCAATACTTTGCCCATCTGATGCAAAGAACTGAGTTACTAGAAACGCCCCTGATGCTGGGAAGGACTAAAGGAGGGAGGAGAAAAGAGACGACCGAAAATGAAATGGTTAGATAGCACCATTGATTCAAACGGCATGAGTATGAGTAAGCTTCAAGAATGGGTGATAGACAGGGCATCCTGAAGTGCCACAGTCCATGGGATTACAAAATAGTTGGACAGACTGACAGAATCAACCGAGCCGACCAAAGCCTAACCTCAGAATTTCACCCAATAACCACACAGAGAGCTCTTAAATATAAGTAGCCTAGAAAAAAAGCCTGCTTCAAAGCTTTCACTTTGCAAGGTCTGTTTTTGCATACAACGATGTTGGCATTGTTTCTCTCACAAGGCCTCCAAAAATTGAAGTTAAAGCAGTGATGTTTCTCCCCAGACCTAACCAACCAAATACTAAGGCAAGTCAAAGACTCAACTTGACCACAAGCACACATAACACAGTTAGGGTGAGGAGCGTCAATGGTAAGTCCGGGTTAAAAGTTTGCAACAGATCTTTCCTCTTAAGTGACTGAAGGCTCATTCTTCAAAACACAACGTTTAAAAGAAATTATGATAAATTGAAACTATATTGCGTGCAGTGCATGCTGGTTATGCAAATATTCATTGAGACCCGCCCCCGGGATTTGCCCCTTTCCCCACCCCAGCACCCGGGAAGCCAGCTTCCAGTCCCTTGTTCCCAGGGCCCTGACTCCATGTTTTCTCCTGCTCGACACTCTGAGTCTTATTTCTTTTGAATAAGGATTTTTTTGACGGCTTACAATAATGATACATGGGCGCTGCATTTGACACAGAGAAGGTTCACTACAATGTCGAATGAAAGAGAGTGCCGAACCTCCTCAGTCATGCCCAGATTATTTGGGAACGCCACGGAGTATAGCCCTCCAGGCTCCTCTGTTCATGGAATTCTCCAGGCAAGAATTCTGCAGTGGGTAACCATTTCCTTCTCCAGGAGAAGCTTCCCCAGGATCGAACCTGGGTCTCCCAGTTTATGGACTCTCTACTGTCTAAGCCATCAGGGTGACTCTAATCACTATTAAAAAAGAAAAAAAAAAAAAAAGGTGACTGCCAATATAGTAGGGCCTGGTTCCATCCCTGGGTCGTGAAAATTGTGCAGTTCATTTGCTGAGTCTTATCCGACCAGCCTTCCTGTCTGTCACCAACACGTGTGCTTGCTCAAACTCATGTCCATTCAGTTGGTGATGCCATCTAATTGCTTTTTGCAATGTGGTCCCTTTCTCCACCTACTTTCAATCTTTCCAGGCACCAAAAATCTCTTGGATATCCCCATTCAGTGTTATGGGAATCTGACCAAAGATTCCCATACAAGATGGAGGAGTAGAAGGTCCTGCCCTCATCTTCTCCTGGGAGAAGTCCAAAATTACAACTCGGTGCTGAACAACCATCAACAGGAGAATGTTGGATCCCACCAAAAAAGATATCCCACGTCCAAGGGCAAAGGAGAAGCCCAAACAAGATAGTAGGAGGGGTGAAATTTCGTTTAGAATCAAATCCCATACCCGCCAGTGACACTTGGAGGGCTCAAAGAAAACCTTGTGCACAGCAGAGCTCAGAAACCCCACAGAGACTGAGCCAGAACTGTGTTTGAGTGTCTCCTGTGGAGGGATGGTGGGTCAGCAGTGGCCTGCCTCAGGGGCAGGGGCTCTGGGTTCAGGAACCCTGGTCACCCACCCTGTGGCATAAGCCCTCTTGGAGGAGGTCACCATTAACCCCAACCATAGAGCCACCAAACAGATGACCCACAAACTGCAGAACAATCATACCAAAGAAATTCTTGCACTGTTAAGGAAGTTCTAGGACCCACAACAGATTTACCAACCTGGGGATCTGGCAAGGGAACTGAGAACCCCCAAGGAATTTGACTGTGGAGGCCAGTGGGATTTGATTACAGAACTTACACAGGACTGGGGAAACAGACTCTTGGAGGGCACAAACAAAACCTTGTGCACACCAGGACCCGGGAGAAAGGAGCAGGGACCCCACAAGGGACTGACCCAGACTTGCCCATGGGTGTCCAGGAGTCCCTGGTGGAGGCATGGGTTGGCAATGGACTGCTGCAGGGTTGGGGGCACTGAGTGCAGCAGTGCCTGCCTGGGACCTTTGGAAGGAGGTGGCCATTATCTTCATTACCTCCACCTTAGTTTGGGCTCAGGTCAAACAACAGGGAGGGAAGACAGCCCCACCTATCAACAGAAAATTGGATTAAACATTTACTGAGCATGGTCCTGCCCATCAGAACAAGACCCAGTTTCCCCACAGTCAGTCTCTCCCAGCAGGAAGCTTCCATAAGACTCTTATCCTTATCTGTCAGAGGGCAGACAGAATGAAAACCAGTGTCAAAGAAAACTTCTCAAACTGATCACATGGACTACAGCCTTGTCTAACTCAATGAAACTATGAGCCATGCCCTGTTCAGTTCAGTTCAGTCCCTGAGTCGTGTCAGACTCTTTGCGACCCCATGGACTGGAGCACGCCAGGGTCCCTGTTCATCACCAACTCCTGGAACTTGCTCAAACTCATGTACATCAAGGTGGTGATGCCATCCAACCATCTCATTCTCAGTTGTCCCCTTCTCCTCAAGCCTTCCATCTTTCCCAGCATCAGGGTCTTTTCTGATGATTCAGTTCTCCTATTTTGGCAGTCACTTTTTTTTTTTTAAATAATGATTAGAGTCATCCTGATGGCTTATATAGTAAAGAGTCTGCTTACAAAGCGGGAGACCCAGATTTGATCCTGGGGAAGCTTCCCCTGGAGAAGGGAATGGCTACCCACTGTAGTATTCTTGCCTGGAGAATTCCATGGACAGAGGAGCCCTGAGGGCTGTAGTACATGGGGTCGCAAATAGTCTGGGCACGACTGAGGAAGTTCAGCACTCTCTTTGATTCAACATTATAGTGAACCTTCTCTGTGTCAAATCCAGCACCCATATATCATTATCTTAAGCTGTCAACAAAATCCTTATTGAGAAGAAATCAGACTCAGAGTGTTGAGGAGGAGAAAACATGGAGTCAGAGGCCTGGGAACAAGGGACGGAAAGCTGGCTTCCTGGGAGCTGGGGCGGAGAAAGGCGTGAATCTCGGGGGCGGAGACTCAGCATTCATTTGCATAACCAGCATGCACTGCACGCAATATAGATTGAATTTACTCTTTTAATTCATCATAGATTTCTTTTAAACATAATATTTTGATGAGTGAACCTTCACGCACTTAAATGAAAAGATCTGCCACAAATTCTTGACCCAGACTTACCCTTGACACTCCTCACCCTAAGTGTTTTAGGAGTGCTCTTACTCAAGGTGGGTCTTTTTGTTGGCCTCTGGGTAAGCCTCGGAAGAAATATAGGCTGTGCTGCTCATAATTTTTGGAGGCTTTGTGAAATGAACAAAGCCAATAACATTGTATACAAAAACAGACGAAAGTTTTGAAACAGGGGTTATTTTTTCTGGGGCTGTTATACATAACAGGTTTCTATGTTTGTTTAGTGTGTTAGGTTTTGTTCTGCTCAGTTGATTGTCTCAGTCGTGTCTGTTATTTTGTAACCCCATGGACTGCAGTCTTTTGGGTTTCTCTGTCATCTGTTCTCTGAGCTTACTCATGCCCTGCAAATCCATAGTGCTATCTAGAAATCTCATTTTCTGTCGTCTTTTTGTTTCTCCGACCTTTAGTCCTTCCTAGCATCAAGGTTTTTTCCATTAAGTCAGTTTTTTGCATCAGGTGGCCCAAGTATTGGAATTTCAGTGTCAGCATCAGTTCTTCCAATCTTTTTGCAGTCGGAGGGACTCTCAAGCATCTACTCCAAGACCACAGTCCAACAGCCTCAGTTCTTTGGCTTTCAGCTTTCTTTACAGTGCAACTCTCACATCCATACATGAGTACTGGAAAAACCATAGCTTTGAGTGGACGGACCTTTCTTGGCCAGGTAATGTCTCTGCTTTTTAATACACTGTCTTGGTTGATCATAGCTTTTCTTCCAAGGAGCAAATAAGTGTCTTTTAATTTCATGGCTGAAGTCACCGTTCTCAGTCATTTTAGTGGCCAAGAAAGTAAGGTCAGTCACTGTTCCATCATTTCCCCATCTATTTGCCATGAAGCAAATTGATGCCATAATCTTCCTTTTCTGAATTTTCAGTTTTAAGCCAACTTTTTCACTCTCCTCTTTCACTTTCATCAACAGGGTCTTTAGTTCTTTGCTTTGCCATAAGGGTTATGTCATCTGCATATTTGAGGTTATTGATGCTACTCCCCTCACTGTTGATTCCAGCTTGTGCTTCATCCAGCATGGCATTTCGCATGATGTACTCTGCATTCAACTTAGATAAGAAGGGTGACAATATGCAGCCTTGAGGTACTCCTTTCCGAATTTGGAACCAGTCTGGGTTTCAATGTCCGGTTCTAACTGTTGCTTCTTGACCTGCATACAGGTTTCTCAGGGGGCAGGTCAGGTTGATTGGTCAGTAAAATTGCTTGGTCTTTGGCCAGTATGGTTCTCATAATCATGAATGCACTTTCCAGGAGATTTTTCTGGTGCTGGGAAAGATTGAAGATGGGAAGAGAAAGGGACGACATTGGGGAAAACCATTAGATAGCATCACCAATTTGGTGGACATTTGTTTGAGCATGCCCCAGGAGTTAGTGACGGATAGGAAAGCTGGTCGGACAGAACTGAGCAAATGAACTGGACAATTTTCTTGACCCAGGGATGGAACTGGGCCCTCCTATTTTGGCACTTTTTTTGGTTTTGTTTTTGTTTTTTTTTTGTTTGTTTGTTAAATAGTGACTAGAGTCACCCTGATGGCTGAGACAGTAAAGAGTCTGCTTACAAAGCAAGAGACCCAGATTCGATCCTGGGGAAGCTTCTCCTGGAGAAGGGAATGGCTACACACTGCAGTATGCTTGCCTGGAGAATTCCATGGACAGAGGAGCCTGGAGGGCTACAGTCCATGGGATTGCAAATTGTCTGGGCAGGACTGAGCACACACGGTACTCTATTTCATTTGACATTATAGTGAACCTTCTCTGTGTCAAATGCAGCACTCCTACATCATTTTCTTAAGCTGTCAACAACATCCTTTATTTGACACAAATCAGACTCAGAACATCGAGGAGAAGACATGGAGTCAGGGGCCTGGGAACAAGGGGCTGGAAGCGGGCTTCACAGGAGCTGGGGCAGGGAAAGGTGCAAATCTCAGGGGCGGGGATCAGCGTTCATTTGCATAACCAGAATGCAATGCACAACAATATAGTTTCTATTTATTATTTCAATTTATCATAATTTTATTTAAAATGTAGTAGTTGAAAGAATGAGCCTTCGTCCACTTCCGTGAAAAGCTCTGCTGCAAACTCTTGACCCGGACTTACCCTTGACGTTCCTCACCCTCACTGTGTTAGGAGTGACCGTTACATAATTAATATGGTCAGAGGCTCTTTATGGTATGTTTACTCTTGTCCTTGCTTCTACTCGAACTGAGTCTTTTGTCTCACTGAGGATTCAGTGAGGTAGGCCCAAGTAGGGATAAGGCAAGCTTCTGATAATTTTTGGAGGCCTTGTGAGATAAACAAGGCTAATATTGTTGTGTTGAAGAATAGAATTTAAAATGTGAAGGGCTTTGTGCTGTTTTTCTACACCTGCATCAGTTAAGGGTTTTATGTGTATTTATTTAGAAAAACCGTATTCTTAATTTTTAGTAACATTTTCATAATGCTGAATGGGTTTTCCTCGATATTTTGTTTGTTTTTTGATTCTGGGAAAGAGTTGAAGACAAGAGCAGAAAGGGACAACTCATTATAGAGCACTCATTTTCTCGGTGGACATGCATTTGAACAAGCCCCAGGAGAGCTGTTTGGAGATGACTGAGGGAACGAACTGGACAATTTTTATAACCCAGGGATGGAACCAGGTCCTCTTATATTGGTAGAAGCTTTTTTTTTTTTCTTAAATTAGTGATTAGAGTCACCGTGGTGGCTTAGACAGTGAAGACTCTGCTTACAATGTGGGAGACAGAGGCTTGCTCCTGGGGAAGAATCTACTGGAGAAGGGAATGGCTACCCACTGCATTATTCTTGCCTGGAGAATTCCATGGACAGAGAAGCATGGAGGGCTACAGTCCATGGGGTCACAAATAGTTTGGCACGACTGTGCACTCAGGGCATTCTGTTTTATTTGACATTATAGTGAACCTTCTCTGTGTCAAATGCAGCACTCCCATATCACTTTCTTAAGCCATCAGGAAAAAAGCTTTATTCGAAAGAAATAAGATGCAGAGCGTTGAGAAGAAGACATGGAGTCAGGGGCCTGGAAGTACACTTCACGAGATCTGGGGCGGGAAAGGGGCGAATCTCGGGGTGGGGACTCAGCGTTTATTTGTATAACCAGAATGCACTGCACGCAATATGTTAAATTTATTATTTGAATTTATCATAGATTTCCTTTAAACATAATATTTTGAAGAATGAGCTTTTGTCCACTAATGTGAAGAGATCTGCTACAACCTCTTTACTGGGACTTACCCTTTTTTTGCTTCTCATCCTCAGTGTATTAGGTGTGAGCTCCCCTCATCAATACATGCCCAGGCACAGTACGGTATCCGTCATCCATTTCTTGCTGCTGCTTGAGCTTAAACTCTAGTATTGCCATGCAGACTAAGTCAAGTAGGACCAAGAAAGAAAGAAATTTTACATTAGCCAACGGTTTTTGGAGGTCTTATGAGGAGAAGGCAAGACCAATATTCTTGTACTCTAGCCTGAAAAATCCCATGATTTCGAGGAGCCTTTGGGCTGCAGTCCATGGGGTCGCTGATCAGTCAGTTTGACTGGTTTGATTTTTCACTATGAGGTTAAACAAGACTGATATTCTTGTGTAGAAAAGTAGAACTTGGAAAATAAGTGATCTCGGGCGATTTTTTTAGATTCTTGAAGCTTTCTGTGTTTACCATTTCAGATTGTGGGTTTGGTCTTTGGTGAGTTGAAAGTGAAAGTTGCTTAGTTGTGTCCGACTTTTTGTGACCCCCATGTACTATGCAGTCCCTGGAATTTTCCAGACCAGAATACTGGAGTGGTTAGCCTTCCCCTTTTGCTGGGATCTTCCCAACCCAGGGATGGAGCCCAGGTCTCCCGCATTGTAGGCGAATTCTTTTCCAGCTGAGACACAAGGGAAGCCCAATATCCATAAAACCACAATGGGGTTTTTCAAGCGAAGACAGGATGGCCGATTGGACATGGCTGAGCAAATAAACCAGCCAGATTTTTTGCTCCCCAAGGACGGAACCCGGGCCTCGGATATTGGCAGACAGGTTTTTTTTTTTTTTTTTTTTTTCTTTGGCTGATTAGAGTTACCCTGATGACTTAGCCTGCTTTCAATGTGGTAGACCCAGGCTCAGTTCCTGGGGAAGGTTCTCCTGGAGAAGGGAATGGTTACCCACTGCAGTATTCTTGCCTGGGGAATCCCATGGACAGAGGAGCCAGACAGGCTCTGGTCAGACACAGCTGAGCAACTTTCAGAGAGAGAGCCACCTGGGAAAAGGAGAACTCTTTTTAGGTGATCCCACGTTTCTGTCACAGGTGTAATTGTCTTTTGGGCTGTGCTTTGTTTTCTGTAGTACCAGTCACTCAGTCCTGTGGGACTCTTAGCCAACCTATGGACTGTAACCTGCCAGGCT
This sequence comes from Bos mutus, assembly GCF_027580195.1. NCBI lineage: Eukaryota > Metazoa > Chordata > Mammalia > Artiodactyla > Bovidae > Bos > Bos mutus. The sequence goes on from NC_091646.1 coordinate 110,414,488, forward strand.
CCTCTGTCCATGGAATTCTCCAGGCCAGAATACTGCAGTGAGTTTCCATTCCCTTCTCCAGGGACTCTTCCTGATCCAGAGATCAAACCCAAGTCTCCTGCATTGCAGGTGAATTGTTTACCATGTGAGCCACCATTTTTTTTTTTTAATGGTAGTCAACTTTCATATTTGCATTATTCATATAGGTTCGTTTTCTTGGTTCATAAACTTATGGAGGTAGTTAGTAAACCTATGTAGGTAGATGTGTTCGTTCTGTTCTCACTCTTCCCACCCCAGGATATAATATTTGTAAAAATCCATAGGTCTTAGGCTTCACTGGTAGCTCAGCTGGTAAAAAATCCACCTTCCCTGCAGGAGACCTGGGTTCGATTCCTGGGTTGGGAAGATCCCGTGGAGAAAAGAACAGCTACCCATTCCAGTATTCTGGCCTGGAGAATTCCATGCAGTGTATAGTTCATGGGAGTCATTTTAGACTCCCTATGAGAATTGCTGATCAACGTGTATATTTAACTTTTCATTTATGTAATGCCAATTTTTGCTTTTTTCCAAAGACTGTACCAGTGCACACTCAACAGCACTATATCAACATTTCGCTGTTTCACATGCCCAGCACTTTTTTGTTTTCAGGCTTTTAGAATTTTTGAGTGTCTGGGATGTGTGCAATCCATCATTTAAAGTATTTGCATATAATTTCACTGTTTGGAGGAGCCATGACTTGTTCAAATCAAAATTCTGGTGTAGGGCGTATAGATAGTTTCCAATTTTTCTATTTTATAATCAAAGCAGTGGTTGTCCAATTACTTCCTGAAGACAAATTTCAAGAGTGAAAATGCTGGACTAAATGTTCCACACATTGAAATTTTTGATCCATATTACCCACCTGTCACCTGGAAAGATTTTACAATTTTACATTCTTATCTACAGTATTTGCATACCTTTACTCCCAAATGCATTTCAAAGCAGCTTTTAAAAAAAAATATATAATATTTTGTTTTGTATATACTTAATATTTTCATTTGTTTAAAAATATTTTATTTTTAAAATTTATTTTTTAATTGAAGGATAATTGCTTTCAGGATTTAATTTTAAAGGCCAAATGACACAGGGCTCTCAGAAGAGCAAAACCAAGAATTGCTTTTTCCCAACCCAGTTCCCACTTCCCAGAAACAACCATTTTCAATCCTTAGCAGTTTCATCTGTTTGCTTCTATAACTCATAGTATGCTTATACAGCTCTTTCTTCATTTTGTTTTAAACTGTAGCAGACAGGCTAGATGCCCACTCTGATATCAATTTTTCCTCAACCTTCAGAGATAGCTTACAATTCCTGAGCTTTCCAGGGTTCTGAAGCATTAAAAAGTCCTTGTCCGCACTTGGATGCTGTTACCTGCTCTCCTGTTTTGTCAACAAGAACATATCTTTTCTTTTTATTCCTTTACTGTCATTTAGTGGGGTTTTGTGGACAGAGTAGAGATAAATGGATATATTTAATCTGCCATATTCAATCTGAAAGCTAAAGATACTGTAGATTTTATTATCATTGTAGTTATTATTATTTGGCTGCGCTAGAATCCCAGGGATGGGGAAGCCTGGTGGGCTGCCGTCTATGGGGTCCCACAGAGTCGGACACGACTGAAGCGACTTAGCAGCAGCAGCATAGGGTTTGGGAGACCTTAGTTCCCCAATCAGGGGTTGAGCCTCTGCCCCTGCAGTGGAGTCACAACCACTGGACCATCAGGGAATTCCCGTTACTTTTTGAAAACTTTGAAAATAATTAGAGTAGCATCTATGTTGGAAAGGCCTCTCCGAAAATAGGTTAACATTTGGGACACGGATGGTTGTTAAGAAACATGGAATCAGCTGAGCGCCCCCTACTGGAATATCTTGCCCAAAGCAGTCTGAGGCCTCTCATTTCCCCCGGGGCCTCTTTGTTCAGGGCCCAGCGCTTCACAATCCTGGCAGTCCACCAAAGGCGTCAGGGAGTTTCTAAAAATCCTATGCCCAGGACTCCACCCTGGGCCAATTAAATTTTTCTCTCTGTGTGTGGGGATTGGGCATCAGCATTTTTAAAGCTCTTAAGTGGTTCTGGAGTGCAGAGTCACTGTTTTCTGCTAAACAGCTCACTGGTTTAGCTCGTTTGTAACAGCATGGCAATATTTGGACCGTAATCCATCCCGTGTTCTTGTTATGCAGTTACTTTTGTGTGTTGTCTAGATTCTGAATAGTGTCTATTTTCATGCTTTAATTTCATAAGCATGTCTTCTGTTAACCTGAGTAACGAAGCACACAGTGGCGTTAACATAGTATTTTCGTGCCACACTCATTTGGCAGAGGCATAGGATTTAGCTCAGTCCACATCACATTTATACTCTGCAGTAAGTCGCCATGACAGAGTGAAAACTGTCCAGTGATGTGGCCATTTTGCTGTATCTGGATTTTTGTATTGCTGGAGTACAGTAATGGTGGAGAATATTATGGTCTGAATGATTATTATTGTGATTATAACTTGGATACTTGAGTCGTAGTCACGAAAATCCTCCATTATTGTGAATTGAATCAATGTCTATATGGGGTTGCAAAGAGTGGACACGGCTGAGCACATCCGGACGCACTATATCAGCTACCCGCCCCACCCCGCCCCACCCTGCCCCGAAAAGCGTTATTGAGAACAGGCTTAATTCTTAGAGGGGCTGGTTAGTCTTGCTTTAGCCTGCAAAAATATAGTCATTGCTCATCATGGTTATCAGAAAAGAACAAGATGGATCAATATTTATCATCACGACTGGAGGAGGTGAAAACCCTACAACACATTTAAAGTAAAGGACTGTATGGAGCGAATTCTCTGGTGGTTAGGATTCCGTGCTTTCAGTGTCGAGAGAGCGGGTTCAATCCCTTCTGGGGGAATTAAGATCCTACAAGCTGAGTGAAGCCAACCCAACCAAAAAAAAGATGGTGACTTGGTTATGGTGATCTTTTATAATGAAGGACAGGTTACTAAATTTGAGAAGTCTACAGTGGTCTGTCTAGTCAAGGCTGTGGTTTTTCCTGTGGTCATGTATGGATGTGAGAGTTGGACTATAAAGAAAGCTGAGCGCTGAAGAATTGATGCTTTTGAACTGTGATGTTGGAGAAGACTCTTGAGAGTCCCTTGGACTGCAAGGAGATCCAACCAGTCCATCCTAAAGGAGATAAGTCCTGGGTGTTCATTGAAAGGACTGATGCTGAAGGTGAAACTCCAGTACTTTGGCCACCTCATGCGAAGTGTTGACTCACTGGAAAAGACCCTGATGCTGGGAGGGATTGGGGGCAGGAGGAGAAGGGGACAACAGAGGATGAGATGGCTGGATGGCATCACTGACTCGCTGGACATGAGTCTGAGTGAACTCTGGGAGTTGGTGATGGACAGGGAGGCCTGGCATGCTGTGATTCATGAGGTTGCAAAGAGTAGGACACGACTGAGTGACTGAACTGAACTGAACTGAACTGACAGTGAAAGTAAAATGTGTTCTTAAAACTCAAGACTATCTCAGGGCAGTTTCAGTTCTAACAATAGGAGCTGACAGGTCCTTTATACCAGGAGAGACATTTTAGTTTTCAGGAAAAACGGTAACATTTAAACCTTAAAGAAATCAGGATGCGCTGAGTAAATGCTATAAAATATTGTAGTTTAACAACTGAAATCATCAGTGGGTTTATCTAAACACATCCCTCAGTGTGAAGATCACATAACCAAAGTGATTTGTGAGAAATGCATAACTGCATGAAATTAAAGCTTCATGAATATATACATCATCTGCTATAACTTACTAGTTTTCCAAGCATCTTTGGGGGCACTGTAACATGCATTTTGTCATTTTATTTTCATTTTATTTTTAACTTCTTATTTTTTCATAGATGGATATTTTCATTTTTAAATCATTCAACTCAAAAAATAGTTTGTTTTCTTCTAATGAAACTAATGGATTTTACATTAACTATATCATTTGAAAATAGTTCTACCACATATTTTTTAAACTCAAAAATAATTTGTTAAAATTGAATGCACCTAATTTCAGGGTTGAAATATGTGTACCTTTACTTTAAAATGGTGGGAAATTCTACCAGAAAGAGCAACATACCAAATAACTCACACTATAGAAGCACATGCAGAGTCCTATTTTTTAATACCTAAAGCAGTCAAGAATGCAAATAAAAAATTGCAAGTTGAAGGTAATCTTAAGGTTTTTTTTTTTAAACTTTAAAAATATTCTGTGAATCCTATTCATAATATTATTTTTAATGCTCAAAACTATAAGAAATATGGAACACTTCTCCGAATTTGTGTGTCATCCTTGTGCAGGGGCCATGCTAATCTCTGTATTATTCAAGTATTAGTATATGTGATATTGAAGCTTCTAGCACTGTAACATTATTTTGATTGTGCAAAACCATCTTGGTTATAATGGGGCATCTGAAAGCACAATGAGTACAAATACCTACTTTATCTCCTAAAAGATAAGCTTTTTTAATTTTCAGATATGACACATTGAGACTTGTCACTTTGTGTAAGTTAGCACTTCTGCGTATAGGAGATTCTGCCACTGTAACGAATGCATGGTAGCAGCACACAACCTCCTGAGATTGGCAAGGTCAGCTGAGGATTTGACTTACTTGCCATCAACTGCTGTAATCACAAAATAGATGGATATTGTTCATTCTTGTGTGATATTGACTCCATGCATGTAAAATAGGCTTTAAAGACTTAGTATGGTTCGATGCTCTATTTACCTTTTAAATGAGTTTTGTTATTTAGGTTTATGTGCACAAACACATCATCATCCATCCAGCCTTCACAGCTTTCAGAGTGGGCACATCAGCCCTTAGATGCTGCCTGAGAGGCTCAGAGAAAGCTCGTGAACATGTAACATGGTTCTCACAAAGCCTCGCCTCTGTGCTTGGAAGAGCACACACTCTGAAATGTGCTATGAGAAATATCGGATTCAGCAGGATCATTCATTGTCCCCCTGGGAACTTGGATCCTCTTAATTTGGGCCTGTGGAAAGGGGAGTGGGCAACAGATGACAAATGAAGGCACTTGCAACTAGAAAGTCAGTGTGAGCTGAGGATGCTACAGGAAGAGTAAAAAGCACCAGAAAGTTCTGTTGCCCTGAGCACATCAGTGCATTTGTGTAGCGCCATCAACTCCTGCATGCTCGCTCAGTTGTGTCTGACTCTGCGACCCCATGGACTGTAGCCCACGAGGCTCCTCTGCCCATGGGATGCTCCAGGCAAGAATCCTGGAGTGGGTTTCCATGCCCTCCTCCAGGGGATCTTCCCAACCCAGGGATCAAATCTGGGTTTCCTACCTCTCCTGTGTTACAAGCAAATTCTTTACCACTAAGCCACTGGAGAAGCCCATGTATGTACTTATTAACTTTTCTCCAAAGAATTACCCCACACACTCTGATTAATAATGGGGAGCCCCCAATGTGCTCAGATTCCTCAGTCACCTTATATTCTTAAAGGTCCTGCCAAGATTGGGATCCAAGGTCATGGTTTAAAGCAGAAATCCCATTTCAGCCTGTTGGTAGCAAGGACATGACACAGAAGGGAAATGGGCAGAGTCTAGGGCTTATCTTCAGAGAAAGCTCCAGGCCCCAACAAGCATGTGCACAAGTTCTCCTAAGCCATCAGACCTCTGAGATGGGGCACAAAAGGCCTTGGGAACGCACACATGAAATTTCAAATGATTTCTCAAAAAAACTAAAAATAGAGTTGCCATATGATCCAGCAGTCCCACTCCTGGGCATGTATCTGGACAAAAATATAATTCTAAAAGATACATGCTAGTTCATAGCAACACTACTTACAATAGCCAAGACATGGAAACAATTTGTGCTATAAGAAGCCTTCCTCAGCCATGTCTTCTGGGTTTCCTCTGGGGAGTTGTTACACCATACCCTACAGCTGGCTTCTCTGGATCCAGATGACAGCAGAAGGGAATAAAGGAAACAAGGCCAGATTGCATCACCCAAGAAGGGGCTTGGGGATGTACTAGATCAGTATTGTGACTACCTGAAAACAGACAATGTTAATTTTTCTAATAAAACCCTGTGTAATAAAATGATAAACAAACAAAAGGAAGTGATTGCTGTGAAAGAGCAGTGGGTCCTTTGGGACTGGGCCTGAGATGGGCACTGGGAGGGACTGGTGCAGCTTGAGTTCTTGACCTGCATGGTGGTTATAAGGGTATTTATCTTGTAAAAATTCATTAAGGTACACTGGATTTCATAGTAATGATCAAAAAACAGAAAAGCAGTCCCTTATCAACTAGGCAATGATGTTTCTAGAAGCTGGCCTGGTCCTCAGAGCTGAGTCTGGGTGTTCTTCTGAACAGAAATATTTCACAGACCATCAATGTCAGACAAGGCCACTCCATGACCAGGAGTGATCAAGACAAAAATGAGACTGTCCTGAATACAGAAGACAAAACATGAGCATTGTAAGGTCAAAAAAATGACCAAACGTGTCCTGTCTTGCTCAAACGACTGGCTTCTACCAACTATAGCTTTGTCCTTGATATAGTTCTTCTGCCTTATAACTAAGATTAAAATACCCAATCATGGAAAGACACCCACTTATTCAGTATCCACTCTAAAGCAAAACTCTATTTTCTCAAACTCTCCTCCAAGTCACCTAACACAAGCCCAAATTCTAAAATAAATCCTTTTTAAAAACCTCTTAATGAAATGCCAGTGGCTCCCCATGATGGGAAGTCTCTGCACAGAGCAATAAACCCAACATGTTCTACAATAGGTTCATGTCAACTACAGGTGTTTCTAGTGGTCCTTGGATGGAGGTCTTTGGATAAGATAAAGAAACAAAGAAATAAAAGGGGGGGAAATGCTCAGAAGCCAAGTGTCACTGTCTGTCTAGAATGTTCCAACTATACAGAAACCTCTTCAAGGCAAAATAGTCAACGTGCATATTGGCTGTAACTGAGAGTATACACTGCTGTATGTGGAAACATTTCTATTTCCTGAATCTTTGGGGAAATGGAGAAATACCATGGCAGTTGAGTGCACATTGGAAAGCATTTTGAAAACATCTGGATGTAAGTTCCAAAACTCTCTGATTTCTCTGCTGGTTTCACCCACAGGGAGGAAGCCAGACTGCTTTAGACAAATCAGTAAGTTACTCTGAAGCCACTTGGCAATGAACAAACTTAGGAATCAGAATTAGTGTGGGACCCAACACAGAAGTCACCTGAAATATTCGTGTTCATTTCAGGGTGAAAAAAGCTACATGCACAGATCATAGGCACAGTCCCTCATATTTGTGATGGTATGGCATCACCGACTCAATGGACCTGAGTTTGAGCAAACTCCCAGAGATGGTCCTTTGGAGAATGACAGGGAGGCCTGGACTGCTGCAGTCCATGGGGCTGCAAAGAGCTGGACATGACTGAGCAACTGAACAACAAATTTATAAATCTTAAAGGAGCTTTCAAATACCTTATCTTTTTACCTTCAAAATAACCCCAAGAAAACCTGAAAATACATTTCTATCCCTAGTCTACAGATGGGGAAGACAAGAAGCTGAGGTGACAAACTCAAGCACTCAGAACCAACCAGGGCAAAAGACATGCCTCTGAGTCCCTTGACTTCTCACTTTCAAAACTGCTCAGTTGTGGCAAACTTTGATCCTTTCAGGACAGATTTGTCTGAAAGAGTTGCATTTTATTTCAACAAAGTCTGGCAAGTAAGATATGTAATACTTTCTATGTTTAAAGACATCTAAAAGCTGTTATCCTTGAGAATCAGGCTGATTTTGGTGTGTGGGGAGGGTTGATGTTTCCTGGCTCTTTGGCCAATTCTCTTCCAAACTATCAAGCTGTCTCCAGGGGAGAGATTTAAAATTTGTGCTGTGAGGTTGGGTAAATATGCTTTGAGGGAATGGAGGATTTCCAGGGAACTATGGTTAACATGTTATTACTCTATTGCTCTTCAGGGATTTGTGAACATAAGCCAACATAGTAAATTCTATGGAAACAATACGATGATACAATATTTGCTTCCAGAACTTTCAGTCCACCCACTCAAGGAGTGTGGTCTGACCAGGCTGTACAAGAAGACACTTTGTATTGTGGTGACTGAGCGGGCCCTTGGGCAAGGCCTGTGACCTTGTGGAATCTATTTTGTTGTTGTTCAGTCACTAAGTTGTGTCCAACTCTGCGACCCCATCTGTTTCCTTGTCTGTAAAGTGGGAGGTGGAGCTAAGGGAAGTAGGTGGCATCCAGCAGGATTCCGTGGCCCACATTCTCTTTCCTTGGGGCTCATCCCTGACGGAGTGGTACCTTGAAACATCACTCTCCTACATGCCAAGGCTCACTGCTCTGCAAGGGTTCCTCACCCAATGGGACCCGTAACTTCTTCTGACAAACTGTTTATAGTGCCCACTTTCATTTCCTCACATGAAATTCACAGACAATATAACCCTTATTTATCTCCCCTTCAAAATGGTTCACTGCTCTAAAAGTCATATAGAAATTAATAAAAGAAAAGTAATTTTTCATAAAATACATTGCAACTTATAAACAGTCAAGTGTGACAACACTAGAAGCATTGTTGCCTTCTGCCCATTAGAAATTTTTTAAAGGTTCCATGATCAAACAAATTTGGAAAGTTTTGGATTAAATCCAAAATCCAGTATTTTCCAGACCTTCTCAGAGACTTGTACAAACTGTCCATTGCCAAGTTACAAGGGAGAATTTCCTATACAGCTTTCCCCCAAATCACAAAGACCAGGCAAACTATTCTTTAGGAATATTTCATACAACCAGTGTTGAGGGCATATTTGAGGAACATTTTCTTAGTCAAAGCTATAGTTTTTTCCATTGGTCACACATGGATGTGAGAGTTGGACTATAAAGAAAGTTGAGCACCAAAGAATTGATGCTCTTGAACTGTGGTGTTGGAGAAGACTCTTGAGAGTCCCTTGGACTTCAAGGAGATCCAACCAGTCTATCCTAAAGGAAATCAGTCCTGAATATTCATTGGAAGGACTGATGCTGAAGCTGAAACTCCAAATCTTTGGCCTCCTTACGTGAAGAACTGACTAATTTGAAAAGACCCTGATGCTGGGGAAGATTGAAGGCAGGAGGAGAAGGGGACAGCAGAGGATGAGATGGTTGGATGGCATCCCCGACTCAATGGACATGAGTTTGAGCAAGCTCCGGGAGATGGTGAAAGACAGGGAAGCCTGGCGTGCTGCAGTCCGTGGGGTTGCAAAGAGGCAGACACAACTGAGCAACTGAACAACAGCAACAACTATGGGTTATTCAGTCATGAGTGAAATTGTCGGATGTCCTCAAGAGGACAACATTGTCCCCCATTGAGAACTACTTATTTAGTAACATTAAATATATTTAAATAGGACTTCCTTAGTGGCCCAGTGGTTAAGAATCTGCCTGCCAATGCAGGAGACAAAGGTTCGATCCCTGATCCAGGAGGATCCCATGCACCACGATTGAGCCTGTGCTCTAGAGCCCATATGCCACAACCACTGTAGCCCACATGCCCTAGAACCCACACTCCTCAACAAGAGAAGCCACTGCAACAAAGACCAAGGAAAGACAATATATATATATATATATAGACAATATATATATATATATATATATATTTAAATATACAAGTAATATAAAATACTATCAGAATTTTTCCCTGTTCACATTTTGTGGAAGATATTTCATGCAGATTCTCCACATGCACCTTCCAATACCAGTCTTTATCATTCTGGGAGGCACTTTTGGAATCACCTAAAGGAAGCTTCCAGGCTTCCATCATCCTTCTAAGTTGTTTTGAGATACAGCCACTTGTATCTTGGGGCCACTGAACACTTTATTCTCAGGCATGTTTTTTTTCTTCATTCCCTGTGTAGACATTTATGATCTTCAGACTTGATAATGTAATTGCTTTTCCAGCACTTCTAGAAAGGCTTGTTCACACTGACATGCACTGACAGTGATTGCAAAAGGCAGCGTGGTGCGGGGCCAGAATCTGAGCTTCAGAGCCGGCCTGCTGTAGCCCTTCTCTGGCTTTCCCACTCCACTGTCCATGACCCAGGGCAGGGCACTGAGCTTTCCTGTGCCTCAGTTTTTCCCTCTGCAAGATGGCGGGGGAGGGGTACAGTTCCTATCTCATAGGTGTTTTCAGAGGATTGATGAGCTGATATGAGTAAAAGGTTTAGCCAATGCTTGGCCCCCAGTAAGCAGTCAAAACATATTAGATATCATCTTATGTCCAGGAAGAATGGCCAAATCTTTATTAAAATGTTTTACTAGTGACTTTCATAGGTATCCCAAATCAGGACTGACTGAGGTCATTTCGGGCTAATAGGTCTTCCACCAAAAATATCTTGTTGTTAAAATAATTCAGGGAGGATTTTGTGATATGAAAGGCTTCATATGAACTCAAATATAACATGACTCCTTTCACCCTCCCACAAGGGATGCTTTTGAGAATTAATTTCCTTAAACTCAAGATGTGATGGTAGAATAACTTCCATTTCATTTATTTTTATTTCGCCCCTCAGCTTGTGGGATCTTAGTTCCCCAACCAGGGACTGAACCCCTACCCTCTGCAGTGAAAGTGTGGAGTCCTAACCACTGTACCGCCAGGGAATTCTGTAAATTTCCAATTTTGATAAGAATGACAAGAGTAAAGTTTATTGATTGGTTCAGTAGACAGTCTTTACTGAGGGCAGAGCTAACCCGAAGCGCCAAATCATGAACTTGAAAATGAACCCACACGTAGACATGTCCCTTAGATGGCCACTCTTTCCTGGTCTCTCACAGGCCTGCAGGGGTAACCATGTGTCCCTGGATCTCACCCACTGGGCACACCCTTTTACACCCAAGAGTCCTGGTTTAGAAGATGAATTATAGGGACACCCTAGTCACGGAGAACTCTCCGTTTTTCCTGGTGTAAAATGTGTCTTCACTTTGTGTACAAATCTAAACAATCTAGCTCTTTAGAGTGGGCATTAAGGATGAGGTCCATGTGCCATTGAAGCCCTGCTTCCTCGTCCTTGCTGTCTTCCTGCCTTTTTCCCCTCTTCCCCCTGCCTTTCATTACTGTGTCTGAGACATTAAGCCCTGTGCTGCACGCTCAGCCCCTCTGTCTTCTTTCCAAGTGTTCTCTGTATTTTTCCTCTTCTTCCACTGCTCCTTGCCATCGGCTCAAACGTTTGTCCTCTGCATGGAGCCTGTGGCATTGCTAGAAAGATAGTGGTCTTTGCTGTCCACCTGCACCAATCTGTCATTATAGAACAGGAGCTGATGTGGAGATGGGGGAATCTGGACTGGTTTAAGTGCTGTGACTCACTATCACATGGTCTAATATTATTTCAGCAGAATATAATAACCATTTCAAACTCTACTATGGCAGCACTAGGAGTCACTGTTTAAGGCCCTAGGATGAGACCAAAAGATTTCTAGGATCTGGTTTGCTTACAGCCCAAGCATATTTCCTGCTTCTCTTCCCAAGTTCATCGTTTCTAGAACAACAGTTCAGTAAGTAGGAGGTCTGTGGAATGTGATTTAATAGATCATCATCCACAAAAATAGTCCCTCTGTCTTGCTGTAAGTGATTTGAAAGGAAAGCATGGCTGTTGGTGTCTTTTCTCGACTCAGGAGGCACACCAAGTCAAGGAGTCATCCTTGGGATCCTGAACTAGGGTCCCACCGGGGCTTGGGGTCAAGGTCAGGATATGGGAAGTCAGGAATCAATGCCTTGTGTTTCCAGGGTCTGTAAGAGTGAGAAGGGACTGTGCTGAACTCAGTCAGGCTCTGTCCCTCTCACACACACACACACCTGACTGGAAAAGGGGACCCCACCTCCATGTTCCAAAGACAGCATCACCTGAGCCAGGCCAAGCCTGCATCCACTCCTGACAGCTCAGAGAAACAATTTCAGATCACATATTGAGCTCACTTTCTAAAACTAAGAAAAAACGAATGCAAATATCCTTTGAATAATTACAATGTCACATCTGAGTGGCTAGACCCCAGCAGTTCTCCCAGGCCTGGGTGGTCTCCACTTGTGCAGTTAGAAATGGGAGCTTTGGTTTCTTAACACATGGGCGCTTATGTGGAACCACAAAGGGTCTGAATTCTATATTTCCCATAGGAAGCAGTCTGCCAGTAAGAGCCAAGAGCACACAAGGGCCCCCAGACTCAGACCCAAGGCTCATTAATCAGACACTAGTACTAATATCTTTAAGAACAGAGACATAACTTTCCTGAACTTCACCTTTATTTTAATTACCAAATTTCCTGAGATGGAGGCAAAATAATTCTAATTCATACTCATCTGGATTTGACCTCCATGTGGCCAACAGATGTGTCAGTGGGTTGCAAAATATTTTTCTAAGATGAAATACTGCAGTGGCAAAAGAAATGAAGAACTCCTGCCCTGTTGCCAGACCCCAGCTTCCACCCACAGCAAAGCCTTCACCATGTAATTCTCTTCAAAGCTTCAACTAAATATTAAGCGAGCCTTGCATGAATTGAACAGACATTGGCAAGAACTTAAGAATTTAAACATTCTTCGTGTGACTTAAGTATATTGTTTTCAGGGGACTGCTGTCAGCCCTCCTTTGAGGGCCCTGCTTTTAGAGCCGGGAAAAATCCAGCCTGTAACTCTTCAAACTTTCAGAACTGGGGTATTGATAGGCCGAGATGGTGACTGGCCCTTGTGTCGGCTAACTAACAGACTAACTGCCTATGGTATGGAAACCATATGATGAGGGGACACAACTGGCCCCTCTCTGCAGAGGGCCCCCCAGGCAATGTGCAACAAGCAGCATGTGCTCGAAATTCCAGAAGCTCAGCATCTCACAGGAACTGCTTTATTTCATGACACAGACTCAATTATTGAGAACTGCAATAGAAAGGCTATTTTTCTGTCCTGACAGGTAGCCAGACTTCTTGACAAAAGTAACTTGTATTTTTTGGTTCTTCTTTGAGTCGTACTCTATCTTTCTCATTAGCCTGTGTTCAGGTCCTTTGCTTTCAATCTAGATAACCTCGCTGGCAAAAATAAATGGGATCATTTCTCTCTTTCACTGCAAATCTATCAGTATTTTCTCATTACACATATAGTAAAATCTGAAGTCAATGACATTGATAAATGTAAAGATACATATTATAGAATATTAGAATTTAGACAGAATGTATACTACTTATTTAAAACAGCTAAAGATTTAAAACAGTCTAAATGTTGATTGATAAGTAACTAATAATGGAATGGAATGGAGTGCTCTGCATCTGTATAGGAGAAAAATGAAGAATTTCTTTCTACATTGATGTGTGAAGAACATCAAGCCATAAAGACTTAAATATAAGAGATGAGACCATAAAACTCCTAGAAGAGGACATAGGCAAAATATTCTCTGACACAAACTGTACTAATGTTTATTTCTATTGCCTTGGTCGGTATCCCAGGGCAATAGAAATAAAAGCAAAAATAAACAAATTGGACCTAATAAAACTTACAAGCTTTTATACAGCAAAGGAAACCATAAACAAAATGAAAGGACAACCTACAGACTGTTTAAAAATATTTGCAAATGATGCAACCAACAAAGGCTTAATTTTCAAAATATACAAATAGCTTATACAACTTAATAACAACAACAAAAACAACCCAGTCAAAAAATGTGCAGAAGACCTAAATAGATACTTCTCCAAAGACATACAGATGGCCAACAGGCACATGAAAAGATGCTCAACATTGCTAATTATTAGAGAAATGCAAATCAAAACTGCAATGAAGTATCACCTCACACCAGTCAGAATGGTCGTCATCAAAAAACCTACCAACAATAAATGCTGGAGAGGGTGTGGACAAAAAAGGAACTCTTCTACACTGTTGGTGAGAATGTAAATTGGTGCATCCACTATGGGAAGAGTATGGACGTTCCTAAAAAAACTAAAAATAGAGCTGCCATATGCTCCTGCAATCCCACTCCTGGGTATATAAATAGCCAGAGAAAACTGTAAGTGAAAAATATACACACGCCCCGCCCCTATGTTCACAGCAACACTATTCACAACAGCCAAGGCATGGAAACAACCTAAAAGCCCATTTACAGGTGAATGGACAAAAAAATGTCAGACATGTATACAAGGGAATACTACTCAGCCATAAAAAAGAATGAAATAATGCCACTTGCAGCAACATAGATGGATCTAGAGATGATAATACAAACTAAAGCAAGTCAGAGAAAAGAGAACCCTTGTGTACTTTTCATGAAAATGTAAATTAGCACAGACACTATGGAAAACAGTTTTGTGGTTCCTCAACAAATTAAAAATTGAGTTACCACACAATCCAGCAATTCCACTTCTGGGTTATTTACCCAGAGGAAATGAAAACACTAACTTGAAAAGATATATGTACACTGATGTTCAATGTACTAATATTTACAATAGCCAAGACATGGAAGCAACCTACATGTCCACTGATTGATGAATAGATAAGAAAATGTGAGATATATATATATAGTATACACATATGTAATGTAACACTTTTCAGCCATAAAAAGAAAATCTTGCCACTTGTAACAACATAAATGAAACTTGAGGGCATTATGCTAAATGACATATGTTAGAAAAAGACAAGGACCATATTAAAAATGGAATATTAAAAAAAAAATCCAAACCAAAAAAGCAAACTCAGACATGGAGAACACCATGTTGGCTGCCAGAGGCAGCGGGTTGGGCAGAATGAGTGAAGGACTCAAAAGGTACAAATTTCCAGCTATAAAATAAACACGTCACGGGGATGTCATGTCAGCATGGTAAGCTCAGTTAATAAGACTGTATTGTATATTTGAAAGTTACTAACAGAGAAGGGTTTTTTTGGCCACATGGGGGAGTATGAGGATCCCCAACCAGGGATTGAACCTGTGTTCCCTTCAATAGAAGCCCAAAGCCCTAACCATTGGACGGCCAGGGAAGTCCTGAGCAGTTTTGAAGATTAATAGGACCCTGCTGTATAGGAAGTGCTCCAACTCCAGTAAGGAAATCCACTAGAATACTAGTACAAGAATTCAGATAAACCAGCCATCTTCTGTCCTTGCATTAAGAGACACAGATGATGGAAATCAAAAGGGAAATGTGACTAGGAAAAGTGCTGTGAAGGACAAACCCCTGAAGAGTGATGGAGTGGAGAGTTCCATGAGATAGTGATCAAGAAGAAAAACAATACCAAAAGTCTTCGAGCCTTTGAGATCTGGATGGGCCAACCTTGAAAAGAAATGTGGGGTCAGTAGAGGGCACCTCCTTAAAAGTCAACAACCAAATTAGTCTGAATTGAGATGAGACCAAGTGGGTAGAAGGGGCCTGATAGAAAATTTCAGGCTTAATTTATAGTCTGGAGGTATTGACCCAAGAGAGCAGTTAGTGGGAACAGGGAAGGAATTGTTAAATCCATCTGCCATCTCATTTTCACACTTCAATTTGAGCCCAATTCAAAGTAAGAGAGGGTGAAAAATAAGCACGACTCAGCGCCATAAGCTTTGCCACCCACATGAAAACAATCTGCCTTAATTGACAGCAGCCCTCATGCTCCTGCTTACCTGGCACATGTGCAAGTCTCCACGTGGCTTTCCTTCCCTTGCACACGTACACAGATGGAGGTCATGATCCCTGGAACGTGCAAACAGAGCAAGATTGCTGGGCATTCGTCTTTTTCTGACTTGCTCCATTACTCGAGTATGCAATTCCCAGTCACATTGGGTTATATTTTGCTAAAAACAACAGAAAGAATCTCTTTCAAAAGCCCTAAGAGGTAGAAGGTTCTGGCAGAGCCAGCAGCAGGCAGGGATGGGTCTGGGAGCCTGCCAAGGAGAGGTCAGGTCCAGAGCAAGAGGTGGCATGCCCGCTCCATCTCTGTGTGGATGGCTGCAGTCAAAATGGACTGAGCTCAACCCCTCTCCTCTCTTTGGCCCCAGCCATGGATGGCAGCCCTCCACCACAGAGAGGCTTCTCCATGCCATCTCCTGGCTGGTGGCCTGGCTGTAAGTGATGTGGACAAAGGTCCAAGACCTGTCTCCATGTCCTTGTGCCTGCCGATGCAAAGTGTAGGTGTCCTGCACTTACCCACTCAAAATGATGCGTCAGAGTCCGGCACAGGAAATCAGCTGTGCACAAGAAATAGGAGTGATATGTTGTTTTCAGTCTAATAGGAAATGCTGGGTGGGCTTCTCTACAGGGTTTTTCCTGTTGCCACAGTTTGAGGTTTCCAGAAGCAGTCCCTGAAGCAAGGGAGCAAACACAAGTGACTGGTCTGGGAGGTGATCTCAGGAAACTTGGCCACAGAGGAGCAGAGGCTGCTGGAAGAGAAGGAAGACAATAAAGAGTGGTGGTGAGTCAGCAATCTCAGAGGGCAGCTGGGGCTCAATCCTGCCGGGGACCTCAGGAGCTGGCCAGTGAGCCTAACCCACAAGGCAAGGGAGCTGCAACACCTATCCAGCTCATGTGCCTGAAGGTTGCCTCTGGAATATTCCCTCTCCAACACTTTGGCTTTCCCGTTGTTGTTCAGTTGCTCACTTGTGTCTGACTCTGCAGCACCACAGACTGCAGCCCGCCAGGCTTCCTTGTTCATCACCAACTCCCGGAGCTTGCTCAAACTCATGTTCACGGACTCAGTGATGCCATCCAACCATCTCATCCTCTGTCGTCCCCCTTCTCCTCCTGCCTTCAATCTTTCCCAGCATCAGGGTCTTTTCCAGTGAGACAGTTCTTCACATCAGGTGGCCAAAGTATTGGGGCTTCAGCATCAGTCCTTCCAATGAATATTCAGGATTGATTTCCTTTAGGATGGACTGGTTGGATCTCCTTGCCGTCCAAGGGACTCTCAAGAGTCCTCTCCAACACCACAGTTCAAAAGCATCAATTCATTGGCACTCAGCTGGGGTCAAACCACCTCACACAAGGAGAAAAATAGCCTTCAGGCTGAGAAACACAGGCACTGCCAGAAAGCAGCTTCTGGCACATGGAGAGGCAGGCAGAGGGCAGGTGTAGCAATGCCTCAGCTACACCCAGTAATAAAAATCAAGTGTGTGCTCCCTGCAACACCTTGTACCCGCAATCCCTCTGCTATGCACACACTCCACAATCATATGCTCTCTTCATTGCTCTGGGTCAGAATCATCTAGAACTGCTGGCCTCCATCTCTCTTTGTGAAATACCCTGGAAATACAAACATGTTCTCGAGAGACAAGCAGAGTGGGGGCCCAAATCTTAGCTCTGCTGCTCATAAGCTGAATGACCCTAGGAACTGATAAAACTTCTCTAAGTCATCTGTAAAATAGAGATAATACCTAATTTGCAAGCTGAGGTGCCGTTGAAGGGAAAGGATGCAAAGAAAATATCTGGCATATATTAAATGCTCTAGATGTTTGTAAAGTTAAGTGGCAGGAAGTTGGTATGACACGTTCCTACTTCTTTTTTTCTTGATTTGAGAAGGCAATATAGTTCAGCTGCTAAACATCCCAAGTGCACCAAAGAGTATAAAATTACCCCCAGAGGGCTTCCCTGCAGAGGGCTCAGGTTCAACCCCTGGTCAGGAAACTAGATCCTACATGCTGCAACTAAAGATCCCATGTGCCTGCAACTAAAATCCTGAGCAGCCTAAATAAATAAATAAATATTCTTTTAAAAACTTTAAAAAAATGACCCCCAGTTCCACACCTACCCCTAACTCAGAGGAATTATTGTAACCAGTTTCTTTCAGATCATTCAAGATAGCTTCTTTGTACGCACACCAAAACTATGCAGTATTCTGCATTCTCCCTTAAAAAAATTTTATTTTGAGGTCATTCCATGTTAACATATAGAGATTTATGGCCACATTATTTCTGTTATTTCAAGTGGTCTCCTCCTCAATCTTGACTCCCATTTCCTTAGAGTCCTCAAATTCTGGTTTGTCAGGGCTGAAATGAATTTAAGCATCAAAGAGTCCAAACATCTCATGTTACCAACAAGGAAGAAAGGCCCGCGAGAGTGGAAGGACTAATGGACAGATGTGAACCTAATTCTCACATAGTAGCTTTAGACTAGAATAATGCAGATCTGCTGGAGAAATATCAGGAAACAGAAAAATGTAAAAAGCAAATAGAAAAGCAATTATTTTAGCAGATCCTTGACTTGGGTCCTATCTGAGTTTTCATACCTCCAAGACCACATTCAGTTCAGTTCAGTCACTCAGTCATGTCCGACTCTTTGCAACCCCATGAATCCCAGCACGTCAGGCCTCCCTGTCCACCACCAACTCCCAGAGTTCACTCAAACTCACATCCATCGAGTCGGTGATGCCATCCAGCCATCTCATCCTCTGTTGTCCCCTTCTCCTCCTGCCCCCAATCCCTCCCAGCATCAGAGTCAACTCTTCACATGAGTTGGCCAAAGTACTGGAGTTTCAGCTTCAGCATCAGTCCTTCCAAAGAACACCCAGGACTGATCTCCTTCAGAATGGACTGGTTGGATCTTCTTGCCAGTCCAAGGGACTCTCAAGAGTCTTCTCCAACACCACAGTTCAAAAGCATCAATTCTTCGGTGCTCAGCTTTCTTCACAGTCCAACTCTCACATCCATACATGACCACTGGAAAAACCATAGCCTTGACTAGACGGACCTTTGTTGGCAAAGTAACGTCTCTGCTTTTGAATATGCTATCTAGGTTGATCATAACTTTCTTTCCAAGGAGTAAGCGTCTTTTAATTTCATGGCTGCAATCACCATCTGCAGTGATTTTGGAGCCCCCAAAAATAAAGTGTGACACTGTTTCCATTGCTTCCCCATCTATTTGCCATGAAGTGATGGGACTGGATGCCATGGTCTTAGTTTTCTGAATGTTGAGCTTTAAGCCAACTTTTTCACTCTCCTCTTTCCCTTTCATCAAGAGGGTTTTTAGTTCCTCTTCACTTTCTGCCATAAGGGTGGTGTTATCTGCATATCTGAGGTTATTGATATTTTCCACAGCAATCTTGATTCCAGCTTGTGCTTCTTCCAGCCCAGCATTTCTCATGATGTACTCTGCATAGAAGTTAAATAAGCAGGGTGCCAATATACAGCCTTGAAGTACTCCTTTTCCTATTTGCAACCAGTCTGTTGTTCCATGTCCAGTTCCAACTGTTGCTTCCTTACCTGAATATAGGTTTCTCAAGAGGGTTCTGTTAAAAGGGAACTTGATGGTTCACAGACTCGTTTTTTTGGAAAGTGTCCAGCATCTATCAGAGTGGAGGTGATTCTAACAGGCAAGAGAATAACATCCCGGAGCCAATCTCTTTGGCCAAAAAGTGTTCACTGGATAGTGCAGAGTATTAAATATTAAATACTATTTCACACATATTAAATATTGCAGATTGTGAAATGAGGGGATTGAGCAGGGTATTAAATATCTCAGATAGTCATAAGGAAGGCTTCCATCAGTCTGTGGGATATGGGGCTAGAGCAATCCCAATTTTGTGTGGGCTCCACACTGCCCCTCTGTGGGTAGTGGGTGAGCTTCAGCAGGGGTAAACTGAGGGCAGGCTGAGGAACCTGGTTTGAAGTTTCGCCCATTGCATATGGTGGCAGGGCAATGGCAGGAGGAAGCTGGGTGTGTTGATGAGAAGATGTTCAAAGCCAGCCACGTATTCTGTACTGGGTAGGGAAACCAGGCCAGGAGTGGGCTGCTGGATGGTGGGGGAAGACAGATCAATGTTCATAAGCATGAGGAGAAGGTGTGTTAGACATGAGGCAAGGTCAAGGACACTGTGGTTGGATAGATATTGAGATTTAAGGGTCTAGAAGGAGCGATGATGAGTTAGACATGATCCACAGCAGGGCTGTGGAAGGGGGCCACTGATGCAGAGCAGAAATGGTCACTGATGGGAGATCTCTGAAGAGATCTTATCCCCACCACTCTACTCTGAGTGTACATACTGATGCCTACAGTCCATTTTGTAAGGTTATGCATAGTTTAATTAGCCTTCCACCTTTCGTGGATGTAATATAGTTGTGTACTCAGCATCCTCTTGTAAGCATAATTGTTTGGCTTTGCTAAAACAACATATGGTAAATTACATGTCCATTGCACATAAATCATGGATAATGGGTCCAAGCCCAGAAACTTGGAGGGCTAGCTTCCCAGGCTGGTGGATCATGATGGACTAACCATTTGCTTTAATGAAACCCAGGCATCATTGCCATTTTGCTATTGCATTATTTGAGGGTGCATTTGCTTTATGTACTGCAGCTTTGCTGATCTTGCAGTGTTGTACACACTAATGAATTCTGGTGAAAACAGAAACAATGCTTTCTAATCTTTCACCACATAAAATAACTGATCTGAGAGACTGTGAGGGCTATTTGAATGTCTTCCTATGATGAATTGTTACCTGAGTGGTAGTGACATTTTAATGTTGAGCATACTGGTCCCATTACCTAAAAATGGGAGTTTGGACTTAGCAACAAATCTTTCTTCTAGCAACTGACTCATCTCACTTCATTGCTATCTATTTCCACAGGGATGATGTTGCTTAAAACTCAACATTCAGAAAACTAAGGTCATGGCATCCAGTCCCATCACTTCATGGCAAATAAATGGGGAAACAATGGAAACAGTGACAGACTTTATTTTGGGGGGCTCCAAAATCACTGCAGCCATGAAATTAAAAGATGCCTGTTCCTTGGAAGAAAAGTTATGACCAACCTAGACAGCATATTAAAAAGCAGAGACATTACTTTGCCAACAAAGGTCCGTCTAGTCAAAGCTATGGTTTTTCCAGTAGTCATGTATGGATGTGAGAGTTGGCCTATAAAGAAAGCTGAGCACCAAAGAATTGATGCTTTTGAACTGTGGTGTTGGAGAAGACTCTTGAGAGTCCCTTGGACTGCAAGGAGATCAAAGCAGTTGATCCTAAAGGAAATCAGTCCTGAATATTCATTGGAAGGACTGATGCTGAAGCTGAAACTCAATACTTTGGCCACCTGATGGGAAGAATTGACTCATTGGAAAAGACCCTGATGCTGGGAAAGATTGAGGGCGAGAGGAGAAGGGGATGACAGAGGATGAGACGGTTGGATGGCATCACTGACTCAATGGACATGAATTTGAGTAGACTCTGGGAGTTGGTGATGGACAGGGAGGCCTGGCGTGCTGCAGTCCATGGGGTCACGAAGAGTCAGACATGACTGACCAGCTGAACTGAACTGAACTGAAGTACTTTGAGCAGGGTATATATGTTCAGCTGGGACCTTTCAACAAATTAGGAAACACATCCAAGGAAACCCTGGATTTATTCTGCCATATTTGCTATGAGCTCTGGAATGAAAGGAAATGGCACCCCACGCCAGTATTCTTGCCTGGAGAATTTCATGGACAGAGGAGCCTGGCAGGCCACAGTCCATGGGATTGCAAAAGAGTTGGACAGGACTGAGCAACTAACACTTTCACTTTCACTGGAATAAAAGGCATCAACTCTTTGCTGGACTTTGACACATTTTGTGGCTACAAATCCAACCCTTCAAGACAGTAAGTGAACCCACTGGGCAAATGTCTTTACTAAGCTCTTTGGGTGTTCTGATACTCAGTTTCAAGGCACGTGGGAGGGGGTGTGGTAAGGGTGGGGGGTGCTCTCCCAACACATCCAACAAGCAAATGTTCAGATACCAGCTGGGGGTCCTACAATTCAACTCAACTCTGACACTATCTAGCTAGAGGTAGCCTCAGATCGCACGGGTTAAGAATTCCTGTTGTGTGGTTCCCCACCTCCACTTCAGATGCCAACTGCAAGCCCTGGTTGTACTTCTGACCAATGGGCTACAAACCAGTGGTTTCCATGTCCCTCTCCTTGGGTTCAATTAATTTGCTGGAGTGGCTCACAGAACTCCAAGAAATATTCTACTTACTAAACGACCTATTGGATATAAAAGGATGTAAACTCAGGAACTGGCTTCCCAGGTAGCTCAGTGGTAAAGAATCCGCCTGCCAGTGCATGAGACATGGCTTTGATTCCGGGTCAGGGAGATCCCCTGGATGAGGAAATGGCAATACAAGAATCCAGTATTCTTGCCTGGAGAATCCCATGGACAGAGGAGCCTGGTGGGCTACAATCCATGGGGTCGCAGAGTCAGACACAACTGAGTGACTAAGGAGGGTCGTAGGCAAACTCAGGAATAGCCAGGTGAAAGACACCAAGGGCAGGTACGGGGAAAGGACACAGAACTTCCAGGTCCTGTGCAAATGCCCCATTCTCCCCAAATCTCCACGTATTCACCAACTGGAAGTTCTCTGAACCCCATCCTTTTGGGGTTTTATGGAAGCTTCATTGTATTAGTCACAGTTGATTAAACCATTGGCCATTGGCCATCGGCCATTGGCAACTGATTCAACCTCCAGCCCCTCTCCTCTCCCTGGAAGTTATGGGGAGCTGAAAGTTCCAACCCTCCAGTCCCCAGCTTGGTTCCCCCTGCAACACCGCCCCTCCCCTCTCAGATCTTTCCCAGAAGTTACTTATCAGCATAACAAAAGACACCTTAAGGGCTCTTTTCACTTAGGAAATTCCAAGGGTTTTAGCATCTCTGTACTAGAAATGGGGACCAAGACCAAATTTTTATTTCATCTAAAGCGCAGTATCGCATATCCCCTGTGTTAACCACCAGTTTGAAACGACAAGGCTGTATTAAAGTAATATGTCCACTTAGCTGAAGAAGTGGCATTTAATTACATTATGTATTTTTTATTTAACCCAGTGAATACCTTGTTATTATGTGCAGTTTTCTCACTTAGATTTGGTGGATGGTGAGTTTCCTGTCTTTTTGGTAGTACTTTCGTCAGAAAAAAAGCAATATGTTATGAAGAGTTTTTACATCAAGCTTCTTTGTAGATTTGCCTCCCTGAAGACTCAAAAATCTTTCAGATGAGCTGGCTGTTATAAACCCTCTCTTGTCACGCAGCAACAGTGACATCTGCCGTCCAGCATTAGACATTGTTACTTTGGAAAGTGCCACAGAAGAAGGCTTTCCTTTTAAAAAATTGTCATCTTTGTTGTTGTCGTGGCTGTTGTTTTTTATTTTAAAAATTGTTTCTGGGACTTCTCTAATGGCCCAGAGACTAAGATTTCTCACTCCCAATGCAGAGGGCCCAGGTTCAATCCCTGGTCACAGAACTAGGTCCCGTATGTCTCAGTTAAAAGATTCTGCGTGCCTCAACTAAAACCCAGAGCAGGGGTTTTAAGTAAATAAGTAAAATACATTAAAAAAAATTTTAATTGGTTCTTATGCATATATAGTCCATAACATATAGTAAGTCTTGGATAGGAGGCTTAAGTTAGAGTCAGGTTTCTACAAAGGATGAAGGTAGCCCTGGCTACATAGTTTGCAGGGTTCAGTATAAAGTCAAAATGTGGGGGCTGCTTGTTCACAAATTAAGAATTTCAAGATGGTGACCACAGAGCAGATAGCCAACTGCATGACTGCATTGGTCACAAGCTCTCAAAGTGGTACAAGCAGATAGAATATGGGGGGTCCCTGGAGAAAGGCAGGCTTCCCCTGTGGCTCAGCTGGTAAAGAATCCGCCTGCAACACAGGAGACCCCAGTTGATCCCCGGGTTGGGAAGATCCCCTGGAGAAGGGATAGACTACCCACTCCAGTATTCTGGCCTGGAGAATTCCATGGACTGTATAGTTCACAGACTATATATTCGGACACGACTGAACGACTTTCACTTCTGGAGAAAGAGAAGCAGGCAAGGCTTTCTTGACCTAAGAGAAGCCATATTTGGTTTAAGCCATTTTGTGATCTAAGCCTGGCCACAATGCTTGTCCTTGAACAGGTCCTCAGCAATGAATGATCTTTTTTTTCTTTTTAAAAAAAATTATTTATTTTAATTGGAGGCTAATTACTTTACAATATTGTAGTGGTTTTGCCATACATTGACATGAATCAGCCATGGGTGTACACATGTTCCCCATCCTGAACCCCCCTCCCACCTCCCTCCCCATCCCATCCCTCAGGGTCATCCCAGTGCACCAGCCCTGAGCACCCTGTCTCATGCATTGAACTTGGACTGGTGATCTGTTTCACATATGATAATATACATGTTTCAATGCTATTCTCTCAAATCATCCCACCCTCGCCTTCTCCCACAGAGTCCAAAAAGTCTGTTCTTTACCTCTGTGTCTCTTTTGCTGTCTCACATATAGGGTCATCATTACCATCTTTCTAAATTGCATATATATGCGTTGGTATACTGTATTGGTGTTTTTCTTTCTGACTTACTTCACTCTGTATAATAGGCTCCAGTTTCATCCACCTCATTAGAACTGACTCAAATGCATTCTTTTTAACAGCTGAGTAATATTTCATTGTGTATATGTACCACAGCTTTCTTATCCATTCATCTGCTGATGGACATCTAGGTTGCTTCCATGTCCTGGCTATCCTAAACAGTGCTGCGATGAACACTGGGGTACATATGTCTCCTTCAATTCTGCTTTCCTTGGTGTGTATGCCCAGCAGTGGGATTGCTGGGTCATATGGCAGTTCTATTTCCAGTTTTTTAAGGAATCTCCACACTGTTCTCCATAGTGGCTGTACTAGTTTGCATTCCTACCT
Organism: Bos mutus; assembly: GCF_027580195.1. Classification (NCBI taxonomy): domain Eukaryota; kingdom Metazoa; phylum Chordata; class Mammalia; order Artiodactyla; family Bovidae; genus Bos; species Bos mutus. The sequence goes on from NC_091646.1 coordinate 110,439,136, forward strand.
ACAGGGTAAGAGGGTTCCCTTTTCTCTGCACCCTCTCCAGGATTTAAGCAGTGAATGATCTTAGGGAAGTGAGGGAATGCAGGAACGAAGGGAAAGCAGTCAAGAGACAATTGTTCTGTCAGTAAGTTCTGTTCTACTCTTTTCGACCCCATGGACTGTAGCCTGGCAGGCTCCTCTGTTCTCCACTATCTCCCAGACTTCTAGTTCCTCCTCAAGGGATACGTATCACAATCTGATCCAGTCTCTGAGTTCTGCAGGGACTAATGTCCCCACATAGGCGGCAGATGGAATGATGATATTGACCCTTCTGACTTTAATCAACTAAAGCCTGGACTCTGTCCACCTTGGCCCCAATTCTATGCTGAATTCTGCTTTTGCTCAAGCACCTTCATGAATATGCATGTACCCTTAGCTTAAAACTTCACAGATGTGCTATTCCAGGAGACATTGCTTTGGGAAAGAAGCCCAGTTTTCTGCTTACTTGAAACAAGTAATAATAAATTCTTCCTTCTCCTGATCTTTGGCTTGGTTGTGTTTTTCACTGGACTCAGATCAAGAGGCAACTCACTTTTCTGGTAACGGTGGGTCCCCAAAGCCTGGGGGCCAAGAGGGGCCCAACTCCCATCTTCAGTACAGAGGGCAAGTGGGTATCAAACGAATGGGTTTCAGGCCCACTAAAGAGGGACTGAGAGGAAAGTGGCTTAAAGGGGGAGATATGGTGGATAGAACTGTCTCAGCAATAAATGACCAACAACAACAAAAACTTCCCCCGAAATGACATGTTTAAAGGTAAACTTGAGATTTACCTCTTGCTGTGGCATGATAAGTCAGAGGGCATTTTTTTCAATATTATGTTTTCTGTTTCCTTTAGATCTAACAAAAACCAGGATTTCAGTGATCACTGACAAAAGAAAACCACTGAGGGCTAAGGCAGGCTTGGCTGTACCTGATCTGAAGGCCCACCGGGCCCCACCCCAGGGAAGAATTACCCTGGCAAGAAGACATTTGCTGGGTCTGGTGGGCCACACACCAAAACTGAGTAGGACTCGCTGACATTCAAAAACAACCTCAGATTGGGAAAATGACTAGTCCTGAACTCACAGTAGGAGGATGAAGATTTTGATGTCCCAAAGCATCTGGGAATGTCAGGAAACGTGGAAAAGGGGAGGGTGTTACTGCATTGACGGGTAGAGTTCAGGAAACCGAAACGCCCATCAACAGATATGTATAAAGAGAAGGTGTGGCACATCTATAGAATGGAATATCAGTCAGCCATACAAAAGAATAAAGCAATGCCATCTGCAGCAACCTGGCGGGACACAGACATGAGAAAAGTCCGTGCAGTAAGTCAGGCAGAGAAAGACAGAGATCAGATGATGCCACTTATAGCTGGAGTCTCAAATGGTACAAATATACCCATCTACAAAAGAGAAGGGGACTAAAGCCTTAGAATGAACTTAAGGTGATCGAAAGGGATGGTGTGAGGGGAAAGAGGGAAAACAAGGATGTCCTTATGTAAGCACACCCACTATAATACTGAAAATAGAGAATCATAAAAAGCCTACTCTTGAGGTGAGGCTACTCCATTTCACAGTCTGTAATAACTGATCTAGAAACAGAACTCAAAGGAGTACACATGTGTACGTGTAATTCTGCATCAAGTTGGTGTACCGCTAAAATAAACACATCATATTAAACCCACTAGATGCCAACAAAGTATTGAAATGCAAGTAATGAGAACCTAGCCCTTGGATATTTGTCTGGGAGCAATAAACTGGAATCCACAACCCAGAAATACGACTTTCCCTAACCTCTGTGTGTGTGCTCAGTTGCATCCGACTCTTTCGGACCCCATGGACTGTAGCTCTCCAGGCTCCTCTGTCCACTGGAATTCTCCACGCAGGAATACTGGAGTGGGTTGCAGCTGCCCTACCTCCAGGGGATCTTCCAACCCAGGGATCGAACTCAGGTCTCTAGCACTGCAGGCAGATTATTTACCATCTGAGCCACCAGGGAAACCCAGCCTAACCTCTGGTTTCCCAAATAGACAAAGTGGGGCAGCAGAAAATGCTGCCACCTTGTGGAAATTTTCTATAACTACATCGATAAAACATGACCTTAAGGACACTTATTATTCAAAAGGTCTGCGGAGCTGTAAAAATCACCTGTCTTCACGAAATGGGGCTTCCCTGGTGGCTGAGATGGTACAAAATCTCCCTGTTATGCAGGAGACACCAGTTCGATCTCTGGGTTGGGAAGATCACCTGGAGAAGGGAATGGCAACTCACTTCAGAATTCTTGCTTGGGAATCCCATGAATAGAAGAGACTGATGCCTATGTAGAATGGAATATCACTCCGCCATAGAAAAGAATGAAATAATGCCATTTGCAGAAACACGGAGAGACCTAGGCCTGATAAACTTCAGTGCGGTAAATCACAGAACAACTTTTATCATATTATACCACTTATAGCTGGAGTCTAAAATGCTACAAATAAAATATACTCGTTTACAAAAGAGAAGAGAAATCACAGCCTTCGAAAAGAAAACTGAAGGTGACCAAACGGTATGGTTGTAGAGGGGGGGAGGGGAATAAATAAGGTAGTCTGTATGAAGGTACATCCACTACAATATTGAAAATGGAGAATCAGAAAAAACCTACTCTTTAGCTGAGGCTACTCCACTTCATACTCTTTAATAACTGATCTGGAAACAGAACCAAACCAAGTACACATGCGTACATATGTATCAGCTGGCCCCAGACAGAATGGCTATCGTGTAAAATATAAGAATAAATGTGGGACAAGGCTTGGGGATAAAAGGCAACACTTCCATTCTGTGCTGAAATTGGTAACAGGCACTACAGGGCACAGAACGGAGGTACCTTGAAATACTACCCATAGAGTACCCTGTGCTGTGCTGTGCTCAGTCGCTCTGCTAAGTCGCTTCAGTCATGTCCGACTCTGTGCGACCCCAGAGATGACAGCCCACCAGGCTCCCCCATCCCTGGGATTCTCCAGGCAAGAACACTGGAGTGGGTTGCCATTTCCTTCTCCAATGCATGAAAGTGAAAAGTGAAAGTGAAGTCGCTCAGTCGTGTCCGACTCTTAGCGACCCCATGGACTGCAGCCTACCAGGCTCCTCCGTCCATGGGATTTTCCAGGCAAGAGTACTGGAGTGGGGTGCCATTGCCTTCTCCAGCTCAGCTTCTCAGTCGTGTCCAATTCTCTGCAACCCCATAGACTGTAGCCCACCAGGCTCCTCTGTCCATGAGATTCTCCAGGCAAGAATACTGGAGTGGGTTGCCATGCCCTCCTCCAGGGAATCTTCCCCACCCAGGGATTGAACCTAGGTCTCCTGCATTGCAGATAGTTTCTTTACTGTCTGAGCCACCAGGGAAGCCCATGGAGTACCCTATCATCCTGCAATTCCACTCCTAAGCAGATATTCCCAGAAAACTATAACTGGTAAAGACACATGCCGTCCTATATTCATTGCGGCACTATTTACAACAGCAAGGACATGAAAACCATGAATGTGCCCATCCATAGCAGAATGGAAAAAGAAGATGTGGTGCATCTATAGAATGGAATGTCATGCAGCCATACAAAAGAATGAGATAATGCCATTTGCAGCAACATGGAGGGGCCTAGACCTGATAAAATCAGTGAGGTGAGTCAGACAGAGAAGGACAGATATCATATGATACCATTTATAGCTGGAGTCTAAAACGACAGAAAAATGCTTGTTTACAAAAGAGAAGGGGACTCACCGCCTTAGAAAACAAACTGTAGGTGATCAAAGGGGATGTTTTTTGTGGGGCGGGGGGATAAATCAGGATGGCCTTATGAAGGTGCATCCACTATTATAGTGAAAATAGAGAATTACAAAAAACCTACTCTTTAGCTAAGGCCACCCCACTTCACACTCTGTAATAACTGATCTGGAAACAGAACCCAACGGAGTATACCCGTGTACATACATACCTCAATCAAGATGCTGTATGGCTAAAATAAAGTCATCATATTAACCCCCTTTATGACAATAAAATATTGAAATACAAGTAATGAGACCCTAGCCCTTGGATGTTTATCTTGGCATAGTACACTAGAATTCACAAACCAGGAACATGACTTTCCCTAACCTCTGGTTTCTCATCTAGACACAGTGGGGCAGTGCGAAATGCTGCTGCCTTGTGGACACCTCCTGTAACTACATCCTTAAAAAAATGGGACCCTTCTGGACTTGTTGAGTCACTCAGTCCTGTCTGACTCTTTGTGACTCCGTGAACTGCAGCACACCAGGCTTCCCTGTCCTTCATTATCTTCTAGAGTTTGCTCAAACTCACATGCATTGAGTCGGTGATGCCATCCAACCATCTCATCTTCTGTCACCCCTTTCTCTTCCTATTTTCAATCTTTCACAGCATCAAGGACTTTTCTAATGAGTCAGTTCTTCACATCAGGTGGCCAAAGTATTGGAGCTTCAGCATCAGTCCTTCCAATGAATATTCAGGACTGATTTCCTTTAGGATGGACTGGTTGGATCTCCTTGTAGTCCAAGGGACTCTCAAGAGTCTTCTCCAACACCACAATTCAAAAGCATCAATTCTTCGGCGCTCAGCCTTCTTCATGGTCCAACTCTCACATCCATACATGACCACTGGAAAAACCATAGCTTTGACTAGATGGACCTTTGTCGGTGAAGTGATGTCTCTGCTTTTTAATAACGCTGTCTAGGTTGGTCATAGCTTCTCTTCCAAGGAGCAAGCATCTTTTAATTTCATGGCTGCAGTCACCATCTGCAGTGATTTTGGAGCCCAAAAATAAAGTCTGTTACTATTTCCATTGTTTCCCCATATATTTGCCATGAAGTGATGGGACCAGATGCCATGATCTTCTTTTTTTGAATGTTGAGTTTTAAGCCAGCTTTTTCACTCTCCTCTTTCACCTTCATAAAGGGGCTTTTTAGTTCCTCTTCACTTCTGCCATAAGGATGGTATAAATCTGCATATCTGAGGTTATTGATATTTCTCCGGGCAATCTTGATTCACATGCTAGCAAGGTAATGCTCAAAATCCTCCAAGCTAGGCTTCAACAGTATGTGAACTGAGAACTTCCAGATGTACAAGCTGGATTTAGAAAAGGCAGAGAAACCAGAGATCAAATTGCCAACACCTGTTGGATCATAGAAAAAGCAAGAGAATTCCAGAAAAGCATCCACTTCAGCATCACTGACTACACTAAAGCCTTTGACTATATGGATCACAACGAACTGTGGAAAATTCTTAAAGAGATGAGAATACAAGACCACGTTGCCTGCCTCCTGAGAAATGTGTACGCAGGTCAGGAAGCAACAGTTAGAACGGGACATAGAACAACAGACTTGTTCCAAATTGGGAAAGGAGTACATCAAGGCTGTATATTGTCACCCTGCTTAGCAGGCACACACACGGGGCTCTAAAAATCACCTGCCCTCAAGAAATGCACTGGTGAAGGGTGTGAAAAAAGAATTCAAATCAGGGCTGTCTTTCAAGACCAAGTTTAAGAGGCATATATTTGCAGTGTTCTTCTTTCCTCTTAAAAACCCATGAAACATTGCAAAACATCACTAATTTTTAGAGATATGCATATCAAAGCTAGACACCATCAGAAAATCTACAAAGAATTACTGCAGGAATGAAAAGGAATCCTCCTACTTCATTGTTGGAAATGCAATTTGTAACAGACACTGAGGAGATGTGTTGGAGGTTACTTAAAAAACTACATATGGAGCTACCATATATTTGGAAGTTTCACCCTATTCATATACTCCAAGGAAACCATAAGTCAGTAAGACTCATGTACCCCAACAGTCATTGCAGTGGAATTCACATAGCCAAAATGGAAGCCACCAAAATGTACACCCACAGATGAATGGAAAAGAAGATGTGGTGCATATACACAGTGGACTATTACAAAGCCGTAATAAAGAATGAAATAATGCCATTTGCAGTAACATGGATGTACCTGGGATGAGCAAGCTCAATGTAGTCAGAGAGTGAAGACAAATATCATATGATTTCACATTTAGGTGGAGTCTAAAAATTGATAGTTGTAAACTAATTTGCTAAATAGAAACAGACTCAGACTGAGAAAACAAAGGTATGGTTACTGAAGAGGGATGGTGGGTAGAGGGACAAACTAGGGCATTGGGGTTATCATATATATATATATATATACTAATGCAAATAAAATAATCAACAAAGACTTACTGATTACTGATATATTTCACATATATATATATATATATTTGTATCACTTTGATATACACCAGAAACTAATAAAATATTTATATCAACTGTATGCTTTATACATATTTTACAAAATTATTATAAATCAGATTGTTCATTATGATTTCTCGTGAACATTTCAACCCTCAAAGAAGAAACTGTAGGCTTTATTTTGTCATCTGTTATGATCATAACCCACTCCAGTGTTCTTGCCTGGAGAATCCCAGGGATGGGGGAGCCTGGTGGGCTGCCGTTTATAGGGTCACACAGAGTCGGACACTACTGAAGCGCCTTAGCAGCAGCAGCATGATCATAACAGCCATTATTTCTGGGCATGGGATGTGACTCTTGCAAAAATCACCAGTTTACACTTAGAAGAAAATAGAAATAGAAACAGTATTTCATGTAGTCACAAACTAGACTTATTCTTCAGCAGGGAAACACTCCACGTGTTGAAAAACAGCCATGTCCTAACCCTTTACTGGGTTAATTCATTGTTTCATTGATTCAAACACATGTTTATTGGCTGGGGACACTGCAGCCAGCTCTGCTGGGATAGAGGCATCCACATAGTATGCAGGTCTGCTGTCCTCCAGGAGTTTAAAGTATCACAGAGGAGACAGACTAGAAACTGACAAGTATGACCATGCGTACACAGCACATGGACGGTGAGGTGGACCATGCCCTAGAATCCTGGGGGGGGTGTGTCACCAGACCTGGGGAGTTCTGGCTTCTCTGGGGACACAAAGCTTAAAATCAGACCTTACTGCCTGTAGAACAACTTGGCCAGGAGGATGTGATCTGTGATGGTTTCAGTTTTCTCTATGAAGTTGGAGGATAGCCAAGTGCAGAGAGCCAACACCGTGGTAGCAGGTTTGAGAAGAGTGGAGAATGTTCTACTCATCTGCCATGTTGTTTAATTCTTTGAAAAATGGTATTGTGCTGAATATTTAAGCACAATCATCTGGCTCAGTAATTTACACACACACACACACACACACACATGCACATCCACACAGAGATGTCTAACTTCTACCCCTGGCCTTGTCCATCTCTTTCTTCCTGCAACATGATTATAATTTTTCTATACTAAGTATTTAAGTGTGAATACAAGCAAATTTAACTAAATGTTCTCTTCTGTTTCCCCTTACTTAGTTAAATGTAAGTGTGGCAGAGGCAATATTCTGTGGTTACCAAGTTCCCCCTTTCTTCCGCTTTCTGATGAACACAGGAAAACTATATTTCCCAGCCTCCTTTGCTGCTAGGTTGAGGCCCTATGACTAAGTCTGGCCAATAGGAGGTGGGCAGAGGTTGATTACACCATCTCTGTGTCCCCCCAACCCCCAGCGCCACAATTCCTGAGCAGTGTTTGCACTGTCTCTCTTTGGCTGTGACTTCAAAGGCTACAGATTTAAGATGGTGGCATGTAGATCTCTGAGTCACCTGACTCACGCTGAGTTGTGCCATAAGCAAGAAATAAATATGGATTATATTAAGCTGCTGAGGCGTCATACAGCCAGTTCCCTACATATGAACTTTCAAGTTGTGAACTTTCACAGATGCTAACATGTATCTCATTCCAGGAAGGAATGAGAACCTGGGCCATCAACATTAGGTGTGAGTGACATTGCAGCCTGCCCTCCATCTCCTATTGCTGATGAGCCTTCAACTCAACCATCTTCTATCTCCTTTCCCTCCTCCAGTCAGCAAATCTTCTTGCTTGTTAACTCGATGCAAGCTATTTTACTGTATTACTGTGCTTTTCAAGGTAGTATAATGTATGACTAAAATTTTTAATTTTTTGTGTTTTTTTTTGGTATTATTTGTGCAAAAAGTATTATAAGCCCATTATAGTCGGCATATAGTAACTATGTGTTAGCTGGGTACCTAGGCTACTTTGTTGGACTTATGAACACACTCTCAGAATGGAACTTGTTCATATGTAGGGGACTTACTGTAGTTTGTTACTGCACATAGTGTGCCCACGAGAAGAAAGGAAATGAACAATATTAATCTGAACCTTCACTTAATTTTACTTAAAACAACATATCCTGAAGACCTTTCCATTTTCTTAATAGGTACACAATATTCCATTTTATGGCTCAATGGGTAAAGAATCTGCCTGCAATGCAGGAGACACAGGTTCAATCCCTGGGTTTGGAAGATCCACTAGAGCAGGAAATGACAACTCATTCCAGTATTCTTGCCTGGGAAATTCTGTGGAGAGAGGAGCCTGGTGAGCTATAGTCCATGGGATTGCAAAGAATCAGGCATAACTGAGCAACTAAGCTAAGCAGGATTATTCCATTTTGTAGAGGCTGCTGCTGCTGCTAAGTTGCTTCAGTCATGTCCAACTCTGTGCGACCCCAGAGACGGCAGCCCACCAGGCTCCCCCATCCCCGGGATTCTCCAGGCAAGAACACTGGAGTGGGTTGCCACCGCCTTCTCCATCATAAGTTATTTAAGTATTAGTTCCTTTCAAATGGACATGGCTTATTTCTACTCTCTTGCCATTATGCACATACATCTTTATGATAATATGGTAACTGGAGAATGTCTCAAGTGGTTGATGTGGAAAATGGAAAAAAGATTTAACAAGGGAAACACAATAGGGTTGCAGCAACACTGAAGACCCAGTTGACTGGAGACATCATAAATATGTTGTAGTGCAAATCTGAGACATTCTCTGCTTTTTCTCTAAAGTTCCTCAGAACCTCAGAAGAAGCTGGGGAAAGGCAGATATGTGGACCCAATGAGGGTGGGCTTATGGGAGGCTGAGTTGAGAGCTGGTCAACAGGCAGGGGGAATGAAGACCTTGGTAGTAGAGTGGTTGACATGTTGCTCCAAGTTACCTGAGCTGAATAGGGAAGGAGGTGAACAAACAAAGAGGGGGTTGGCAGGGAGAAAGTGTAGGGGCCAATGGGCTAGAGTCTTGATAAAACTGAGGAACCGAGAAGTATTGGGAGTGAGTGAGAGAGAGTTGGAAGAAAGGAGTCCTTAATTCAAGTGCCAGATATTTGAGTTTGAGACTTCAGAGTTGATAGATGTCCTCCTGGACAGAAGTCAGCTCTAGGAAGTGACCATATGGCCAGTGTGGAATAGAAGAGAAAGTCATCCTGGTGAAGAGAACAAGAAAATTAGAGGCAGGATTTTCTATGTGACATTCACTTGAATGTTAGACTTCTGGGAATCTGATAGGATTTGGCATGAAGAATAAGATTATGAGCCAGAAACTAAAATATTTAAAAGGCTTCAGGGATTTCTTAACTTGAATTCATGAATCCCTAAATGACCAAGGAATAAGCTTTAGGAAGTCATAAACACCAACCCTGAATTTACATATAAAATAGCACGTGGATATGTGTTTTCACATTTTCTTAGGAAAGGGCCCGTGACTTTTGTTAGTTTCTCAAAGGGTTCGTGATCTTCCAGGCCCACCTCTCAACCTTAATAACCATAGCCCTCAAACAGTGCTAACAGAACTTCCTGCTGTGATGACAAAAGGTCTATGTCTTGCTGTTAATATATCAATATGGTAGCTGCTAGCCACGTGTGGCTACTGAACATTAGGACATGGCTAATGTGACTGAGAGGAAAAGGCACTGGTGCACCCCACTCCAGTCCTCTTGCCTGGAAAATCCCATGGACGGAGGAGCCTGGTAGGCTGCAGTCCATGGGGTCGCTAGGAGTCAGACATGACTGAGCGACTTCACTTTCACTTTTCACTTTCATGCACTGGAGAAGGAAATGGCAACCCACTCCAGTGTTCTTGCCTGGAGAATCCCAGGGATGGGGGAGCCTGGTGGGCTGCCGTCTATGGGGTCACACAGAGTTGGACACGACTGAAGCAACTTAGCAGCAGCAGCAATGTGACTGAGAACCTAAACTTTAAAGTTACATTCAGTTAGCCACTGAACCGTTCAATTGTACATAAATGGCATATAGAAAAGTACTATGTTTTTTTTGGCTGTGCCTTGGCATTAAGAATCTTAGGTCCCCGACCAGGAATCAAACCCACATCCTCTGCATTGGGAACTTGGAGTCTTAGCCACTGGACACCAAGGAATTCCCAAGTACCACCTGTTTTGTGTGTATCAGCAGCAAAGGGCAATTTTGTCTACCAGTGACATCTCTGTTTTGATATTCTTGTATTTGATGTACTTTTTTCAATTGTATAGGACTTAGTTTCTGTGATTTATGGACTCTCACATCGCTGGTTAATTTTCCCAACAATGTGTTATTTGTCCATTTGATGATACCTACCTTTATAAAATACATTTTCCCCACTGTCTTGCTTCGTCTATCAGTTCCTTAGAGGTATACAGGGCTTCAAGTTACTTTGTAACCTCCTGAAGCCTAGAGTGGTCATAGGTCATCACGAATTCAGTTCAATTCAATCACTCAGTCGTGTCTGACTCTTTGCAACCCCATGAACTGCAGCACGCCAGGCCTCCCTGTCTATCACCAACTCCCGGAATTCACCTAAACCCATGTCCATTGAGTCGGTAATGCCATCCAGCCATCTCATCCTCTGTCGTCCCCTTCTCCTCCAATCCCTCCCAGCATCAGGGTCTTTTCCAATGAGTCAACTCTTTGCATCAGGTGGCCAAAGTACTGGAGTTTCAGCTTCAATATCAGTCCTTCCAATGAACACCCAGGACTGATCTCCTTTAGGATGGACTGGTTGGATCTCCTTGCAGTCCAAGGGACTCTCAAGAGTCTTCTTCAACCTAACATTCCAGGTTCCTATGCAATATTGCTCTTTACAGCATCACAAATTAGTAGCTAGTGAATCTATCATGTCCCAAATCTCTGAACGTTTCCAGTATTCTCTCCACATAGCAGCACGTTTACTCTGTGTTGCCCCTTTTGCTGACATATTGGAAACCATCAAGAGGGGCCGGGATATAAAACCACAAGCCCTGCTCTTCAAAAGTCCTCAGCACCCCATTTCCCTAAGTCCCTTCAAATGCCTCAGCCTGACCCACAGGATCCCTCACAGAGAAGCAGTTTTTGTTATTGCTTCTTGTAACTGAACATCAGGCTACAGCATGCTGGGATCAATGTGAAAGACATTGATGCCTGTTTTCAACACTCAATCATTATCGGAGGTTGAAAGGGTAGTTTTCTGACAGAAGTAGAAGTCAGGATCACAAGAGTTCAGATCTAACTCAGTTTTCTATTGAAGAGGCATTACAGCGAGCTTACTCAGCTCACAAGCTTCCAATTCAGACAGACTTGGGATCAAGATGTGACTCCATAAGTGCTGTTGTCATTGGGATGGTCCTTAACCTCTTGATGTTTTAGTTTCCTCACCTGTGAAACTGTAAGACAACAGAATCCACTTCCTGGCTTTGGGGGAGGCACTTAACACAGGGTGGGACTTCCCAGGTGGTGCTAGTGGTAAAGAACCCACCTGCCATTGCAGGAAACGTAAGAGACATAGGTTCAATCCCTGGGTTGGGAAGATCCCCTGGAGAAGAAAATGGCTACCCATTCCAGTATTCTTGCCTAAAGAATTGCGTGGACAGAGGAGCCTGACGGGCTGCAGTCCATGGGGTCACAGAGTTGGACACAACTGAAGTGACTGAGCACATACACATACTTAACACAGGGGCTGGAAGAAGTTTTTTGTAAAGAACCAGATAGTAAATATTTTAGGCATCTTGGGTCCTACAGCTATTGCCCTAAGAGTTGACAACTCTTCAACTCTTGGAGCACAGCACAAAAGCCATAGATAATATGTGAGTGAATGGGTTTGGTTATGTTTCAATAAAGCTTTATTTATAAAAATTAGCAATCTGTCAGACTCAGTCCTTGGACTATAGGTTGCCAGCCTGTGATGTAGCAGTTTGCTTGACTCACTGCCACCATCTAATAAAGGGGTTCCCCTGCCAGACACTGTTGTTTATATTTGTTGTTTCCGTTAATCCTCTGTGCAGTAGCTAGGAGCCCCATCTTACAGAGAAGAAAACTGAGGCTCAGGGAGGATAAACAATTTGCTAAGTTTCCATCGTTTTGTAACCAAAGTCAAGACAAACTCTAGCCTTCTGACTTTAAGCTGATTTTTCCTCCCAACACATTGTGTTACCGTTAAATATCTCCATTACTAGCAGTTTTAGAGACAAAAACCTCAGATTTGCTGGAGCAAAAATTCTTGTTTGTACATGGATTTGCATGTAGAAAGTAAGGTTTGGATTATGCAAAACAAGGATCACCAAAACCCCTAGTGAGATTTGAGCTCTGGATTCTCAGTATTTTGAATAGTTTTATTCATGCCACCAAATATAATATATCACAAAACATTTCCACTAAGAAGAGTGAGAAAAAATATTATCTGCAAAGGCAGCAATGAACAGGAAAGGCAGGCTTCCCTATTCACTACTTCTTGGGTAGGTGGCTTATCACCTGGAGGAGTCCAAAGTGACATGAAATTCCATGCTGACAATGCATGTTGCTGTGGTTGTTCAGTTGCTCAGTCATGTCCGCCTCTTTGAGACCCTGTGGACTCTAGCTCACCACACTCCTCTGTCCATGGGATTTCCCAGGCAAGAATACTGGAGTGGGGTGCCATTTCCTCCTCCAGGGGATCTTCCTGACCCAGGGATCAAAACTGTGTCTTTTGTGACTCTTGCATTGGCAGGCATTTTCTTATGGATTCAAATGAGACAAGGGCCTGGCCATGGAAAAATTCAGGGAGGTGATATTTACCTGAAATGTTAGCAAATGTCAAACAGCTTATAAGGTGAATATCAGTTAATGACCATTGGAATAAATGATGCCATTAAAGCAAAAAAAGGATCAGGAAAAACCCACCATCATCTCAAGAGTGATTATCCCTAGAATGTGGAATTACAGATTATATAAATGTTTTCCAATTTTTCTGTATTTCCCAAATTTTTGACAGTGAGCATGGGTTGGCTTTAAGATCAGACAAAACCAGAGTGTCACAAAAAATAATCATATAGAGTTTGCAATAGCAAAGGAAATGATTTTATCCTAATGTTAGGATACAAAGCTACAGAAAGAAAAGTATTTTCTCTGAAAAGGAGTAGAATCTTCACAATGAAAAAACAGACTAGAAGAATAATATTAATATTATTAATATTAATACTTCTATTAGAAGCATTAATAGAGATATGAGTAGATGTATCATGAAAATGCAGATATTTTCCTTGTCTTTTTATTCTTTTGTAGGTTCCAGATCTTCTATAAGGAACATGTTATGTTTAAAATGTTATGTGTGTTCACTCGCTCAGTTGTGTCTGACTCTTTGTGACCCCCATGGATTGTAGCCTGCCAGGCTCCACTGTCCATGGGGATTCTCCAGGCAAGAACACTGGAGTGAGTTGCCATGCCCTCCCCCAGGGGATCTTCCTGACCCAGGGATTCAACCCATGTCTGTTGGTCTCCTGCATTGGCAGGCAGATTCTTTATAGAGAAATGTAATTTTGAAATGAAGTCAATGCTATTTACAACAGAAAAATACAAATAATTAATTTCATGGTTGGTCTCAACTGGTTCAGTTCAGTTCAGTCACGCAGTCATGTCCCACTCTTTGAGACCCCATGAATCACAGCACTCGAGGCCTCCCTGTCCATCACCAACTCCTGGAGTTCACTCAAACTCACATCCATCGAGTCGGTGATGCCATCCAGCCATCTCATCTTCTGTCGTCCCCTTCTCCTCCTGCCCCCAATCCCTCCCAGCATCAGGGTCTTTTCCAGTGAGTCCACTCTTCGCATGAGGTGGCCAAAGTATTGGAATTTCAGCTTCAGCATCAGTCCTTCCAATGAACACCCAGGACTGGTCTCCTTTAGGATGGACTGGTTCGATCTCCTTGCAGTCCAAGGGATTCTCAAGAGTCTTCTCCAACACCACAGTTCAAAAGCATCAATTCTTTGGCACTCAGCTTTCTTCACAGTCCAACTCTCACATCCATACATGACCACTGGAAAAACCATAGCTTTGACTAGAAGGACCTTTGTTGGCAAAGTAATATCTCTACTTTTGAATATGCTATCTAGGTTGGTCATAAATTTCCTTCCAAGGAGTAAGCATCTTTTAATTTCATGGCTGCAGTCACCATCTGCAATGAATTTGGAGCCCCCCAGAATAAAGTCTGACACTGTTTCCACTGTTTCCCCATCTATTTCCCATGAAGTGATGGGACCAGATGCCATGATGTTAGTTTTCTGAATGCTGAGTTTTAAGCCAACTTTTTCACTCTCCTCTTTCACTTTCATCAAGAGGCTTTTTAGTTCCTCTTCACTTTCTGCCATAAGGGTGGTGTCATCTGAATATCTGAGGTTATTGATATTTCTCCTGGCTATCTTGATTCTAGCTTGTGCTTCTTCCAGCCCAGCGTTTCTCATGATGTACTCTGCATAGAAGTTAAATAAGCAGGGTGACAATATACAGCCTTGACATACTCCTTTTCCTATTTGCAACCAGTCTGTTGTTCCATGTCCAGTTCTAACTGTTGCTTCCTGACCTGCATATAGGTTTCTCAAGAGGCCAGTCAGGTGGTCTGGTATTCCCATCTCTTTCAAAATTTTCCACAGTTTATTGTGATCCACACAGTCAAGGGCTTTGGCATAGTCAATAAAGCAGAAATAGATGTTTTTCTGGAACTCTCTTGCTTTTTCCATGATCCAGCGGATGTTGGCAATTTGATCTCTGGTTCTTCTGCCTTTTCTAAAACCAGCTTGAACATCTGGAAGTTCATGGTTTACGTGTTGCTGAAGCCTGGCTTGGAGAATTTTGAGCATTACTTTACTAGTGTGTGAGATGAATGCAACTGTGTGGTAGTTTGAGCATTCTTTGGCATTGCCTTTCTTTGCGATTGGAATGAAAACTGACCTTTTCCAGTCCTGTGGCCACTGCTGAGTTTTCCAAATTTGCTGGCATATTGAGTGCAGCACTTTCACAGCATCATCTTTCAGGATTTGAAATAGCTCCACTGGAATTCCATCACCTCCACTAGCTTTGTTCGTAGTGATGCTTTCTAAGGCCCACTTGACTTCACATTCCAGGATGCCTGGCTCTAGGTGAGTGATCACACCATCGTTTGTGCTCTAGTCACTAAGCAATTTTTGTTTCAGCATGAAGCAGACCATGAACGTGAGTGTGTCCAGGCATGCCTGCACATGCATGTGTGGCATTGGGGAAAGGAGACTTGCTCTCTGTTATGGAGTCAGTACTATTTTTCAGTCCTCAGCTACAGTGTCCCGCTGCTCACCACTGGGCTTGGCAGCGCTTGCCACATCCCCACCTGCCCTCCTTCATGGCGTTCCCACTCTGTTACTGAACATCCATCATTCTTTCTCTGAACTGAGCCCAAACCTCCCACCTGCCCTGCGTCGTAGTTGTGCTGTAGTCTCGGTCTCAAATCCTCCCTCAGCTGGCTTGCAAAGTACTGCGGTTCCCTCCTCTCCCTGGAGTTCTGGCTCAATCTGGCAAGGTGCCTCACCCCAGGATCTCGCCCAGTCCCCAGCTGGTTAGCTGGAGCCATCTTCTCTATTGCCTGACTTTACGGAAATGGCCTGATTTTACAGTAAAAGTCTCTACTGCCCCAGATTCCCAGTCACTCTGTCTCCATGCCTGGCAGGACAAAATGTCTTTTGCAGGGTCATTTGTGCTGATTGTCAGCTTGAATTGTGACTGTGGCTTGTCTCCCCCAAGCCTGGCTGAACCTTTGATGTTAACTGGCCTGTTCCCCAGTGTTGATCTACTAGGGGCTGGGTTCTGTGCCAAGGTTCCCTCCTCACAGCCACCCTATTGCTATGCCAAAGCTGCATCAGGTCTAGACAGTCCAAACTGGGTTGGCCATACAAGGGCAGACACAAAGGGTAAGAGCAAAAGCACAAAGCCAAGTGATGGTGGCAAAACCAGCGGCTCCAACAGCCACAACAGAAGTGATCTTAGGGCAGGTCTTCTCCCTGCTTGGCACCATAACATTGGGAGCTGGATCTCTCTTTGTTGAGAGGGGGCTGTCTGGTGCATTGTAGGAGGTTTAGCAGCATGCCTGGTCTGTACCCATTAGATGCCAGGAGCAACCCCCACCCCACTGTGACATTGTAACAAACAAAAATGATGTTTCCAGATAACATCAAATATCCCTGGAAGGCAAAACCATGCCCAGTGATGGACAGCAATTGATCTATATAGTTAAAGGTCCCCCAAATGGTTCTTCCTTTTGGACTTTGTGGACATGGTTGCTTTTAATCAAGGCTTTTCAGCCTCAGCACTATTGATATTTTGGAGCAACCCTATTTATATGAATGCTGTTCAGTCGGACTTGACAAAGTCTTAGAACAACCCGCCATGCTTGTGGAACAGCCTTCACAAACAATGGCATTTGGAATAGTCATCTTGGGAATTCCCTGGCGGTCCTGTGTTTAGGACTCTGCACTTCCACTGACAAGGGTGCGGGTTCAATCCCTGGTCAGGGAACTAAGATCCCACATGCTGGGCATCGCAGTCAAACAGAAAAAAAAAAAAGGAAAAGGGAATAGTGATACCAATGCCAGTGACCACCTGTTCTGCTTGTACTTGCCAAGAACCAGCTACATTTTCACTGACGAGGTCAGGAGGTACCCAGGTTGCCTACTTGATCAGATACCCAAGTCACTAAAACTGGTGATAAGCTCCACGCCATCTTTGTACAAAGTTGTTCAAGGATACAACTGAGGAAACCAGATAATTTAGAAATATCTTGGCCTTTAGAGCCTCCTATGAGAAGAGATCAGCTGAACTTCAGGGCAGGAACTTTGTGATCATTATTTTTGGCTGACCAGAGGTTATTTTTAGCACAGGTCATAACTCTAACCATGCCCTGGGTAGGTGTAATTTTCTTTTTAAGTTTTAAATGTATGGATTTTCAATTTCATCTGAGTCATTTCCATCAGAGGTATGGTCAAGTACCCAAATTAGCCAAACAAAAGGCAACGCACAGAGGAAATCAGTAGTTCTCAATTCTGCTGTACAGGAGAATCACCAGGGAAGCTTTTGAACAATTTCAAAGCCTAAGACTCCAGCCCCCAGAACAATTAAGTCAGGATCTCTGATTTAAGACTTTCCAGCAGGGTCAGGAACCTGCTGAGTAAATGAATGTAATTTGAAAAAGACCAGAGTGGAAGCTCAAAGAGAGAAAACGGGCAATGGCAAAATCACGTGACCACATGCTGTTTCTATCACGCCCACCCTAGCTACAGTTCTGTTACTATTTTTTCTTTTCATTTTTTTAAACAGTTATGTTTTCCAATCTGAGCATCCCTTCTTACTCTGCTCACTTTTGAGCCTCCATATAAGTTAAATATACAAATTCCATTATAGAAAGAAAAGGGTAAAAAAAAATGACAAAAGCTGGAATCTGGGCCTTTATGGAAAAGTGTTGTAATGGGAACAGCTGGTGTGCAGTTGTTATCAGCTACCACTTGAGAATTGCTTCAGCAACACTTAATTTTGTTCCTCACTATAGGCACCAGCTTTCTTTTTGGAGTCTCTCCATTGCCATCACCAGGGAAAATTTCTGAGAAATGGCTTGATATGGCTTGAGTGCAACATTACTTAAGATCTGGTGTCCTTAGTGTCCTTAATGGGTTTTCTACACTGTCAGGAGTTTTGTGTAGGTCATCCATTTAATAAATTAAAAATAAACCAATTCATCTTAATTTGCAAAGTATACATAATATTTGATAATTGTAGATTCATATTAGTGAATCAGTATGTGGAGGGAAGACATTATCTGTAATCTATTATCATATTATATAGACATATATACAGACATTATCTGCAATCTAATATCACCAAGGAGGTAGAGACTGGCTAGTTGTTCACCAAGCCACTTCCCTTCTCCTGGGCACACAGCTAGACTACATTTCCCAGCCTCCCTTGCAGTTGGGTGGGGCCATGTAACTGATTGCTGCCAGTGGAACATAAGGGGAAGTATGGCCTCTATCACTGTGCTACCTGCTCTTTGAAGTTCTCTGCCTCACCCAATGAGCTTCTGGCGCTATAGATATCACTGAGAAATAAATGAAGGATTTCCTTAAACTAATACTCAATTTATTATGATATCATAATTTTTTAAGGGGTACCAGCTATACTGTATTGAAAGTGCCAATATTTGGTTTGAAGTAGGTGTTATCTGCCTATCGTCAGATCTTTGTCCTCTTTCCCCCAAACCTGAGATCTGAGCAGAGGGTCTCCAAGTCAAATATTGATGCAAAAAGATTAACTCCAATTTCAGGTTTTTCTTATGGTTTATCAAGAAGTGGGTATTGAAACTTGAGGCATAAAATCTTTGGGTCTGAACAACTGGAAGCTTGGAATTGCCTTTTTTTGAGATGGGGGACTGCAGAAGAAATAAGTTCTGTTTCACATATAAATACAAACAAGATGCCCTTCTCGAAGCCCTCCAGGAACTGCTTTTGGATCCACAGGGGAGGGTCTCATACTCACTGGTCTGCAAATCTGAAAATGTTAAAGCATTTTTAGGTCAGAATATTAAATAGGTGATGCTGTGTTCTTCTTAGGGTAACCCATCCGGAGGCAGACAATGTACATCTGTCCTTTACTGGTGATGTAAGTTTATCTGCATAGCATTCCTTTGTGTGCATGCCCATAGTTTATTTGACATGTCTCCTATTCTTGGGCAAATGCTGCAATGAATGACCTTGTGCACATGTATTTTCATATCATTAAAAGTATATTTCAGGGTAAATTCTGACAAGTGGCATTGGTGCATCAAAGGGTAAGCACATATGCAGTTTTGTTAGATGTTGCCAAATCCCCCTCCATAGAGACCATACAATTTTGCATTCTCTCCAGCAAACGGAGCATACACAAGTGACTAACAGATTGTGGTGTCAGCATTTTGAACTGTTGCCACTCTGATGGGTGGGAGTGGTGTTTCAGGGAGTTTTCGTTTGTATTTCTTTTATTATGAGTGAAGCTGAGCATCTTGTCCTAAGTTTAAGAGTCATTTTTACATCTCTTTCTATAAGTTGGCTGTCCATGTCTTCTGTACATTTCCCCCCTATAGGATTATTGGTCTTTCTAAGCTCAATTATAAAAGTTCTTTGCATATTACAAATTTTAGCACTTTATCTGAAATACGTTGCAAATACTTTTTCTCAGCTTGCCATTTGTGCTTTGACTTTACCTACATTGTTTTCTGCTGTGCAAAAAAAAATTTTATTTTTATGTCAAATTTATCCATCTTTTATTGCATCAGCATTTTGAGGTGTAGTTAGAAAGCCTTTCACTATACCCTTTGTCCGAGGCACTAGATGAGATATTAACAAGAAAATAAAACTGAACAAAATCCAGTCCTTATACTGAAGAATGTATCAGCCTATTTGTCCTTGATTCAAAGAGAATTTTTATATTCATAATTTGAGTAGTAATAGATTGCATGTATTCTTGACCCAAACTCCAGAGATTATTTTTTTCTGAAGCATAAGCCAACACATCTTGTTAGCTGAATGGGAGGAAATACAGGATGGTAGTCACTATGATGGACTCTGGAATCAAAATGCTCTTGGTTTCATTCTTCAACTTACTAGCTATGCAGATGTGGACAAATCAGTAAACCTCTCTGAATCTCAACTCCAGAATCTAAAATTAACACCTGCCTCATAGAGTTATTGTGGCAATTAAAGGAAATTATGTATGAAAAATGAAAAATGCTTAGCACTGTGCCTGATACATAAGAAAAGCCCAATTAAAGAGAGCTCCATTCCCCTTCCTCCCCTTCAGTGATCCAACAATGGACTATTAATAGAATAGATGCCACAGTGGACATCTATTATTTTGTCTACTCAGCTTCCCTTCCTTCCTACTGTACATCTTGTCTCCTTTTCTTTGCTACTCCTCAATCTTGAGGAGAACAAGTTTTGAACAAGAAAGGGAGTAAAGGTTCAGAGAAGGAGGTTAATCATAAACCTGGCAGAGGTCCCCACAGGGTCCTGTTCGCTTTCACCAGCAGACACTGCTTTGAGAACAGCCACTCCTATGTACTTCAAAATGCATTTCTCTCCTCAATGGTCAAAGTAGATGTTGCGATGAATGATTTTAGTGCTTTTCTAGATAGGAGAAAATGTAAGGATTTGGGCTCATAAAATCTAAAAGTATCTATCTGAAGGCCTGTTCTGCCAGTTTTTTCCCAGAGCACAGATGCCTCATTCCTAATCTCCACTCTGAACTCCTTTCAGGGGATACTGAAGGTTAGCAGCAGCAGTGGCTCAAGATTTAATCCTCACAGAAGTAGATAGCAAGTGCCGATTTTTAGTTGGCAGGGCCTCTTTATGGTCATAAGTTTGACCATGGTTTGGGGCATTTCATGACCATTTTGTCCCATAATACTAGGAATGCTCATCCCCAGGTTGGCAAAGATTTCACTTATAGGCCACTCAATGTGCTATTACTGGACAAGGCCTTATTAACAGTAGCCAAAAGTCCCTGGACCACCTATCTTGCTAGTTTCCTTTGGTCCAGGAAAATATTCCCTCTTGTTGCTGCTTTGTACATCTAGAATTACACTCTTACAATCATTGATCTCAAATGGAACTATATATCACCATTTTATCAGAGGCTCAGTTACATATTTGCTAATGCAAGATACAACAATTTTGTAAAACAGGTCATTAGTTGTTGCAAATATCTCCTAGTTTCAACAAGACTCAAGAGGGGAAAGTTTAATTTCTTCTTTCCTGCAGCCATTCACAGGTGGGCTGGGTCAGGATCTTCCCTGTGAGCTCAACAAAGGTATTTTAATTTAACATTCAAGAATAGGGGCAAGGTTCCCTGAGATGGGCCATTATGTATACTTTAAGCTATAGGCAACATCCCTTTAGTGATCAACTTGTAGCAAATGCAACAAAATACAAAGGTTAAAGTAAAAGAAACAGATCTAATATGGAGTCAGATTTGTTATTCCCTATTACAGTTCCCCACTGTCAATGTCCATCCAGTCTTGTGGGAAAGGGGTGACGATTGTTTTACTGAACAAGGGTGATGAGGGGTGATTTTGGAAAGGAATTGATTAGTTGTGGGCAGGGAATATTCCTTAGAATCTTTTGTAAATAGCACAATTCTCCTTCCTTCTTTATCTACAGTTATGTTAACCTGATGAACCCCTTAGCCCTGGTGTTATGTCATTTGTAGCTGGACTTAGGCTTTTGGCTCCAGTTTCCGTGCTGCTGTGTTGTGCTCAGTTGCTTAGTTGTGTCTAACTCTTTGCGACCAGTTCTTATACATATCTATTAATTTCAACTTTCTGACTGTGTCATAAATATACTTAAGGGGAAAGGTCTCCTAACATCTGTGAAAACACGGACTAAAAGCTAGTGATATTTCATGCAAAACCAAAAAAATTATAACCATATTCATCAGTTTACTCAGTCCTATCCATTAATCCTTTTTACTAACAGTTTTATGAAATCGGAGTTTCCATTAGTCTTTTAAAATATCTTACCTACTTTAGCAGTATGATTTAAAAGTCATCAGACACCTGTCCTCAAAATGTCCTTTCTGTGACTCTTCTCGAAGATGTGGCTTTTCTTCAAAGCATCAGCTTATCTGTCTATGAATGATAAAGTTCTTAGAAAGGCAAAATTAAAAATCTGATCACAATGCTTCCTGACAAAGAAGCTTATCCCCGCTGTTGTGACATTTGACATTTTAACATAACAACGAAGATTGTAACATTATAGTAGGACATATCCAAATTTCAGAAACTTTATATAACTTCTAAAATGCCTATATTAATATCATTTATTCATGATGTATAATCTGAAGAGGCTTATCACTCATTTGACAATGTTTCCATGTAGTTTAACATATCAGCCAATCCTAGTTTTACCTATAGATATAGATGTATAGATATGTAGCATCCTCTCTTGCCAATTACATTGTTTCTGGAGAGAGGACCTAAGGACTGAGATGGCTGCCCAGCCTGAGAGCTTCTCTGCAGCCCCATGGGCTGCTGGCAATGAATAGCACTGCATACGGGACTTGAGGGCCTTGATACTTCTCTCTTTTCCAATCAACATCTCAGTCATGTGTGATCTCCCTGTAATGCTGGGCTCTGCTCTGGTGCCCCACAGGTCCCAGTGTTCACTGTTTCTTGGAAACCTGTTGGCAGACGAGGGGATGTGGTCAGACATGCCAGGCGCCGGCAGCCTGAGGCTCCTGTGCCTTGGCCAATGTCTAGGAAAAGCTGGGTGCTGGGTACAAAGCTCCAGGAGCATTTGAGGGCAGGTTTGAGCTGCCTGCTGTCCCTGTCTGAGATCAGGTGGCTGGTCACTGCCACTGCCATGCTGAGGTCCTGGGCCACAGTCTTCAGCTTGTGGGCCAGCTGCAGCATCAAGGCCAAGTATTCCCTCTGTGAACCTCCCAGAAGTGGGATGAGCACCACAGGGACAGAGTCCACAACACCACCTTCAGAGTCCCTGAAGAAATGCTCACCTGCTGAATCACAGCACCTGGAAGGTCCTATATCACCTTTGGCATTTGGAAGATATCAAATGCAGGCACCACCTGGATCCTCTGGAGAGCTCCTGCCTGCTCTTCCTGATCCAGGGTTCTGGCCTGAAGTAGCTAGAGGAGGCGGGAGGCTGTGAGGCTGCCATTGGAATCGATGTATAGGATATTCTGTTGCAGCCGTGGGCCACGTTTGCAGCCACCCAAAGACATACCTGGGTTTTACTGCTACCTGGGCCTCCTGTGATTCCAGTCACTTCTCCAGTATAGAGATAAGCATAAAGCAGTTTGTCCAGGCTTCCAATGCCAATGGACAGGATGGCAGTGGAAGTCTTCAGTTCCTTGAACAGATCAGCACCATTGAAGGGGAAAGCTGAGAACTGAGCCAGCAGAGCCCACCTCAGGGTGACCAAGACCTTTAAGACAAGCCACTTTTCTGGGCTACCTCCAGGTCTGCAGAAACCAGATTGACCACTGTCTTGATCCCACCACTCTGCAGGAGCTGGACCATGTCCTGGGTGAGGCCCAAGCATGGTCTGGCCTGGAGCACACCCATGTTCCCTGGGGGTTCAGGGCTACTCCGCTAAGGCACATCTGCCAGGCCCTCTCCAGACACTTCCCCACTCCCACCCCCACCGCTTGGCCCCTTTTAGGACCTGGTGTGGGAGGCAGGAGGCAGTGGTGGCATGCATGGCGTGGGCCCCATGGCAGCTCCTCAGTCAACTCTTTTTTTGGTTGCTCCATGTTCCTTGTGGGATTTTAGTTCCTGGACCAGGGATGGAAACTGGGCCCTGGCAGTGAAGGTGCCTAACCACTCAACTGCCAGGGAATTCCAAACTTTTAATAAGAAAACCCATTAGTTCAATTAAGTTTAATCTAATCTCAGCCCAACCATGCATAAAACTCCTTTTTTTACTCAAAACATTTATCCCACTTTCCCACTGTAGTAAAATGTTTCCTTTATTATTTTTAGTAGTTTTAATTCCATATTTAAATTTTAATCCTCAAATCTTAAAAATCTTAATTTCTAGTGAAAATTAGGAGGCAAGTAATTGTTACCAAAATCTGGAGCAACTATTTCAGATAATTTTCAGAGCATAAGTATTACTATAGAGTTTACCTAAGACTAGTTCCAAATAGGAAAAGGAGTACTTCAAGGCTGTATATTGGCACCCTGCTTATTTAATTTATATGCAGAGTACATCATGAGAAACGCTGGGCTGGAAGAAGCACAAGCCAGAATCAAGACTGCTGGGAGAAAGATCAATAACCTCAGATATGCAGATGACACCACCCTTATGGCAGAAAGTGAAGAGGAACTAAAAAGCCTCTTGATGAAAGTGAAAGAGGAGAGTGAAAAAGTTGACTTAAAGCTCAACATTCAGGAAACGAAGATCATGGCATCTGGTCCCATCACTTCATAGGAAATAGAAGGGGAAACAGTGGAAACAGTGGCAGATTTTATTTTGGGGGGCTCCAAATTCACTGCAGATAGTGATTGCAGCCATGAAATTAAAAGACGCTTACTCCTTGGAAGGAAAGTTATGACCAATCTAGATAGCATATTCAAAAGTAGAGATATTACTTTGCCAACAAAGGTCCATCTAGTCAAGGCTATCGTTTTTCCAGTAGTCATGTATGGATGTGAGAGTTGGACTGTGAAGAAAGCTGAGTGCCAAAGAATTGATGCTTTTGAACTGTGGTGTTGGAGAAGACTCTTGAGAGTCCCTTGGACTGCAAGGAGATCCAACCAGTCCATTCTAAAGGAGTTCAGTCCTGGGTGTTCTTTGGAAGGACTGATGCTAAAGCTGAAACTCCAATACTTTGGTCACCTCATGCGAAGAGTTGACTCATTGGAAAAGACTCTGATGCTGGAAGGGATTGGGGGCAGGAGGAGAAGGGGATGACAGAAGATGAGATGGCTGGATGACATCACTGACTCGATGGATGTGAGTTTGAGTGAACTCTGGGAGTTGGTGATGGACAGGGAGGCCTGGCGTGCTGCGATTCATGGGGTTGCAAAGAGTTGGACACGACTGAACTGAGCAGAACTGAACTGAAAAGCTCTTATCTCAATTGCATTTAATTCACTCAAAAATCTCATCATACCAAGTTATTGTTCTTGCTGACAGATATTTGCAACAGATATAATAAGACTTTATAGAAATTCTATTAAACCTAGGTTCAGTAAAAGTATTATACTTATCTTGATGATTCTAAAGACATGCCTATATTAATTAGATCAACAAACTAACCTTAATGTCAGGTATTAACTCAATGGAATATTTCCCTGTTCACAGGAACTTGAAATTCATTTTGTCTAACTTCTTTTATATATAATTTGTAAGCACCTATTATTAAGTCAATCAAATAGAGCTCTTTATAAATTTAATTTTGACAATACTTTCCAGAGGTAGAACTATCTCACATGTATATACGTACATAAGCATGTAAACGGGAAATACTAGAGCTCTCATAGCTTCTCTTTAAAATACTCAGTTATGAATTGGGTATTACAGTATAAACTTGTGCTGTGTTAAGTCACTGTAGTCGTGTCCGACTCTTTATGACCCTATGAACTGTAGCCTGCCAGGCTCCTCTGTCCATGGGATTTTCCAGGCAAGAATACTGGAATGGGTTGCCATTTCCTCCTCCAGTGGATCTTCCCGACCCAGGGATTGAACTGATGTCTCTTAGTTCTCCTGCACTGGCAGGCGGAAGCCCCACCAATATAAACTTTCTAGCTTACAAAGAACAGTAGGAATACATTAAAGTTGCTTGCTCAGATGACTAAGGCTTTACTATTTATTCTTGATGAACCCTTAGGAAGCTTATGAATTAAAGTTTGGCAGAGGGAGCATTCCCAGTAGTTATGAGGTTTTCTTTGTTGTTGTTGTTTTAAATGTTATTCCTGCATCCTTTTTCCCCCCGTTTAGTTTCAAGTAACACAAACTGATTAGATAAACTCCAGAGAGCCCAGGTAGATCATTTGCATCTCAAAGGCACAAGAAGAGAAATGCAAATTCATCCTCTAACTGCTTATACAAAACCCAGCCATCTTGGGCTATTTTCAGGGAACTTTTTTTCCAGTTACCAAATATCCACTTCTATTTAAACAAACAAATAACAGTAATCATCTGCTCACATTTGCATGTCCCACTTTCAGCAAAACCAGGAAGAGAGAAAGGGATTTGGACTCAAATATGAGATACTCATTCATGTACATAGACACTCCCCTAAGATAAAAGTAACTGCAAAAGGCCCTATGATATGGGCTTCCCTGATAGCTCAGTTGGTAAAGAATCTGCCTGCAATGCAGCAGACCCTGGTTCAGGAAGATCCACTGGAGAAGGGATAGGCTACCCACTTCAGTATTCTTGGGCTTCCCTTGTGGCTCAGCTGGTGAAGAATCTGCCTGCAATGCATGAGACCTGGGTTTGATCTCTGGCTTGGGAAGATCCCCTGGAGAAGGGAAAGGCTACCCACTCCAGTATTTTGGCCTGGAGAATTCCACAAACTGTATAGTCCATGGGGTTGCAGAGTCAGACAAGACTTTCGCTTTCACTATGAAATAATAGCTGAGCCATTAGCTCTTAAGATCTTAGGGAATCCTTTTCTTTCATTAATGGGAGGCATTTTCTTTCATTAATGGGAGCATCTCTTAGTTTTGCAAAAATACCTCAAGGGACTATAAGATGGAACAGAGCTCTGATCATCCATACTTAATTATTCATGGCTGGTGTTATCAAATATCAAGCAAACAATTCAAATCAGTCTCTCAGGGTCACAGTTCCCTAGTTCCAAAAAGGAAGATTCCCAACCAATGCCCCATCAGTCCAAAAGGGGAGAACCCCAATCAATGCCCCCCAAAGATGAAGCTGAATGAATATGTCTGTGTACACATTATACCTGTGAGATATTTCTACCTCTTAAAAGTATTATCAAAATTCAATTTATAAAGAGTGCAAGTTAAAGGTAACGGCTTACAAATTAAATATAAAAAAAACTGACCAAAATGACTTTCAGGTTCATATGAAGTGGGGAATATTTAATATTAAGTTGTTATCTGGTATTAAAGTTTGTTGATCTAACTAATTAGACATATGTTTAGTCATCAACATTAAGCATGATACTTTATTGTACTTAGGTCTAATAAGTCAAATAAGGCCTTATTATATCTGTTGCAAGGAAAAAAATTTGATATGATGAAACTTTAAAGTAAATGGAAATGAGATAAGTGTTTTTGGTTTGAGACTTTCCTGGTGGTCCAGCAATTGATACTTTGCCTTCTAATGCAGGGGGTGCAGGTTCAATCCCTGGTCAGTAAGCTAAGATCCCACATGCCTTGTGGTCAAAAAAAATCAAAACATAAGACTGTAGAAATATGTAACAAATGCAATAAAGACTTTTAAAAAATTGTCCAAAACCAAAGGAAAAAAAGAGTTTTTGGGTAAACTCTTTAAAATTAACTATGTTTTAGAAATGTCTACCCAAAGAAAGGCAATGCCAAAGAATGCTCAAACTACCACACAATTCCACTCATCTCACATGCTAGTAAAGTAATGCTCAAAATTCTCCAAGCCAAGCTTCAGCAATACATGAACTGTGAACTTCCATATGTTCAAGCTGGTTTTAGAAAAGGCAGAGGAACCAGAGATCAAATTGCCAACATCCGCTGAATCATCAAAAAAGCAAGAGAGTTCCAGAAAAACATCTACTTCTGCTTTATTGACTATACCAAAGCCTTTGACTGTATGGATTACAACAAACTGGAAAATTCTGAAAGAGATGGGAATACCAGACCACCTAACCTGCCTCTTGAGAAACCTACATGCAGGTCAGGAAGCAACAGTTAGAACTGGACATGGAACAACAGACTGGTTGCAAATAGGAAAAGGAGTATGTCAAGGCTGTATATTGTCACCCGGCTTATTTAATTTACATGCAGAGTACATCATGAGAAATGCTTGGAAGAAGCACAAGCTGGAATCAAGATTGCCAGGAGAAATATCAATAACCTCAGATCTGCAGATGATAACACCCTTATGGCAGAAAGTGAAGAGGAACTAAAAAGCCTCTTGATGAAAGTGAAAGAGGAGAGTGAAAAAGTTGGCTTAAAGCTCAACATTCAGAAAACTAAGATCATGGCATCTGGTCCCATCACTTCATGGCAAATAGATGGGGCAACAGTGGAAACAGTGTCAGACTTTATTTTTTTGGGCTCCAAATTCACTGCAGATGGTGACTGCAGCCATGAAATTAAAAGACGCTTACTCCTTGGAAGGAAAGTTATGACCAACCTAGATAGCATATTCAAAATCAGAGACTACTTTGCCAACAAAGGTCCATCTAGACAAGGCTATGGTTTTTCCAGTAGTCATGTATGGATGTGAGAGTTGGACTGTGGAGAAAGCTGAGTGCCGAAGAATTGATGCTTTTGAACTGTGGTACTGGAGAAGATTCTTGAGAGTCCCTTGGACTGCAAGGAGATCCAACCAGTCCATTCTAAAGGAGTTCAGTCCTGGGTGTTCATTGGAAGGACTGATGCTGAAGCTGAAACTCCAATACTTTGGCGACCTCATGCAAAGAGTTGACCCATTGGAAAAGACCCTGATGCTGGGAGGGATTGGGGGCAGGAGGAGAAGGGAACGACAGAGGATGAGATGGCTGGATGGCATCACCGACTCGATGGACATGAGTTTTGGTAAACTCCGGGAGTTGATGATGGACAGGGAGGCCTGGTGTGCTGCAATTCATGGGGTCACAAAGAGTCAGACACGACTGAGCCACTGAACTGAACTGAACCCAAAATGATCTCTCTAGATAATCCATTAACTCAGACTTCCAGAGTTGTGCTAATTTAAGTTATGGAAATTTGCTGAATACCTAGATCATTAAAAAAAAAAAAGATACTGAGATAGCAATTACTAAACAAAAACTAAAGGTATTTAGGACTGTTAATGAATATGTCTAGAGGTGCCACCCTGAGACGTTCTCTATAAGAAAACAAATGTTTTTAGAAATTATCACTGATGTTTATGTTCTCCAATCTACAAAATGCTAATATAAAAGACAGTTCTTAATTGCTTACTTCTTAGTTTTCACTAGAAATTAATGTTTTTAAGAGTTGAGTATTCTAATTCTAAATATGCAATTAAAGCTAAAAGGAGCAAATGGAAACATCTCAGTATAAAGTAGGGAAGTAGAATGTGTGTTTTCAGTAAAGAAGGTGTGAGGGATGAAATTACATTTTACTCAGAAAAAAATGTGTTCAGGTCAGTATTCATTAAATTTAGTGTTAATTAAGTAAATTCATTGTTACATGAGCAAGTACAAGACTGGAATTTGAACGAAATTTCTTTTTTCTTAGAATATCAGAAACTTAATCTTTTTATTTAGTTATGTATCTATTTCTGTTTGGCTGTGCTGGGTCCTTGTTGCTGCATGCAGACTTGCTCTAGTTGTGGTGAGTGGGGACTACTCTCCAGTTGTAGTTTGCGGGCTTCTCATTGAGGTGATTTTTCTTGTTGTGGAGCATGGGCTTTAGGGCAGGTGGGCTTCAGTAATTGTGATGCACGGGTTCAGGAGTTGTGGCATGCGGGCTCAGCTGCTCCATGGCATGTGAGATCTCCCAGGACCAGGAATGCAACCTGTGTCCCCTGAACTGGCAGGCAAATTCTTAACCACTGGCCCACTGGAGAAGTCCCTGAACGAAGTTTCTTAGAATGCTTCTTTTTGATAACAGATTGTGTGTTTGTGTCCTTAAGTAATCTGCATTTTTTTAAAAAATCTTTTTCTGATTTTAGTTAAATGAATATGTATTGTTTCACAGTGACCTATGATCCTGCTGTGTTTTGAAACCTTTTTGATGTTTTTAACTAACTTACCAAATATTAAAGTCTAACTAAAACTCTTTTAGCCTCCAGCTGACTCTGGGATGCTTCAAAGGAGCGTCTCTGAGACATCTCAGAGAGGAATTTGTTAAACGAAGTTTATATGGTATGTTGCTGCTGCTGCTGCTGCTGCTAAGTTGCTTCAGTCATGTCCGACTCTGTGCGACCCCATAGACGGCAGCTCACCAGGCTCCTCAGTCCCTGGGATTCTCCAGGGAAGAACACTGGAGTGGGTTGCCATTTCCTTCTCCAATGCATGAAAGTGAAAAGTGAAAGTAAGTTGCTCAGTCGTGTCCGACTCCTAGCGACCCCACGGACTGCAGCCCACCAGGGTCCTCTGTCCATGCGATTTTCCAGGCAAGAGTGCTGGAGTGGGGTGCCATTTTAAGTTAATAACTAGAATTATAACTGATAACATTAAATCAGGGCATATCAGATTTTAGGAATCTATATAAATTTTGGAATATCTGTATGAACGATATTATCCATACACTACAACCTAAGATTCATTCCAATCACTTGACAATATTTTTGAAGTAATAGTGATTGGAGATGAATCTTAGATTATAATGTATGGATAATATCATTAATACAGATATTCCAAAATGTATATGGATTCCTAAAATCTGATATGCCCTGATTTAATGTTATCAGTTATAATTCTAGTTATTATCTTAAAATGTTATATTACAGAAATACCCAAGTTTCTTGCTCATTTCATTGTTCTCTGATTTTTAACCATGCTAAGTTTTGTCTTTTATAGAAAATAATCATTTTTTTTGCACTGATGCTTTTTCAAGAAGACTCATAAAATGGGCTTTAAAAAAAAAACAGATATAAGTTTTTTAATTCAGATCAACAGGAATTACATGAGACCAAATTAACTGATGAATATGATTTGTTATGACTTTTGGGGAAATTATAGTAGCTTTAATTTTTGTTTTCCAGAAAAACTTTCCTCTTATACTATGACCTATGACAAGTTGATAAAATATACCTTTGTAAACAAAGATGAAACATTTATCTTTTTTGTCTATCTGATCTGTCCAGAATTTGGCTTCTCCAGTTGGTCGCCTGTGGACTTGATGGTTTATTATAACTGGATTATAACTAGTTATACTAATCAGTTTTAATTTGTTCTTTGTTTCCAAATTGTTTGATTTGTATCTGCCTGCTACACTATGACTCTGTCAATATTACTAGCTACATTACTTATAACCTATTTTATAAGATTGTTTGTCTCTTACAGTACCCAGTGTATAACCAGGCCTCCAAGAAAATTGATGATGACTAAACATCTGGAGGAAATAAATCACATGTATGACTTTTATAGAATAATCGTAATAGTATGATTTGAGGTACGGGAAGAAGCAACAAGGGAAAACATTTCCTGGATTATAATAGACTAGTAAGATATAGGATCCACAGAATTTTAATTATCAACAGGGCCTAATCCAGAAATTAGCAACTGGAGTGGCCTATCAATAAGAATTTTCACATGATTTGGAATGAGCCTCCCAGTGCTTTTCACATGATTTGGAATGAGCCTCCCAGTGCTTTGGGACAAAAATTGGTCATGAAATGTCTACCAAATATTGGTTGAATTTGGGACCAAAAGGAGGAACTGAAAAATGGAATACTACCTGCCATATCAGTAAACACAGGATGTCACAGTCATCAGGAATGCAGCCACCAGCCACCCTCAGCTGGCGAGCCCTGAGGGAACTCAGGAAGGAAAAGAGCACCTGCTTATCTAGCAGCCATCAGATTGTAGTCACTCCTCATGGTGAGCCCTGAGGGAACTCAGGCTGTGAAAACACAGGATGCTGGCTCCATATAGGTGAGGTGCATATCAAAGGAAGGATTTCAGCAAACCCAGACTCTTACATATTTCCATATAGAGAAAAGCACTACATTCCTTAACACAAGATATCTTGTTTTCCTTTATTAACAATAAGCTTTTGTTCCTAACTATCTGCTATTTGTTGCAAAACTCATATATATCCTGGCTCCACTCCTGCTCCCCACCTTTGTGGAGCAGTTCTCTCAAGGTTACATGAGATGCTGCCTCCTGGGCTTAAAGTCCTAAAAATTTCCACTGAATAGAACATAAACTGTCAACCTTCATGTTGTGAATATATTTTTAGTCAACAATCTTAATACCCCATCCACCCTGGCCTCATAGTTGAACTCAACTAAGGAAAAGGCCATTAGAAAATTTCCATGGGACTTTCCAAATGGGGCTTAAGAGAAGGCAATCTCTTTCCCTTGGAAGGTGGGACTGGGGAAGTGTGAACCCAAGACTGGCCAGAAACCATGGCTTCTGTCCCATGGAAAAAATAAATCTAAAGAAAAAAGAGAATGAAATCAGTATCAACAAAAGATGAAGAAAATTTTTATGAAATTCAGACCCTTGGTTCCTGTCCTCTCTGAGATCTAGCCATGCCTCAGATCTTAACACTGATTAACAAGAACCAATAAATTCTCCTTTTGCCAAGTTGGATTCTATTTCTTGGGTTCAAAAGATACATATGTTTCAATCAGAAATATTTATAAAAATCTAAGGTAGACACTCCAACTATGACCCTTTGAAAGGTGGATTAATTCAGCTAAAAAAGAGGCTAAGTAGTAAGGTAACTTATCAAGGAAAGGTGTGACATTTGTGGAAGATGGTGATGAAAGACTGATCTCCACCCACTCCCCACTTTTCTCTCCCTTTGTCCCTCCCATTAGAAGACGATTTGTGGAACTGCATTTCTCCAAGAAGTGAAAGAAACTTGTATAGTGATATACAGTTTCTTGAAGCTGTCAACTAAAAAATATTCACAACCTAAAGGTGGAGAGTTACGTTTTATTCAGTGGGAATTTTTAGGACTTCAAGCTTGGGAGGCAGCATCTCAAGTTATCCTGAGAGAACTACTCCAAAGAAATGAAGGAGGGAGTCAGGATATACAGGAGTTTTGCCACAAAGAGCAGGTAGTCTGAATATTAAGAGGTTATTGCTAATTAAAGAAAACCAGATAGCTCAAGGAATTTAGTGCTTTTCTGTGTATAGGAAGAAGCAAGAGTCTGGGCTCACCGAAATCCTTCCTTTGATATGCATCTCAGCTATCCACCAGGCATCTTGTGTTTTCCTATCCTGAGTTCCCTCAGGGCTCACCATAGGGAGTGGCTACAGTCTGAAGGATGCTGGATGGCAGGTATTCTTTTCTTCCTGAGTTCCCTCAGGGCTCCGCAGCTCACCAGGGAGGTAGTGGCTACAAACACTGAGGTCTGTGACATCCTTTGTTTATTCACGTGGCAGGAAATATTCCATTTCCCAAAGCCTTCTAAAATATCGGGGGAAAAACAACTTTGAATGTAAAAACTAGGAAGAGAGCAAATACTGAAGCATTAACATCGATGTTGTTTATGGCCATTCATGTGCAGACATTTCCATCTGTAAAACATTAATTATAACCATGATTAAGCTCCCCTTGTAAACTGCATATAAATTAATTCAAAGGTGAATATTTGGGTCAATTATTTTATATATCAGTTACTATTCCTAGGAAATACATTGAATTATATAACTAATTTTTCATCTAAGTTGGGAATTTTTATTTAGTATTTTAAATTCTTGTCTTCATGCAATATTTGTGAGGCAAGCCATTGGCTTCCCTAGTGGCTCATATGGTAAAGAATCCACTAGCAATGCAGGAGACACAGGAGACCTGGGTTCAGTCCCTGGGTTGGGAAGATTCCCTGGAGAAGGAAATGGCAATCTACTCCAGTATTGCCTGGAGAATCCCATGGACAGAGTCTGGTAGGCCACAGTCCATGGGGTCACAAAAGAGTTAGACATGACAGAGTGAGTAACTTTTCAAGCTATTGAGTTTCATCTCCCTATGTGAAAACTGTGGGGTTTTTTTTCCCCCTTCCTAGAGAAACAAACAGGAATCTAACAACAAGTCCAAATTGGTTTACTGGGAAAGGACGGGAAAATAGAGATGCTGGCCAGTATGTTGCCACCCAAGAAGAGCCCTGCTCCAAGAAGTGGCTTTACTTCCGGGCAAACTGTCCTTCATCTACACAGACCACAGGCCTCCTCCCAAGGCATGATCTCCTCTCAGCACCTGGCGACATGGAATTTTCATGGCTGCCTGTGCTATCCCTCAAGTCTGTCTCACCCAACACAGGACACAGTCTGGTTAAAACAGCTGAAACCCCAAGATGGCTTCCTTTTTTACTACGCAGACTGTTTCTTCAATCTGTTTCACAGGGAGCTTGAGGAAAAAAATCACAGGTGACAGCAGAGGGCACTCTTTCCTACGTTATGCCATTCACCACCTCTGGAAGGAATTGTGAACTTGTGTTTGTTTTTCTCGGTTCCTGAGGTTGACAATGGGCACACATTCCAGCCTGAGCTAACACACCCATTACTGTTTTGTTGTCTCCTTCCCTTTCTCTACTGCCCCTTTTGTTCTCAGCTGGGTGATCTCATATTTGGAAAAACACAGAGCATAAAGTCATGGTGGCTGGCAGCAGCCTTGCTGGAGGAATACCTGAACAGAGGAAGATATGTTTTCTGTAGAGCTTCCTGTGCTCAGAAGGAGTAAGAACTCCTACTTCACTACAGAGGCCAAACTGTGTGGTTGAGATCTGTGTTGGGTGTGCCCCCCATCACCCTAAAGGAATGCAGACAGGAAGCTATAAAATTCGGAGCATTCCTGCCCTTAGCCACCACTCCCCATCTGTTCCTGCTGTGTCTATGCCACAATAAATGTCACACAGCACATGTTGGGGTCAGCATAAGGGACACTTGAGAAACAACTTGAGAATTGTGGGTGCATGTAACTCACAAACTCTCCCCCAATAGAAAAGCTGTCCCTGCAGCAGCTGGGAAATGCAGAGAGCATTATGGCCAGAAGGAAAATGGGAGAAATCACTACAGAAAATGGAAGATTTGACATATTTTCCTAGGAGATCTTCACAGGACAAAGACATGGGTAGGAAAATATTTGTTCTTTGGGTCAGGCAGCTTTCTATATTTATTCTAGATAAAATGCCCACTTCCTTTATTGGATTCTTTTTATTTTTGTGTTATTGTCATTTGATCTAGACTTCTCAGTCTGCCCTCTTCCCCCTACAAAGAGGGCTATAGGATTCCCAAATAAGGCAACAGGTTCCTGCCTGTCACTGCATGTGATCATGGCTGGGCTATGTGTCAGGGAACGAGGGAAACAGAAAAACCACAACCTTTTTTGGAAGGCCTCCTGCCTTTCTGAATGCAGAAATGTGAGGACTGCTTCGGTGACTCATCCCCTCAAGGTTGAGAGGAGGGTGAATTTTACCTTACATGTCTTTCA
Organism: Bos mutus; assembly: GCF_027580195.1. Taxonomy (NCBI): domain Eukaryota; kingdom Metazoa; phylum Chordata; class Mammalia; order Artiodactyla; family Bovidae; genus Bos; species Bos mutus. The sequence continues at coordinate 110,474,135 of NC_091646.1, forward strand.
ACTTACAGGTTTAGTGGCAAAAGTTGCCAATCAGAGCAGGGTGTGTATTTACCACCATTCATTTAGCACGCTTCCTGTAATCTGGGGAGACAACACAGGAGAAATGTCTCCTGTCAGCATTTCTCTCCCATTGGACTGCCTGGTACTCTCTTTCTTATCATGACATCATCTGCTAACCAAAGATGAATGTGCCTGGGCAGTGGAAACGTCCTGAGAGTCATCATCTATGCGATCTCCTACTACAACATGTTTTCCTAAAAACGCTAGTAGCCCTTTCTAAAAACACTAGGCCTTCCTAAAACTCTTGCCCTAAACTTGTTCAGATGCTGATGGCAGTGGAAGGAATTATGGGCAGCACAGTTGACCTGGGCTTCCCTTGTAGCTCAGTTGGTAAAGAAGCTGCCTGCAATGCAGGAGGCCTGGGTTTGATCCCTGGGATGGGAAGATCCCCTAGAGTAGGGAAAGGCTTCCCACTCCGGTATTCTGGCCTGGAGAATTCCATGGACTGTATAGTCCATGGGGTTGCAAAGAGTTGGACATGACTGAGTAACTTTCACTCACAATTGACCTAGGGTGCACGCATGCACTATAGACCTTATAAGGTACAAGCAGACTGCTGCAACTTATAAAGGAAAATCCTGTAACATGTTTGGTGGTTTTTGGAAACAACAGCTAAGATGAATTCTAGGCATGCCCCAAACTTCTTCAACTCTTTCTAAAACATTATTTCAAACTTTGTTCCAAGGACAAGTTACTCACAGGGCACCACTCCTTTTTGCCTTCTTTCTCTCCAGCAATTTTTTCTTCTGATTATAATTGGTTTAAAGAGAAGACCAGATTTATATTTCTTTGGTTCCATTCAGTGTCCAGCAGCTACAGATTATGAGTGCCCAATTAACAAGTGTTGAAATAACATAATTAGGAGAACTACTCCTCACTCTTTGCTCTGGGCAAAGGGAAAAATGAATCTCTATATTTTTTCCTTTGCTTTAGAGAAACTAGAAGGGGGTGGGAGCCTTGCCTAAGAATTTGTTCCAGTCCCAGGTAAAGAGAAGTATGTGATTCAAGTCCTGAGCCAAGCCTTTGTATGTGCTAAGTCGCTTCAGTCGTGTCCAACTCTGTGTGACCCCATAGACAGCAGCCCACCAAGCTCCCCTGTCCCTGGGATTCTCTAGGCAAGAACACTGGAGTGGGTTGCCATTTCCTTCTCTAATGCAGAAAAGTGAAAAAGTGAAAGTGAAGTCTCTCAGTCATGTCTGACTCTTAGCGACCCCATGGACTGCAGCCTACCAGGCTCCTCCATCCATGGGAGTTTCCAGGCAAGAGTACTGGAGTGGGGTGCCATCGCCTTCTCTGAGCCTTTGTATAGCCAAAGGTAAAAATGAAGGATAAATGGCATTGCTGTTTGGAGTGGTGCGATCACAGGCTTTGTTTCCTAGGTACTGAGATGTTCCTGGGCTTCCCAGGTGGTGCTAGTGGTAAAGAACACACCTGCCAATGCAGGAGACATAAGAGACGCAGGTTCGATCCCTGGGTCAGGAAGATCCCCTGAAGGAGGGCATGGAAACCCACTCCAGTTTTCTTGCCTGAAGAATCCAATGGACAGAGGAGCCTGATGGGTTACAGCCCATAGAGTTGGACACAACTTAGCAAGCAAGCGGTAAGTGACATATATATAAACGCTTCACTCCTATAGTTTCCTCAGTCCTGTGACCAGGACCCTGCACATTCCCCCAGCTTCTCAGCCCAAGCCTAAGGCTGTGGCCAGAGGAAGCAGGATCTGTCTGTGTTCTGTGCTCCCACCTTGCCACCCTCCAGTGTTCTGTTGAAACAACAGTACACATAGTCATGGGCTTCCCAGGCTAGCCAAGAGAGGCTGTTTCCTAAAGTTTCCCAGACACTGGGAAAAGAATTCTTTTCTTTTAGCTTAAGCGTCTGAGCTTGGCACTAGGATGACTAGACGTTGGAGAGGTAGGCTCAGAGCCTATCACCCATGAATCACCCATGAATCACTGTTCTGATGAAACTGTGCTTTTAGAATTCTTAAAATATTAACACAATGTTTTGGAACACAGTCTCTTTGTGAGCTGGCTGTGGCCTTGGTTTGGCCTGTGCTCTGGGTTATGTGTGTCCAGGATGTCCTCTTTATTATTACAGTAGCCCTTTGGTTGTCTGTATTTGCATAAATGGGGTGCAGTGAAGAATAGGGTGCTTTAGAATTTGAAGCATCGGTTCCAATATTTTCTGGCAGAGGAGAGCACCTGTTCCCTGTCACTGATCCAGGGGAGTGACCTTGTCATCCCAACCTGTTTAATGTTCTTGGGGTATTCTGGACAGAAGGCCAAGCTTCTCATTAATCTGGGTCGTGCTGTTGCTGGGCAGTGGTGATGTACTGCGGATGTGTGTGTTCTTGCCCAGGAAAAAGGACAGGTGTGACTGAACTGTTGGGTTTATTTATTTGGCTCTTTCTTAGTGTTGCCAAGAGGGTAGACCCTGTAGAGAACTGACATAACTTCAAGTGGCAGACTGAAGGTGAAGAAAGCACAAAAAGCACACAAATTACATGACGGATGCTGTAAAGTCAAATGAATAGGACAATTATATAAGAAATGGGGCCAAAGTAAACTCATGAACTCTTAGCCTGCTTGTCACTTGCAGTGTCCTGGAAGTTCAAATATGTCAACAAAGGAAAGCACAAACCACGCTGCAATCGGATTCAGTCACAGAGCTACAGACCAAATGAGGGAGTCCAACTGCCCAGGAAATCTGTTTCCCTCCCTGCTCCTGTTCATTTCAATAAAATTCTTAGTCACTCTTGTGAGATAATTTTAAAAATAGGAGATCTGCAAGGCACTGGCAGGCTACTTGTTGACAAGCTAAAACTGTTAGACACTGATTGTTCCAATGAGGGGGAGAAAACCAACAGAAGTTTCTAGCCTGCGTGGCAAGAGCAACCTTTTGGGCATATATTCCTCTTCCTATCATCATTTTCTTGCTCATCAATTCTAAGATTTAATGGTTAAGATTCATTTTTAGGCCATGAAGGAGTCTTCTGGTGTGTTCCGAAAGTTCTGGAACAGGGGTTGACAAAGTTTTTCAGTAAGTATTTGAGGTTTTGTGGGCATGCAGTCTTCCTCCCAACTACTCAGCTCTATATAACATATACACAGACAATACATAAACAAATCAGCACGTCTAGGTTCCATCAAACTTTACTTACATAAACAAGTAGTGGGCTGGATTTAGTCTGCTTAACGTTGCCCACCCCTTCTATACATCTTGAACTGAATGATGGTTTCATAATTGCAGTCAGTCCTTCCTATCTGCAGGGCCCACATCCATGAATTCAACCTACTGCCAAATGAAAATATTTTTTGAAAGTTCCAGAAAGTTCCAAAAAGCAAAACTTGAATTTGCTGAGTGATGGCAACCATTTACATGACATTTGCCTTGTATTTATAACCATTTACATAGCATTTACATTGTATTATATATAAGTATTCTAGAGATGATTTAAAGTATATGGGACTATACAGAAGTTATGTGCAAATATTTTATGTAAAGGACTTGAGCAACCACAGACTTTAGTATCAGCATGGGGTCCTGGAACCAGTCCCCTATGGATACCATGGGGCAATTGCATATACTTAAGAAAAATTCCACCAAGCCATGGTACACGTAAGATTTTGTGCATTTATGTAAATGTTATGACTTCATTTTTTTTAAATAAATGAGATAAAACTTTTCTTTTTTAATAGACACAGTGTCATAGATCATCTGGTGAATTCTTCTTAAACTGGTGTCTGGAAATTCCTAGATCCAGTGGTTAGGACTCCATGCTCTCACTGATGAGGGCCCAGGCTCAATCCCTGGTATGGGAATTAAAATCCCATGAGAGGTGCAGTGTGGTCAAACCCCCACCTCCACCCCCCAAAAAAACACAAAAACTGGTACCTGCCCCAGATAGGACATTGATTCAGCAACTTGTAACAGGAAGTCACACTGCAGCGGTTGTTGTTCTCCAGTTGCTCAGTTGTGTCAGACTCTTTGCGACCCCAGACTGCAGCATGCTGGGCTTCCCTGTCCTTCACTATCTCCTAAAGTTTGCTCAAACTCATCTCCATTGAGTCCGTGATGCTATCCCACCATCTCATCCTCTGTCGTCCCCTTCTCCTTCTGCCTGCAATCTTTCCCAGCATCAGGGTCTTTTCCAATGAATTGGCCCTTCGCATCAGGTGGTCAAAGGATTGCAGCTACAGCATCAGTCCTTCCAATGAGTATTAAGGGTTTATTTCCTTTAGGATGGACTGGTTGGACTCCTTGCAGTCAAGAGTCTTCTCTAACACCACAGGTCAAAAGCATCAATTCTTCAGTACTCAGCCTTCTTTATGGTCCAATTCTCACATCTGTACATGACTTCTGGAAAAACCATAGCTTTGAGTAGATGGACCTCTGTTGGCAAAGTGATGTCTCTGCTTTTTAATATGCTGTCTAGGTTTGTCTAGCAGTGGCTGAGAAGCTTGATTTCTCTCTTTCCCAGTAGCTCTGCACCTTAGGGATCCAGCCTCCTTCTCCCATGGCCCTGTTACATTAGCTTGTCACCTGACCTGTGCCTACATGGAAAAGGGAAAGGGTGGGGTACAGCCTTTCTCTTTTAAGGTACATCATTTCTTCTCTCATCCCACTAGCCAGAATTTAACCACTTGGCCATATCTAGCTCTGAAGAAATCTGGATTTTTAGTCTTTATTCTGGGTAGCCATGAATCAAATAAAGACTGGGCATTTTGTTATTCTGGAAGAAAGGCAGAACAGATATTGGATGTCAACCAACAATCTGACCTTCGTCTGCCAGGGAATATGGTGCCTATCTCCCCCATGGCTTTCACAAGGCAGTTATATGGGTGTCCATTGCGTATGCTAATGACAAATTAGGACTTATATGAAAATGGCCACTTTGCAGATTCTAAGTCAGAGGCACTAGAGAAGATAAACAGTGCTATGCTTATATTTATCCCACCACTTGTAATTATATTTTCATGTAATTACAATATCATTAAAATTTGACATCCTTCAAAATGAAACAGAGCCTGTTCTCTTGGCGGGGGGTGAGATTTTTAAACAGGTTGGATAACTATCAGTGTGTGGGTGGTCACCCACTATAATGAATCTTGAAGTCACATTAGTGATGATAGCATCTTACTCCAATCCACAGGCCAGCACTGGCTTCTTCATGATCCTGGGGAACTCACTGCTCTGCCGAAAGGCAGTCAGGAACCTAAGAGGTGCAGGTGATGAGGCCTTTGAACAGGACACATCTGCTCTGCAGCCTGGAGGCCGGGCTTGGTGGGAGCCTGTAGGGGAGGGCAGGGTCCCTGGGCTGCTGGAAGGAGACCTGGGCTCCAGGCCTCATGTGCTAACTACAGTGAGTCTCAGGTCCTCATCTATTATATGCTGAGTATTCCCACATTCTTACAGTTAAGAGCTGAAGTTACTTTTGGATCTCTCCCCATGAAGTCTTGCAAGCCACTCTAACTCCACTTGTCAAAACAAAATTTACTATGCACCTTCCAAATCAGCTCTGGTCTAGCGCCCATTCCATCTCATTATTCTGAAATGCATGCAGTTAGTGTTTGAAATGTCTCTGGGTCTGGATCTAGCTGCCTCTGGCTGGAAATTCTTTTCTTCCTTATTTTTGGGGGCAACAGGTCTTTCTTCCAAACAGGGATCCCCTCCACTATGAAGTCTTCCCTGATACCCTTTCTTCCTCTCATCAGGCTAAGGGCCCCTTCTCTCTGCTGCCGCTTTCTTGGACACACTGTGTTGGCCTCATGTTTCCTCTCTGTCTCCTCCTCTTGAGGAGTAACTTGAATGATCTCTTTCTGAATTTCCACTGTACCTCCAGTGCTGGGCACCGTGCCTGCCATGTGGAAGGTGACGATGCACATTGGTGGCTCTTAAGTAATCTTTCGACATGAGGAGACTTGGTGACTTTCCAGCGACACTTCCAATCATAAAATGTTAGGACTCACAATACCCAGTGTTGGGCATTGTGTTTGAAATATTATTCTGTCGACTAAAAAAAACAATGTACAACCTAAAAGTAGAGAGTTATGCTTCATCTGGCGAACAAAACTGAGGACTCGAGCCCAGAAGACAGTGTCTCAGCCAGCTCTGAGGGACTGCTCTAAAGAGGTAAAGGAGGAGTCAGGATACATAGGAGTTTTGCAACAAAGACCAGGTAGTCGGAATATTAAAAGATTACTGTTAATTAAAGAAAACCAAACATCCAGGTTAATGATTTTACCGTTTTTCTATGTCTGGGAAGATGAAGAGTCTGGGCTCACTGAAATCATTCCTTTGATGTGCACCTCAGGGCCAGTATCCTGTTTTTCTCCATCCTGCATCCCCTCTTGGTAGACACCTGGGTCGGCTACAGTGGCTGAGGGCTTGATGGCTGCAACTTCCTTTGTTTACTGATATATTTCAGGTGACATAGTTCAGCCATGGTTGTAAGCACAGTGTTGAGAGAAGTTGGAATCGTTATGTCTCCGGCCTCTTGTTTGTGGAAAAGCTGAGGTCTCCCCAGCCTCCCTGACTCACAGAGGAGCAGGCTCCAGCAGGTAATTAGGACAACAGAGTTACAGACCCGGTGTCCGATGCATATTGCCAAGCTGTCTTACAAATACCGTAGCAGACACTAGAGAGAGAAAGCTGACTGCATGATGAGCAGTCTGCAGCCACGCCATAAACGCTTCCATCCGGAGCAGCACTGAGTCCATGGCAGTTTCCAAGAACTGGCCTTAAAAGAGAATGGGATTAACATGACTGCTTATAACAATTACATCTTTGTAGGTATCAAGGGAGGGAGGTGGGAGCGGGGGTTCAGGATGGGGAACACGTGTACACCCATGGCGGATTCATGTTGATGCATGGCAAAACCAATACAATATTGTAAAGTAATTCGCCTCCAATTAAAATAAATTTAAATTTAAAAAAATAAAAAAATAACAAAACAAACAAACAAAAAAACAAAAACAAGATCGCTGTAGTTTGTTCTGCCCATCTCTGTAAACAGGCAAGTACAACTGTCCACAAAGAGATGCTATAGACCCACATCAACAGCTTCTACTCAGGTGAAGACAGCACCCTGTTGGCACGAAGTTACAGATCTTCATCCACGATCACACAGAAATGGAGTGATGTTCTGACAAGTAGGGATTTATAAACAGTTTTCAGCAGGAAAAAGCTCTTTGCAGAAAAGTGCTCTCTGCAGGAGGCCCCTTTGTCTTGTCACTAACCTTAAACCAGGCACGTCCACGCTCTAGCACATCTTTCAAATCTCTTGATCACACAACACCTGGCCAAACTAGTTGGTTCTTTTCTCTAGATCAAAGAAGCAGAAATGACCAAATCTCTTCCTTAGCTTCCCTTCCTTCAGTCACCTGCGGGAACAACAACCTGCATGAACAAGAGAGCCTCTAAAGAAAAATCACAAGAAGTCAATGAGCCTGCACGCAGTGGGGGGAGGTGATGATTCTGACCCCCCACCTCAATCATTAACTGGGATGACGCCTCTTTTTCCTTTTAAAAACTTTCATGGCTAAGCAGAATCTTTGGGGGTGGTTTTGGGGGGACACTGAGTCTACCATCTCTGCAGATTGCCCGCATTCTGCTTAAAAGCAACTTTCCTCCCTACCAACATTTGTCTCTTTGCCTGTAGTATCGATTTCCGAGTAGCGAGTGGCTGGACCTGATTCAGTAACAATCTGCTCTTTGACTTGTGTGACAGACTGAAATGAAGTGAGAGGAACGGTTTCTGCTAGTGGGCTTTAGGCAAAGTACTTGACCTCTTTGAGCCTTGGCATCTTTACACGCAAAATTTAAGTAATTATATCCATGACAGTCTGTGGGAATTAAATGACACTGTTTAAAAGAATGGAGAGGGAGCATAGCATAGTGGTTATAGCATAGCACTTGGGAGCCAGATGGAGTTCAAATCCCAGCCTTGATACTTGAAAGCTGTGTGACTTAAGGTAAGTTGCTAAACTTCTCTGCATCACATCCCTTCTCTGTGAAGTGACCATAGTAATAGCATTTTCCTTATAGGTGTGTTGAGATGCTGAGGTGAGTTCTTGTATGTCAAGTACTGTCCTAGACTGCCTGACACAGAATATGTGCTCTATGAGAATTGCTCTTATTATTTGTTCTCACAATACTTAATGCAGAGCCTGTTCATAGCTGGAATTTAGTAAATGTTGTGTTTTTTTTTTTTTTTTCCTGCCCAGGTGCCCTAAGGAGCCGATAGTGCCCCCTTTCCCTTTTTCTAGCACTCTTACCCTCTCTCCCAATCCTATCACAGTCTGTTCGTTATACCCAGTAAAAATCCCAAAGGAAAGACTTCTTTTGGAAAAATAAGGTGAGTCAGAAATGACTTCTGATTTCTGGGTTCTACACTGTCACAAATCTGCCCCAGACGTGTTACCTGCCAATGCCCACTGCCCTCTTCTCCTGGAAATTACCCCCTTTCATGTCTCTTCTTCAATCCAGGAAGCTGAATTAGGCTATTCTCTGCTCACAGATGGGCCTAGGAATGAGTCAATTTAGAGGCCAGCCAGAACTCTAGAATAGGTCTGCTGGGAACAGATGCACTGAGCCACTGAGATTTCACCTTTCAGAATTTGGAACCAGTCATATAGAAAGAATCTGTCCTCACCCTGATACCCAAACAAGACAAAGACAACCACCAAAAAAGAAAATTATAGGCCAATATCTTTGAAGAAAATAGATGAAAAATTCTTGACAAAATATTAGCAAATGAAATCCAACAATACATAAAAAAGATCATCTACCACGACCAAGTACGATTCATCCCAAGTTCACAAGAATGGTTCAATACACAAATCAATGCAGTACACCACACAAAGAAAAGAAGAGATAAAAAAAAAAAGAAAAAAAAAAAAACCAAGAATCTGCTAGTTTGAAGTGTAGAAAGACAGCTGAGGCAATCTGTGAAGACTAGCTGGGTTGTGTTAGTGGTGGAGAACTTGAATGAAGACCCCAGGGCTGGGACAGCAATGTGCAGGCTCTGAGACACAGAAGTATTAGCATCTGTAACCCTCTATCTCCCTTACCTGTGCCAGGTATGTTCCAATATCAAACCTCTCTTATTTTGGTAGACTGAAGGAGCAAAAAACTTCTTGCAGCCAAAAGACTCGATGTAAAAGAATTTGAGGAGTCATGTAAAAGACTCTATGTAAAAGTTTCTTGCAGCCAAAAGACTCCATGTAAAATAAATTTGAGGGCTTCAAAGCAAACCTGCTGAGACATGACCTGAGGGGATTTAGCACTGGGGGAAAGAGATGAAGGCTCTGTGCAGTACTCTGATTCCTTCTAAGCAACCTTTAAGATACCAACTTGTAACCTGACTTGGTTTTTCCTAAAGAGATAATCAGCAGTCTCCCAGGCCATAACATTGAGATGGTGACTGTGAAGGAACAATTCTGTAGATGGCTCAGGCCGTATCTGTGCCCCGATGCTGCTAATGAATGACAGGCATACTGAAGACAGTTGTCTGAGTATCTTTCCTTTACTCAATGTTGTGGGGACTAATGACCTCTTTTCCTGGGTGATGGAGTCCCTTTGATTCATGGTCCTGATTCACGGAAGGGCCATAAGGAGACTCCCCCTCCATTAAAATGGAAGGGCCTTATGATTTCTTGGGCTTCCCTGGTGGCTCAGCTGGTAAAGAATCCTCCTGAAATGCAGGAGACCTGGGTTTGATCCCTGGGTTGGGAAGATCCCCTCGAAAGGGAACAGCTACCCACTCCAGTATTCTGGCCTGGAGAATTTCATGGACTGTATAGTCCATGGGGTCATAAAGAATCGGACACGACTGAGTGACTTTCACTTTATGGTTTCTTGGAAGCGTTAGGGTCTAGTTGGGTTTGGATCTCAGCTCTATTACTCATGGCTGGGCATGTTACTTATTTGTGTAAACCTTGGTGTCCTCATCTGTCAACTGGTAATAGAAAGATCTCCCATTTAAGGTTCTTGCGAAAATTAAATGAAAATTATTTTGAAAGTAAAGTTCTTAGTAAATCATGGGTAGTGTAATAAGGATGTCTAAGGTCCAGGAGGCCATATAAGGAAGAAGACAGTTTCATAGTGGAATAATTAAACAGCCCTGGGTTGGACTAGTACGGATCTTGTCGTTGTGAGCATAAAAGTGTTAACATAAGATGTGTTTACAAGGTTAACCTGACATTGCACCTTTGGAATAAACAGATGTTCTGATTCTACAGTTGGTGAAGAAATAAAAGCACAGAACTGATCATCGCAGATCTGGCACTAGAATTTTAAGAACTGGGTGTGTTTCCCTGTCTCTATTCTACTGCATTCCTACTAATGTGATAGTGCCATTTCACCCATTTCTGTTTCACAGCACCAGCCCTTGTGTCTTCAGAATTGACTGAGCATCTCTGAGCCTTTGGGTTGGTTAGGCACCAGAGCTGAATCTACCTAAGGCGGCCTACAACCTCTTGAAGGCGTGACCCTGACTTTCAGGATCATCCTATCAATGACAGATGGACATCATGGACAGATGGACAGAGGACACATGCACATCCATTTAGGCTTTGACCCTCCTCATGTGTCCAGCCAAGAAGAAACTGAGAAGCCTGCCTGGGTGATCTGAACAGTTGTCCGTAACAAATTGGATGGAGATGGGGTTTCTGACAACTGGGAATAAATCCAGCAGCTGACTCAGATGGAAAGGCTGCCAAGTGTGTAATGGTCAGACATCATTCTTGTCTTCCTGTACAGCCTTAAAAAGATGAATCGCTCCAGGCTGTCTGGCTCTCCTGCGAGGTATCCACTTGGGTGATGCCCCAGTGTCCCATTCTGTTCTCCACTCTCAGATTCCCTCATTGACTCTGCAACAAATGTGAGCTCTTTCTCTGGGCTTGATTTCATCAGAAGGAGGAAGATGAGAGGGAGGAAAAAAAGCCTGCACCTTGGCATATTCCATGTTCTTTTTCAAAGAACAGGAGAATATGGGTATATTTCTGGCTTTAGATCTGTCTTATCAATTACCAATGAAACTTTACATAAGTAAATTCTTTGACTCTTTTCCAAACTCACTCAAAGGACTCTGGTGGGATTCAGTTCCTCATAGGTTGCTGGACTGAGGGCCAGAGTTCCTCACTGGCTATTGGCTGGAGTCCTCCTTTAGTTCTTGGCCATGTCATCCTCTCTACAGAGCAGCTGACAATGTGGTGTCTGGCTTCCAACAGTGAGCCAGTGAAAGAGGAAGAGCAGGAAGTAAGACGGGAAGCCACAGTCTCATTTGCAACCTAATCTTGAAAGTGCCATCTCCTCATTTCTGCTGTATCCTCTGCATTAGAAGTTACGTAGTTAGAAGTCCTTATGTCCAGCTCACCATTAAGGAGAGGGGATTACACAAGGGAGGCCATCCTGCAGGCTGTGGACCACTGACGGGAGTGATTGTTTTTCTAATGCTTAATTTCTTTTAGAGCAATTTTACTTTCATGGCAAAATTAAAAGGAAGGTAGAGGGATTTTCCATATGCTCCTGCTCCATATTGTTTTTTTTTTTTTTAATTTTAATACAAATTGCTTTCTTTTTTTCTTTCCTTCATCACAAATTGTTTTCAAGGAGAGCTCTGTAGCCCATGTAACCCTGTCCCTGACTTCCTTTAGGGCCTCTAATAATTCTGACATCTAAATTTAGGAAGGCCAATTGTTCACTGTGTTAAACTGTTCAGTTATTGCCCAGTTGGCTTTGAACCATCTAACCTTAAGGTTAAGCCCTTATCAGTTCAGTTCAGTTCAGTTCAGTCGTTCAGTCACGTCTGACTCTTTGCGACCCCGTGAACTGCAGCATGCCAGGCATCCCTGTCCATTACCAACTCCCAGAGTTCAAACTCACATCCATCCAGTCGGTGATGCCATCCAGCCGTCTCATCCTCTGTCGTCCCCTTCTCCTCCTGCCCCCAATCCCTCCCAGCATCAGGGTCTTTTCCAATGAGTCAACTCTTCGCATGAGGTGGCCAAAGTACTGGAGTTTCAGCTTCAGCATCAGTCCTTCCAAAGAACACCCAGGACTGATCTCCTTTAGAATGGACTGGTTGGATCTCCTTGCAGTCCAAGGGACTCTCTAGAGTCTTCTCCAACACCACAGTTCAAAAGCATCCATTCTTCGGCGCTCAGCTTTCTTCACAGTCCAACTCTCACATCCCTACTTGACCACTGGAAAAACCATAGCCTTGACTAGACGGACCTTTGTTGGCAAAGTAATGTCTCTGCTTTTTAATAAGCTATCTAGGTTGGTCATAACTTTCCTTCCAAGGAGTAAGCGTCTTTTAATTTCATGGCTGCAGTCACCATCTGCAGTGATTTTGGAGCCCCAAAAAATAAAGTCTGACACTGTTTCCACTGTTTCCCCATCTATTTGCCATGAAGTGATAGGACCAGATGCCATGATCTTAGTTTTCTGAATGTAAGCCCTTATACTACAACTCAAATATTCACTAAAATAATTTAATATTAAGGCATCTGCCTTTATACTACATGACTCAAATATTCACCAACATAATTTAGTATTACAGCACAGGAGATAACAAATTTCCCAAGTGTTGAAGAGAGTAAAAATACCTCCAAATTACTAAATTCAGAAAAGTTAAGGGCAGTAAGGGGTGATCATTACACTATTTTTTAAAGAAACAATATGAGAAAGGTTAAATAGAGGGTGAAAACTCTTAATTTGTAATCCCCAAAGTTGTGGTCCTCCTGTTAAATTGTTATATCATATAGAATTTCAGGTCAATTTCAGCCTGAAGTCCAAGTGGCAGCTTCCCAATCTGATCTATTTGAGGTTGATGTTCTCTACTTGAAGTGGAGGACCTTAGTCCAAGGTTACCTGTCATCTGGGTAATATTGGTACATGAATCCTGCCTGTCAAGGTTTTTTGATCAAAGTTCTTTCAGCCCTTCCCCTAGCCAATACTCAGCTTTGTGCTACGTGCGAATTTTGTAAACAAGTGTAACACGGTGATCCTGGTTAGGAGTGGATTTTATTTAAAGCTTTGGGAGAAACTTGAAGAACAGATTCTGGAAAAATAGATGGCTAAACATTAGGGATTGGATTTTTGCTTCCTAAACAGTAGACATGTGGACTTACACTTGAGACAAATTGTCCCTTTGCTTTTAGAAAAATATTACCATGGGCCTTCTAAGCAAGTGGTATCTACTGTTATCAGGGAAGGCTAGAACATGATCCAGAAACTAGATTTTTGTGGGGATCCAAGGACTCTTGTTTGATTGTGTACACTGCATGCATTTTGGTTATATAAACTGTGTGCATCTTTCAGCCGGGCTAGTGCTCTGACGACTTCACGGTTTCTGGGGAATGAGCTGTGAGTTTTCTCAGTAAATTTAATTGTACATTAGTGTTTGTTTGGGAGGAGTCTTGTGTGTTCTCCGTCTAGTAGCTGTTTACAGGAGACCCAAGGTTGAGAACTTGAGAACCGAGGGAAGAGCCTGCAGGCATGAGTTCCAGCTCAGCTTGGATCACTGCCTTACAGACCTGCTCTAGTGGAGGACGCGAAAGCACCCCACACACTCCCCACTTGATACCACTATCCTGTCACAATCATTCCTGGCCCACCAGACTGAACTGCTGTCTTAAATGCCCCTCAACTTGGGATATGTATAATTAGACTATTTTCTTCTAATGATATTGAAGGCCCATGTTTCTAGGGAGTAGATGGTTGCAGTGTATTTCATCATGGATTGGGTTTAATTTTAGAACTGAAAATAAGGATTGGGGAAGGAGACCTTGAACTTGGGTGATGGAAAATACTCCCACCGACTGTCTCAGTCCCTGTCTGGGTAAGCAGTTCTCTATATTCCTCTTTGTCACCTGCTCCCTGAGGCAGAGACCATGTCTGCTTTGCTTATCACTGTGTCTCCACGCTATAAGCAATTTATTGCTAGAAGCAATAAATACATACTTGCTGAATGAATGAGTGAAAGAATGAATAAAAGCTAAAGCTGTTGACCAGAGTATGGCTAAAGATACCATCCTAAAGTAATTATATTTTAAGTTACAAGATTTCTTCCTCATTCTCATTATTCTCACTCTCAAGGTTTTAAAGGAAAAACAAAAACAAATGGATCCACTAGTTCCCCAGCTTTTAAGGAACAACCATTTGGGGGTCCTATTTATAGTGTGTTCTCTGTAGCTGGGTGGAAATGAGTTGGTTTTACTTTTGCATGGGGACAAGCTTTGAAAAGAGGATATCACGATTCAGTAAAACAAAAAAAGAAAGCAAGTTTAGTCTTCAAATCATCTTCTATCCTTCATCATAACAAAGAGCTTGTATTTAATGCTGGATCCCGAAACAAAAGTTTGTGCAGGGGTCAACGTCCCCCACCCAAGTTGGTTTCCTTCCAGAAGCAGGCAGACTGTCAGACCCTGGTAGGGGAGACGGACCCCTGCAGGAGGGGCTTTGAGGATAGCTATTCTTCCGGAAAGTACACCATGTCTGTTTCTGGTTTGGCTTTTCAGTTTCCTGGACTCATTCTTCTGAGCAGAGGGAGCAAAGCCTAGTTAAATAGTACAGCTCAATCAAACCCCGGTGCTGAATCCCCATTTCAAATAGTTTCAAAGCACTGAACTCTCCCAGCTCTCAGAACTTTCCCTTGGTTCCCTGTGGAGGGTGGGTCTTTGAGTCCTGGGAGACTTCTCACATTCTGCTGTTCAACAGCTGTTTCCAGAGGCCTGTTATCCTCACACCCACACAAGACTGGAAATAGCAGCGTGTCCCTCCCCGAACAGTCTGTGCTTTCAAAGGCACTGTTTGCTCAGTCCTGCCTTTCCGTTTCTTTCATTTTCCTTTTTGGTAAACAAAGAATCGGGCTATTCTGCTTACGTGGTTATAAGTTATTTTCAAAATGCTCTGACCAGGGTAAGCAATGGAATATATAAATGCAATGGATGTAAATCAGGGAAACAACCAACTTGTGATGCTTGCTTTTTTAGAAAGTGTTGACTCTTCGGGCATAAAGGATATTGTTGTGTTGATCGAGCCTATATTAGAGACACTGGGGCTTATTTCTGAAGATTTATGGAAAAATAGCTTCCTACAATGGCACGGTCTACCCCTGACATTTGCTTTTCAAGGCTTTTTATGTTGCCAATCCTTTCTGATTTTTAGTTTAAAAAAAAATGAGATAAATTCACAGAACATGAAATCAACCATTTTAAAGGGAACAATTTTGGCATAAAGGGAACAATTTAGTATAAAGGGAACAATTTATTATAATAGTATGTTTGCAATGTCAGGCAACCACCACCTCTGTCTAGTTCCAAAATATTTTCACCACCCACAAAGAAACTCCTGGCCATTAAGCTCTAATTCCCTATTCCTTTCTCTCCTCCCAGCCCTGAGCAACCACCATTCTGCTTTTGTCCTCTTTGTATTTACCTATTCTGGATACTGCATATAAATAGGATCATATGTTATATAGTCTTTTGTGTCTGTCTTCACTCAGTGAAATGGTTCACTCATGATGTGGTACATATCAGTATTTCATTCCTTTTTATGACTAAGTAATATTTATCATATGTATACACAACATTTTATTTCTCCATTCATCTGTTGATGGACATCTGTGTTGTTTCTACCTTTTGGATATTGTGACTAATCCCACTGTAAGCACTGGTGTACAAGTATCTGTTTAAGTCCCCATTTCCATTTTCCTGAATATTTACCTAGGAGTAGAATTGCTGGGTCTTATGGTAATTCTTTGCTTCACTTTTTCAGGAACTGCCAAGCTGTTTTCCATAATGGCTGTGCCATTTTACATTCCTGCCAGTAATGCACTATGGTTCCAATTCCTTCATATCCTCACCACCACTTGTTCTCTGCCACTCTTTTGATTATACTCATCCTTGTATGTTTGAAGTGGCATCTCATTGTGGTTTTGATTTGCATTTCCCTAATGACGAATGATGTTGAATATCTTTTTAGGTATTTATTGGCTATTTGTATATCTTCTTAGGAAAAATGTCTATTCAAGTCCTTTGTCCATTTAAAAACTGAGTTGTCTTTTTTGTTGTATCTTAAGAGTTCTTTATATATTCTGGACATTAGCCCCCTTATAAGATGTGTGATTTGCAAACGTTTTATCCCTCTCTGTAGGTTGTCCTTTCATTTTTTGAAAATTAAAATATAGTTGACTTATAATGTTGTGCTGGTTTCAGGTGTACAACAAAGTGATTCAGTTGTTATGTCTCTTTCCTTTTGTAGATGCTTTTCCCTTATATTACAAAATATTGAGTATAATTCCCTGTACTAAACAGTAGGTCCTTGTTGGCCACCTATTTCATCCACAGTATATGTAACTATTTCATACATAGTATATGTATATGTTAATCCCAAACTCCTAATTTATCACCGTCTGTTTTTTTCAATTTCTTGATTATGTTCTTTGATGCAAAAAAGTTTTTAATTTTCATGAAGTCTAATTTCACCAGCCTTTTCTTACACAAAGGCATGAAGATATAGAGGAAAGGGGCTAATTATTTCTGGGTCTAGCTGACTAGCTGTCTTATTTGACCCTCAGAATACTGTTGGAATATGTTTGTCCTGTCTGTAAAACTGCACCTATGGGTTTTGTTTGAAGATGAATTTTTCAAAACCATCGTGGTTTTACGTTTTACCTGTCTTAGGTTAGAAAACTCTATTTTAAATCTAGAGCTTCTTGACTGGAATATGTCATTTACCACTGGGGCTTAGAATACATGGTTTTTTAAGAAAAGATGGAGTTGACGCCACCCAGTACTGTCTTTGGGCTTCCCTGGTGGCTCAGACGGTAAAGCATCTGCCTGAAATGTGGGAGACCCAGGTTCGATTGCTGGGTCGGGAAGATCCCCTGGAGAAGGAAATGGCAACCCACTCCAGTAGTCTTGTCTGGAAAATCCCATGGACAGAGGAGCCTGGTAGGTTATGATCCATGGGGTCGCAAAGAGTCAGACACGACTGAGAGACTTCACTTCAGTACTGTCTTCACTCAGACCTCCCTTATGGACTGCAACTGCCCACATGACATCTCTCTATGTGTGTCTAATAGGCAAGTTTAGAACATTCCAGATCAAACCCTTGTTTTCTATCCCACCCTTTCCATGCTCAGTCCCCTCAGTTTTTTACATGTTGGCAAATGGCGGCTTCATTCTTCCAGCAGCTCATGCTACAAATATTGGATTTATCCTTGATTCTCTTGCTCTCACAGTCTCTATGAGATGATTAGCAAATTCTGCTCATTCAAAGCATCGATCGATCTTGAGTTGGACACCTCACCTCCAGGCATAACAACCAGCTAAGCCACACCTTACTAGCTTAGATCCTCCACAGTCTCCTCACTCACCTCCCTATTCCCTCCTCAGTGTGATCTCCACATAGAGTCAGAGGGAGCCCTTCAAAAAGAATTCTTGTCAGCTTGCTTCGTTCCTGTGCTCTGAGTCTTCTTTTCCATCTTGCCCTGTTCTAGCCCCCCAGACTTTGCGTGGTTTCCTGAGCCCTCCACTGGCTGTGTACCGCTCCATTCTGCCTGGAGCACTGTCCCTCCACATGGCCTGAGGGCTCACCCCTCACTGCCTTTGAGGCTCTGCTCAAAGTTCCCTAGATCTGAGAGTCTGTTTGACACTCCTAAATGAGAGAGTAACTCTTCCTTCCCCACAAGTCCTCCTGCCTGCTCCCCTGCCTGCCCAGAACTACCTACCTTCTGACTCTGCTTTCTTTGGCCTCGCCTCACTTCACAAACAGCTCTATTTACATAGCATGTAATAGATATTTATTGCCATTATTTTCTTCCTCTAACACACACACACACACACACACACACACACACACACACGCGCACAGATTGAGATCCAACTGAACAGATAAAGGAAGAAAAATTTTGCACTCCATGTACTTGTGTGACTTGTGAGCATCAATATAAAAGCTAAAGGGACTGAAGGTATAGTTGTTTCCGCTTCACAAGGACCTTGAAGGCCAGCACTGCAGTGGTGCTTCCTCTGAGTTACCGAGTTTATTAATTTTTAAGCAGGAGTGTCTCCATTCATGGGATGGGGTCCATTGTGCTCCTAATCCGCTCCCTGGGGATCCCCAAGTACACATTCATACAATAGGCTGCACCACTCCGAAGACTCCATTGTGAATTTCCATGGGGAGTCCCAGAGGATTAAAGCAAAGCCTTAGAGCTTATGGGAAGCGACCCAGCCTTGTGATCTGTCAGGCCCCCGAGTCAGCTTGGACATTAATGATCACAATTCACAAGACTCCAGGAGCTGCGATCTTATCAAATGTTAGAGAGCGTCCAAAAAGACAGCAAGTCCTTTTGCTTCCTCTTTTTGTAACACAAGGCAAACTCGATGAGTACTTTCAGGTCTTACAGCTTTTCTCTGACCCTTTTCCGTTGGGGAGAAAGAGTATGGCAGTAGTGTTAGGGGTCGTCAACATGTTCCAGGTATAATGCTCAAAGGAGACTAGCTGGAAGTGCTGGAGAGAACTGGGTACACTATACGCATTTCACAGACTGAGAAACTAAGACCTGCAGCCCAAGTAGCTGGCTTTCCTGAACCTAGTTTTCCAAAGGTAAACGACTGCTTTTGTAAAATGTTAGCAATGCACAGTGGTTTTCAAGCAAGGTCTCTGAACCGGTGGCAGCAGGAGCACCTGGGAAATGTGCTAACTGAATCCCAGACTTACTGAATCTGAAACTCTTATTGAATCTGAAAGTCCGGGGCTGTGTTTAACCAGTGCTCCAGAGGATTCTGGTGCATGCTCAAGGTGGAAGTGCTGGTTTAGCGGCTGCTATTGGAGTCTTGCTTCATACCTTGGGGTTCATTTCACTAAGTGCTGCAGCTAAGGGCTCACATCTGACATCTTCTCCCAAGGATGTTCTTGGGCAACTGCTGCTGCCTCCACTGGAGAGGCACACCACACACAGACACACACAGGGTGGCCAACGACTGATTGCTCTAGCTTACCAAAGCCCCCTTGCCCTAAGATGGGACAGACTCCGCTATGTTGTTTACATCCCAGAACTCCACATGGGATTCAGCAGAGACAGGGGAGTTCAGTTCAGTTCAGTCACTCAGTCGCATCTGACTCTTTGTGACCCCATGGACTGTAGCACTCCAGGCTTCCCTGTCCATCACCAACTCCTGGAGCATATTCAAATTAATGTCAATCAAGTCAGTGATGCCATCCAACCATCTCATCCTCTGTTGTCCCCTTGTCCTCCCACCTTCAATCTTTCCCAGCATCAGGGTCTTTTCCAATGAGTCAGTTCTTTGCATCAGGTGACCAAAGAATTGGAGTTACAACTTCAGCATCAGTCCTTCCAATGAATATTTGGGACTGATTTCCTTTAGGATGGACTAGTTGGATTTCCTTGCAGTCCAAAGGACTCTCAAGAGTCTTCTCCAACACTACAGTTCAAAAGCATCAATTCTTCAGCACTCAGCTTTCTTTATAGTCCAAATCTTACATCCATACATGACAACTGGAAAAACCATAGCTTTGACTAGATGAATCTTTCTCAGCAAATCATGTCTCTGCTTTTTAATATTCTGTCTAGGTTTGTCATAGCTTTTCTTCCAAGGAGCAAGCATCTTTTAAATTCATGGGTATAGTCACCACCTGCAGTGGTTTTGGAGCCCCCAAAAATAAAGTCTCTTACTGTTTCCATTGTTTTCCCATCTATTTGCCATGAAGTGATGGGACTGAATGCCATGATCTTAGTTTTCTGAATGTTGAGTTTTAAGCCATTTTTTCCAGTCTCCTCTTTCACTCTCATCAACAGGCTCTTTGGTTCTTCTTCACTTTCTGCCATAAGGGTGGTCTTATCTGCATATCTGAGGTTATTGATACCTATCCTGGCAATCTTGATTCCAGCTTGTGCTCAATTCAACCCGGCATTTCGCATGATGTACTCTGCATATAAGTTTAATAAGCAGGGTGACAATATACAGCCTTGACGTACTCCTTTCCCTATTTGGAACCAGTCTGTTGTTCCATATCCAGTTCTAACTGTTGCTTCTTGACCTGTATACAGATTTCTCAGGGGACAGGTAAGGTGGTCTGGTATTCCCATCTCTTGATGAATTTTCCACAGTTTGTTGTGATCCGCACAGTCTAAGGCTTTGGTATAGTCAATAAAGCAGAAATAGATGTTTTTCTGAAACTCTCTTGCTTTTTCTATGATCCAGTGGATGTTGGCAATTTGATCTCTGGTTCCTCTGCCTTTTCTAAATCCAACTTGAACATCTGGAAGTTCACGGTTCGTGTACTGTTGAAGCCTGGCTTGGAGAATTTTGAGCATTACTTTACTAGCGTGTGAGATGAGTGCAATTGTGTGGTAGTTTGAGCATTCTTTGGCATTGCCTTTCTTTGGGATTGGAATGAAAACTGACCTTTTCCAGTCCTGTGGCTGAGTTTTCCATATTTGCTGGCATATTGAGTGCAGCACTTTCACAGTATCATATTTTAGGATTTGAAATAGCTCAACTAGAATTCCATCACCTCCACTAACTTTGTTTGTAGTCATGCTTCCTAAGGTCCACTTGACTTCGCATTCCAGGATATCTGGCTCTAGGTGAGTGATCGTGGTAATTTGGGTCATGAAGATCTTTTTTGTATAGCTCTTCTGTGTATTGTTGCCACCTCTTCTTAATATCTTCTGCTTCTGTTAGGTCCATACCATTTCTGTCCTTTATTGTGCCCATCTTTACATGAAATGTTCCCTTGCTATCTCTTATTTTCTTGAAGAGATTTCTAGTCTTTCCCATTCTATTGTTTTCCTCTATTTCTTTGCATTGACCACTGAGGAAGTCTTTCTTATCTCTCCTTGCTGTTCTTTGGAACTCTGCATCTCTGCAGGAGATGGCAAGAGTGAACATCAACATTTTAGGAATCAGTGAGCTAAAATGGAATGGAATGGGTGAATTTAACTCAGGTGACCATTATATCTACCACTTTGAGCAGGAATCCCTTAGAAGAAATGGAGTAGCCATCACAGTCAACAAGAGTCCAAAATGCAGTATTTGGATGCAATCTCAAAAATGACAGAATAATCTCTGTTCATTGCCAAGGCAAACCATTCAATATCACAGTAATCCAAGTCTATGACTCAACAAGTAATTCTGAAGAAGCTGAAGTTGAATGGTTCTATGAAGACCTACAAGACCTTCTAGAACTAACACCCCAAAAAGATGTCCTTTTCATCATCAGGGACTAGAACGCAAAAGTAGGAAGTCGAGAGATACCTGGAGTAACAGGCAAATTTGGCCTTGGAGTACAAAATAAAGTAGGGCAAAGGCTAACAGAGTTTGGCCAAGAGAATGCACTGGCCATAGCAAACACCCTCTTCCAACAACACAAGAGAAGACTCTACACATGGACATCACCAGATGATCAATACCAAAATCAGATTGATTGTATTCTTTGCAGCCTAAAGATGGAGAAGCTCTATACAGTCAGCAAACACAAGACCAGGAGCTGACTGTGGCTCAGATCATGAACTCCTTATTGCCAAATTCAGACTGAAATTGAAGAAAGTAGGGAAAACCACTAGATCATTCAGGTATGACCTAAATCAAATCCCTTACGATTATACAGTAGAAGTGAGAAATAGATTCAAGGGATTAGATCTGACAGACAGAGTGCCTGAAGAACTATGGGCAGAGGTTCATGACATTGTTCAGGAGGCAGTGATCAAGACCATCCCCAAGAAAAAGAAATGCAAAAAGGCAAAATGTTTGTCTGAGGAGGTCTTACAAACAGCTGAGAAAGGAAGAAAAGCTAAAGGCAAAGGAGAAAAGGAAAGACATACCCATTTGAATGCAGAGTTCCAAAGAATAGCAAAGAGAGAGGGGAGGCTACTCCTTAAATTACATCTTGCTTTCTTCCCAGTTTTGTTTTTCTCACTCCCTTACAGATTTCTCCTGTGAGCAGCCCCCAATAAATCCCATGCTCAGGGACCCCCATTCAAGGCTCTGCTTCTGGGCAACGTGACCCCAGAGAGCAAGTTCATTTCAAAGATAGTCCTCTTATGGATGAACATGTGGACCTGGGTGAATAAGAATATTTCAAAAAGTTACTCTACCGAGATTTGGGCAACTCATGTACATTGCTTTGAGACTTGTGTCCACAGTTGTCACATTTCACCTTTAATGTTGAAGCTTTCCTTGACTACATGGCAATTCAATCTCATTTGGGTTGATTCCAGGTGAGACAAACTGGCTGATGGATGATCTCCTTTTAACAAGTCAGAGTTGCTGGTGGAAGTGTACAATGCAATCTGGTTTTCTTGAGGTTGGAAATAGACGGTGAATTCAATATAGTCATTAGGGAGATCCACTGCATCTGTTTTGGGTCATTTTGTCTCAGGAGGCACATATGGAATGTCTGAAGATCTGGTTCCAAGGGAGTTCTTCTGTGGGAAAGTGCCACGAGAAGTCCAAGTCTGAGCTCCAAAGGTGCCTATTGAGCGCCTCTCCCAGCCTTAACATCATGAAGGAAGGAAGCCCCAGGGAGCTCTCCATCATGGACTGGAACCAAGATTCAGTGAAGAGTCTTTTCCTGGGATGATCTCTCATCTCCCTGGAATTCTGGGTTCCCACAAAACCTCACACAGATGGTGCAAGTTTGATTCTGGGCTTCTGGAACTTGAACCACACCCCAAGTGAAATTTACCTCTGGGTTGGCCAGGAGGCACTTTTTCTAATGTTTCCTTTTCCTTGCCCTTCTTGATCAGCTCTGGAGTCAAGAATCGGTGTGGAACAGTCTTATGTTTCCAAAATGATGGCAACAAATTGTCACCATGACCATCTCATAGGGTTGGGAAAAGACTCATGTAAATTTTTCAGCTGTTAAGATGAACAAGACAAAACTATATTTAAAAGAATCTATCCTCCTAGGAATATGCCGTAAAAGCTAGTTCTCGCTGTTAGGACATTCTTTTTAACAAACCTGAACATCTCACCTTGCAAATTAAGTTAATTTCATTTTAGTTAGTCTTTGCAGGTCTGTCTACTGAGATTTCCTGCTTCAAAGCACTAGGAGGAAAAGCCAAAACTCTGTTGAGAGAAATGATATAAATGGGAGTTTATTTGAAGGATTAGCCTGCTCTTCATTTCTAGAGACTCTTCTTTTGATTCTTGGTGGGCCACTGGAGAGCTGAACACTTTAATCATACTGTGGAGCAGTTGCTTTTGCCAGAAAATGCAGGGACGTTCACCCTTTCTAGCCTCACACAGAGGGATCTCATAATAAACACCTCTAGCTCACCAGAAATCTCATTTATTACAGAGATGATGTACCCCATGTGAAGACCTGCATGGGAATGTTCTTTGAGTTCTATGTACTAGGAGAATCTTGATTTCCTCAGAAATATTGGCAGGCTTTATTTCTTAGACAACATGAATCACACATTGGACTATATTTTCCTTTTATGAGTGGGCCATCAGAAAACTTAGAGCCAAATTTTTGGCTCATCTTTGGAAAGGAGCTTGCATAATTTTTTTTCCCCTATCTCTCCCGTGGTTTTGTCTATCTGCATTTTTACAAGCCCTGAGTTTCAAGTTTTATCTCTACTTCATCTTAGGAAGTCTAGGGAGCCATCTGGCATCATTTAGATATCAAGACAGAGATAAAATATAACATAAGCATTATAATTATCCCTAATCCTGAAAACCTCTATCAAACTACCCCTCACTCATCTTTAATAAAAGTACTAAATATACAACTTGACAGCAAAACACTACTAAAAATGGGCAGAAGATCTGAATAGAGGTGACCTTTGAACAACATGGGTTTGAACTACATGGGTCCACTTATCTGTGGGTTTTTTTTTTCAATAAACATATTGGACATTTTTTTGGATTTTCAAATTGTCAAGATTTGTGACAATTTGAAAAGACTTGCAGATGAATTGTGTAGACTAGAAATATGGAAAAAATTCAGCAAAAGTTAGGTATGTCATGAATCCTGAGATATATGTAGCTACTAGTCTATCCTTATACAGGCATAAGGTGAGAGATATTTAATATAAATTTAGTAATGTGTTATTTTTCTTACTGTTTTATAACTTTGCTTTCAAAGGCTTAACTACTATATAGTATGTGTCTCTCTTGCCATTGGAGAAATTTTATCAGCCTAGTATCACATTGTTTTTTAAAATAGTAAAAATGTTGCCAGTATTGTATTATGAATATGATTATTATACTGTATGCCATAAAATTTTATAACTCATTTATTAATATATAAGTTAGGCTACCAGGAAGCAACTATATATATATTAATAAGGCAACCATAAAGCAAGCATACTGCTGTTTCTTTGTTATCAATGCATGAATCATTACACCTGTAAATAAATAAAAATTTCTTTCCTATTACCTTTTAATTTTTGATGTCTTGTGTTAGTAATATGTATAATATCACAGTCTTTTGTATCATATAAGATAATAATGATGTAGGTACTAACAGACAAGTCATCTTGTAAACAGATGATAAACTTATTGTATTGATAAACACAGTACAGTACTGAAAATGTATTTTCTCTTCCTTATGATTTTTTTAATAACATTCTCTTTAACTTACTTCATTCTAAGAATACAGTACATAAGATACATAATATACAAAGTAGGTGATTGATCGTTTATGGTATCAGTAAGGCTTCCAGTAAACAGTAGGCTATTAGTGGTTAAGTTTGAGAAGTCAAAAGTATGCCTGTGCAGTCAGTGCCCTTAATTCCCATGTTGTTCAAGGGTCAATAGTAGACATTTTTCCAAAGAAGGCATACAGATGACAGGTACATGAAAAGATGCTCAACACTACTAATCATCAAGGATATGCAAATTGAAACCATAATTAGATATAACCTCACACCTATTTGAATGGCTATTATCAAACAGACAAATGTTGGTGAGAATGTGGAGAAAAGAGAACCCTTGTGCACTGGTGATGGGAATGTAAATTGGTGCAGCCACCTTGGAAAATGGTATGGATATGGAGGTTCCTAAAAAAGTAAAAACAGAACTACCATACAATCCAGTAATCCCACTTCTGAGTATCTATCCAAAGGAAACAGAAACAGTAACTCCAAATCATGTATGCACTCTTATGTTCATTGCAGTGTTGCTTACAGTAACCAAGATATGGAAACAACCTAAGTGTCCATTATTAGATGAATGGATAGGAAAATGTGGTGTGTATACACACACACACACACACACACACACACACATGATGGAATATTACTCAGTCATAGAAAAGAATGAAATCTTTCCATTTTTGACATGTAAGGACCTTGAGGACATTATACTAAGTGAAATAAGTCAGAAAAGACAAATACAGTATGATCTTACTCATATGTGAAATCTACAAAAAATTCATAACCTCATAGATACAGAGAACTAATTGGCGATTTGGAAAAATGGGTGAAGGGGGTCAGAAGGTAGAAAATGAAATAAATAAGTTCTGGGGATGTATAGCATGGTGACTATAGTCAATAATATTGTACTTGAAAGTTGCTAAGAGACTAGATCTTAAAAGTTCTCATCACACAGCCACTATGAAAAACAATAAGGAGATTCTTTAAAAACTAGGAATAAACCTGCCACATGATCAAGCAATCCCACTACTGGGCATATACCTGAAGAAAACCAAAATTGAAAAAGACACATGTTCCTCAGTGTTCATTGCAGCACTATTTACAATAGGTAGGACATGGAAGCAACCTAGATGTCCATCGACAGATGAATGAATAAGCTGTGGTACATATATACAATGGAATATTACTCGGCCATAAAAAGAACAAATTTGAGTCAGTTCTAGAGAGGTTCAAGAGGGAGGGGACATATGTATACTTATGGCTGATTCCTGTTGTTGTATGGCAGAAACCAACATGACACTATAAAGCAGTTATCCTTCCATTAAAACAAAAAGAAAACAATAAAATAAAATAATCTTTTTACAATGAAAAAAAGACACCAAAATACAGGGAGAAGATGACCATGCGATTAGCCATGTGAAGGCAGAGACTGGAGTTATGCTAACAAGCCAGCGAGCAAGCAGAGTTACTCAGAGCTAGGAAGAGGCAAGGAAGCACCCTTCCCAGAAGTTTCAGAGCAAGCACAGCCCTGCTGACACCTGGATTTCAGATTCTAGCCTTCAGAACTATGAGAATAAATTTGTTGTTTTAAGCAACCCCTACCCCCCGAAAAAAAAAATTTTGGAACCATAAATTTTTACATGTATACATTTGCATTTCCCTAGATATTAAATTTGTTTGATTAGGAAAAAAAAAAAAGTTCTAATCACAAGAAAAAGCTTTTCTAACTGTGTATTGGTGATGGATATTAACAAGACTTATTGGGGGTGATCATTCTACAATATATACAAACATCAAGTCATTAATGTTGTACACCTGAAACTAATATAATGTTGTAAGTCAGTTGTACCTCAATAAAAAAAGAAGTACTACATAAATTATGGAGCAGCTTACATTCTGAAATGGGGTTAGACTATGGCCATACTACCCTGAATGTTCCCTGTCTCGTCTGAAATGGGGTTAGAGTTTACAAGAGCAATTAAAATGTTGGTTCTGGTGACAAGCTCATGGAGGACCCAGATATAGGATCACTGAGAAAGGCAAGCTGGCCCTTATCAAATGTGCAAAAGCAAAATGAGCAGGAAAACAATGTTTCTAAATATTTAAGAAAATACTGCAAACAGACAACATGATGAGGTCAGAGCATGAAAGATAGAGGGAGCGGCTGGGAGAGAAGTCCCATGAGACCTTGCAGCATGGATCTCCTGGTGTCAGCCCCCGGATGAATAAACAGAAACCTGGTGACCTTGACAGTGGATCTACCGCAACAGCACTTTGTGCTTGACCTCAAACAATTTGTCCCTTGATAGAGATTTGCAAGAGGTGGTCTGATCATCGTAGTCTAGAATGTGTTTTCCTCTCTGTATATACTTATTTTTTTTTTTGCATATCACTTATTTTTAAATGAATATTTAAGGAGCCAGATCCAGTGGGGAAAGAAGTCTGGGGGAAGAATGAGAAGGGGAAGGGAGTTATCGGAACTGTGCAGTGACCATAAACAATTTCCTCTTTATTTTTTGCTTCTTTGGTTGTTTTGGGGGACACCACCCTGGAAACAGTTTTGAAGAAAAGCACAAGCAAGAATAATACTTAATAAAAATACTGAGCATGTACTATTTCCCCCACGAAATCTAACCATGACCAATGATAGGAAACTCGACTTTTGAAAAAACTCAGGACCAAAAATACACAAGGATAGTATTAGGGCGTAAGTGAACTTTAGGCTACTGGGATGGAATTGTGAAGATATGAGTTGTAAATGGTTGACAGAGTTCATCAAAGCAGGTCCTTGTTTATAATTTTCAATTCAGCATTTTTTCCCTACTAGTTACTGAAAATGCTCCGGAAGCTAAATGTAAAAACTGGAAACCTCTCTTCCATGGCTATTTCCCCTTACATTGCTTTAGTCAATCCTCTTTTGCCCCATGGATCATTCTTGCCAGTGGCCTGGAGAAACCCCAGAGCCCAGGCTCTCCCTGTCTCATGCACATGCCCAGTCCTTTCCAGGGAGGAAGCCTGAGAGTCTGCTCTGTCTTCACGCTTTTATCTCCTCTAGGCAGAGACCTCCAAGTTGGCAAGAGGGAAAGTGGAAAACCAACTCAAGTCAGTACCAGAACCCTGCCAAATGCTCAGGAATGGTGGAAGCACGTATGTCTGGAACTGGGAAATGCAACTAAGTGTGTCACACAATACAACAAACAAACAACTGTCCCACGTGTATCTGCTGCCACAAATAATACAGCATAACAAAACACTCCAAAACTCAGACTTAAAAACCAACCATTTATTATGGCTCATGAGGCTATAGGATGACTATTTCTTGGTGTAGCAAAATGTAGGTGGACTTGTGAAAAATATCTCAACAAGATGCAACAGACCCCTAGCAGAGGGTAGAAGGCTTTTATTCCAGAAATGGTGAATCAGTGGGATTAGACTCTGGGTATTATGCTGGAGACACAGTCTGCACTCAGATGCGAAACACCAAAGAGGCAGATCCCTGCCTCTTACTGGGATCTCAGACTGTCATTCAGACTTATAGGCGCCAGGCAGGACATGGAAAGTCCTCTCTCTGAAAACCTCTTATAGCGTGGCTCTTGTCTGGGGTCTAAGTATGCCACACAATATAATGAACAAACAAACAACTGTCCTATGTGTATCTACTGCCACAAATAATGCTGCATAACAAAACATCCCAAAACTCAAACTTAAAAACCAACCATTTATTATGGCTCATGAGGCTATAGGATGACTATTTTTTACTGTGTTTCAGCACACATTTATGGTCAAATGTAGGTCAAGCTGGCACCTCTGCTGATCTTGGCTGGGCTTTGTATGTCTAGGGATTGGCTGGCTGTTAGTTGATCATTCGTTAGCCTGAGCATGCTCACATGGTAGATGTAAGGATCCAAGAGACAGAACAGAAGCTCCAAGATCTCTTGAGGTCAAGGCTAGGAACTGCCACACAGTCTGTCTGCCACATTCTATTGGCCAAAGCAAGTCACTGCAATAAATCTAGCACACTAGCTTTCTGTATCTTTCTACATTTCTGGATGTGCTATGTTACATTTTAACCTTAAAAGGAAGAATGCAGTAAAATTAAGCAGGGGCAGATATTCTACCTACAGTGCCCATGGATATCTATTGGATTTTTCTACCAGTACCAAAGCTAGAAACGAATAGTTATATTGAAATAAAAAAGCCAGCCTCTGAATTTTCCCCTATGATGGATGAGTTACATGACTAATGTCCCCATCTGTACTTAAAACACATATGCATATGGCTGAGGGAGATATGGGAGGCAGACGGGGGCTTCAGACAGGAAATGCATCTTGTATGTAAACTGCAACTGGTGAGAGAAGACACTCAGCATTAGAGCAGGGAATGGAGTCATTCATCCACTGACATCACCAGGATGACAGCTGCAGCTTCGCTGTCTGATGCAACCTCATAGGCTAGGCTAGAGCCAACACTGAGATAAAGCCTGTGAGAAAGTAGACAGTTTCCTAAGAACATGCCCTTCAACACCAAGGAAAGGAAAAGCACTAAAGGTGTTTTTTAATTTTCCGTGACTTAACAACTGCAGTCTAGAAAGTTCCAACCTTATAGGAAAAAAAAATCATCTCCTGAAAAACAAACTACAAAAGAAGGTTATTTTGAGAAATTCAGCAAGTGGGTAGACTGTCTCTAGAACCAGGACACCTGTGCCAAACTTTTCTTTTGACAGCTAAGTTACTGGCCAGATTTTCCAGGGGCTTCTACTTTAAGATTCTGGGAAATGGCACCCAAGATCATTAAAAAAAAAAAAAAAGACAATCCTGCTCATTCCACATAAGCAGAATGAGCTGGTCTGGCCCTTGGAGGCAAAGGACTGGACGGGTCCTGGAGCATCTCCTCATATCTCCGCACTCAATCTCCTCACCTGGGAAATGGAGGACTGTATTCATTATGCATTGTTGTAGGACGGAATGCTGTCAGAATTTAGTGACTTAAAACAATGAACATTTATTATCTGGCATTTTCTGTGGATTAGGAATTGGGGGGGCAGCTGAACTGAGCAGTTCTGGCTTAGGGTTTCTCATTAGTGTTCAATCAAGACATCAGCCAAGGCTTCAGTCATACAAAGGCTAGCCTGGAACTGGAGGATATGCTTCCAAGATGGCAACTCCACATAGCTGTTGCCAGGAGAACTCATGACATGAGTTCCTCATGTCATGGTGACTAGGCTCCCCCTAGAGCAGAGATAAGGGAGAAAGGAAAGGTAGAGGAAGGGGGCAAAGCCATAGCATCTTTTATAACCTAACCTCTGAGGTGACATTACAGTGATTTTTCCTGTACTGATACAGTGCTGAAGGGGACTGCTGCTGCTGCTGCTGCTGCTGCTAAGTCGCATCAGTCATGTCCAACTCTGTGCGACCCCATAGATGGCAGCCCACCAGGCTCCCCCGTCCCTGGGATTCTCCAGGCAAGAACACTGGAGTGGGTTGCCATTTCCTTCTCCAATGTATGAAAGTGAAAAGTGAAAGTGAAGTCGCTCAGTCGTGTCCAACTCTTAGTGACCCCATGGACTGCAGCCTACGAGGCTCCTCTGTCCATGGGATTTTCTAGGCAAGAGTACTGGAGTGGCTTGCCATCGCCTTCTCCGTTAAGGGGACTAATTAGTGTTAATTCCAGAAGGCAGGGACCATTGGATGCTGCCATCACAGGAAATGAGACTAGATGAACTTGAAGATTCCTCCTCGTTGAGTGGTTCTATTGTCTTTTGCAGAGAGGACACAGCCACACACACCACTAGTCACAGCCACACAGACCACTAGTACCAAAAGGTAACAATATAAATATAAAACAGGTTTCATTGGGAGACAGACTTCAAAAAGATGACAAGCAGACTGCACACAGTCCATCCACCTCAAGCTCTTGTGACCTTACAGAGGGCAGCACCTTCTGAATTGCACACACCAGGGAAGGGGCCCCATGGTGTGGAAATCCAATGTGCTATATATCAGTATTTACAGGGAAAGAGAGAACTTTCTGAAGCCAGCAACTGAGATTCCTCAGAATTCTCCTAAATGGCAAAGAAGTAGGTAATATACAGGTCTACAAATTTCTTGTGCAGAATTCCATGATCTAAACACTTAGAGAATTCAAAAGTTTTTAAAATCAGTGATTTATTAGCAAAACTTGACTTCAATTATCTGAGAACTAATTATAGTCTTTTTTTTCCTTTGAGGGTGAATATTCATATGTTTCACTATAGAAACATTAATGTGTTTGATTATAGGGTACAACCCCCGACACTGCTGAAAGGACTTAATAATAGACAGGATATACACTGTACTACCTTTCTAGAAGAAAAAAAGAAAAATTCAGGTCTCCATGGGCAAAGCCTGCCTTTGTGAAGTTAACCCCCACAGGGCAGGTTCTGCAAAACACCACAGTCATATGACCCAATAGCAGAAAACGGACCCTATTACCTCCTGGGTGGATTTTTCATGTCACTGAAATCTAATTTCTGAGATACTAGAGATATTAATCAGAATTGTAATAAAATACAGGTCCCAAATTATTAGGGGTAGATGTTTCTGAAAAACATATTGACATGTTTAAAACTGAGGTACAGAAATGATGAGTTACATATGACAGAATGGTTTTGAGTCTGACCTGCCTTTTATTATCAGTATGGCCTGAGATAAATTCCGTTACCTTTTTGAGATGAAGTTCCTCATCTGTAAAACAAGAATGATGGCGTTTAACCCGGGGGGTTATAGTGGGAGCTGATGAAATGATGTGGCTTGGAGCTCAGTGTTAGATAAATGGCAGTTCTTCCATTGCCCTCTGCCACCCGCTCTCTTCCAAGTTCTACAAATTGGACCTTGGCTCCAAACAAACGCTGGTGTATTTGGCCCCTCACTATTTGGGTAAGTTGATAAAATTATTCTTTCTTGCTTCAAGTGTATTATGTGACCACACAAGCCTACACACAATGTAAGTGATCATACAGAAAGTACGATTCCCAGATCAACAAATTCCCAGTGGGTCTAGATAATTGCCTTTCCCTTAGCAACAGACCTAAAATTTTTCTGAATTTTGCTGCATTTCTCGACCCACAAAATAGCTCATATCAAAGAAAGCATGATGAAAGGAAGACTGAGCGTGTTTTAAACCAGCTCTGCTATTTCATATTGGATTTAGAATACAAGGCAACTGGAGTCCAAACCCTGCTTCCTTAGATGACCAGAAGTGTTTTTTGGTTGTTAGCCCCAAGTTAGAGATTAGGATTTCAAAGAGCTACCCAGGAAGCAAAGTTGAAATTTGTGAGTTGCAATTATTTTTGTATATACCTCATCTGGTTAAACTAATTCCCTCTTTTCTTGGTGGTGGCCTATGTAGTAATAAGCACCGTACTGAGCTTCAACCTACCACTGAATAAAATCTCTTTTTCCTTTTTGGCATTTTCTGATGGTGCCAAAAAAAAAAGGAGGGGGCGGTCATTATCGGTAAGAAGTGGCTGAAACAGCTTTACAATTGAAAGATGACATTTTTTTCAACCTGTAGGTGCTCTGTCTCCAGAATGTGCCTAATTTCCATCATATATATGAAAACCAAACCCCTCACTTTCTTTCCACCTTTTCATTTCATTTTCCCTACTCAATTCTCAGCCATTGCAGAGGGCTGATTGCATACAGAGTGGGATGGTTTACTAAGGAGAGCAGTTCCCTTGCCCTAGATGGCAGAGGATTCTGGGAGCAGACACAGAAGGGCAGTGCACCCCAGCTCAGAGTTACAACCAAAGAGCTACTGAGTGTGTGGCTCCTGCAAACTTTCTAATCCCTTCAGTTTTGTGATCAGAAAAGGGATGATCACTGAATGCACAGAAAGCTAGCTCTGTGCTGAGTAATGCAGTGGAGGGCGAGCCCGCGGACTCAGGACCCAAAGACTAGGCATTTTTTGGTCTCTTCCTTACATACTTCTCACTAAACCTAACCCACACCATGTTAAATATATAAGGTGCTAGGTTTAATCTTGTTGTAATTACATTATGAGATAGTATAGGTGAAACATGTTCGATGTAGGATCAGAGGGCCTGGGTTTGAATTTTGTCCCTGAGTTCCCATCACAAGCCCTTCTCACTATGTGACCTTGGACAGGTTTCTTAACCACTCTGTGTTTCTGTTTATTTACAAAATGGGCGAATACAATATTTTATTGAACTGAAGACATTCTATCAATACACATGGGGGGAAAAGCACCAGGATTTGCAGCAAACGTATGGGATGGGCTGGAAGGTGCTAGTAGGTCTTATTACCTTTGAAAGCCTTGCAGGGCTCCCGTTCAGATTCAGGGAAAGAGCCAAAGTCCTTCCGCGTCCTGGTGAAGCTCCCCGTCCCCTCCCCCACCTCACCTCCTACCACACCGCCTTTGGCTCTCTCCCCCAACCCCACCCACAGTGATCCTAGGACAGATTTTGAGACACTTCAAAGATGGCCTCTATACCCCCTCTTCCCTCTACCTGGAGCCCTCTTCCCCAGATGTCCTTGTGCCTGACTCCCTCACCTCCCTCAGGCTGCTCAGGGGCCACAGTCTCAACAAAGCCTTCTAGAACCATCCTCTTACAATCACAAACTTCTCCACCTCAGACTCTTCCTGTCGCCTCTCTCCACGGCACTATCCACTGTTTCCCCTGCTATGACCCTGAAGGAAAGTTACAGGGCTCAAAATAGCCTGGAGTTAAAACTTCCCTCCAGGTCCTTCCCACCATTCTATGCAAAACAAAAAACTCTCTCACCAGAAGAAAAAAAATGGACATTAAGGTTGATTACGTCCAGGTCCCAGCGGGTCCAGCCTCTGGCCAATCTCCAAAATTCCTTGCCCCAGCCATTTAAGAGATAACTACTCTGAACAACCTTAGAGAAGAACAGGCCCCCTTAAGACAGTAGCTTTCCACATACATGCCTATATATACTTAGTCTTTTCTTGGGTAAGCACAACAGCTCACTAATCTGACTCCTGCCTCTTCTCTCCTCATTAAAGGTGATCTGTTCCTGTAAAGTGCTGGTCTCATTCTTTTGTCTCTTTCTTTTTCTGAATCTCGCCTTCTCTAACTCCCTTACCCTACAGACCCTATAAAACTACTTATTCTGTCCATAACCACAAAATCATTGCAGGATGGGAAGGGAAATTTGTCAGCTTTGTTCACTGCTGGTAGCCTAGAACAGCTCCTGACACGTGGCAGGTGCTCAAAAGTTTGTTTTGTTTGAGTGAATAAGTACTAACATTTTTAAACTGGGCCACTGAGACACTTAAAGAGAAGTCCACATCTGCACTGTTCAATATGGTAGCTGTCTTATCTCAGGCTACTATAACAAAACACCATGGACTGAGATATTTAAACAACAGACATGCATGTCTTACAGTTCGGGAGGCTGGATGTTCAAGATCAAAGTGCTGGCAGATTTGGTGTCTGGTGAGGGCCCACCTCTTGGATCACAGATGGCCGTCTTCTTGTATCCTTACATGGCAGAGAACAGAAAGCAGTGAGCTTTTTTGTGACTCTTATAAGGACTCTAATCCCATTCATGAAGCTCTGCTCTCATGACCCTCATTCATCCTAATGACCTCCCAAATGCCCCACCTCTTAGGAACACCATGGGAAAGGATTTCAACATATGAATTCAGGGGGCCCACAAACATCCAATCCAGAACAGAGGCTCCATTAGTTCCACATGGTGACTGAATACTTGAACAGGTCCAAACTGTGATGTGATGTAAGTATCAAATACACATTGGATTTTGAAAACTTAGTACCAAAAAAGAATGCCAAATACCTCATGAATCTTTTTAATACTGATTACTTTCTGAAACAACAATATTTTAGATATTCTGGGTGAAATAAAACATATTAAAATTACATAATTTTCACCTGTTTCCTTTTACATGTTCAATTAAGATGTTAGAAGATTCTAAATGTAGCTCGCATTATGTTTCTCCTAGATAGTGCTGGTGTACGTGCTTATCTTCAACATCCACACAAGGAGTCATATACAGAACTCAGAGACCTGCCATTAGTGAGTCTGGCTGGCAGAAGGAAACGAGAAAGAAAAATCAAGAGATCACTTGATACTGGATCCTCCTTCCAACGGGTTGGTAAAATGCTAGAGGATGGAGAAGATGAACTGACTAGTGGCAAGACTTGCTTTGGCAAATATAAGAATGTATCTGCAGTTAGCTGCACATCTGTAATACATCTGGCTACATTTTTATCCATGCTGCATATACTAACCTATTATCAAAAGTATTTTGTAATGAGCCACTTAATCAAAGAACCTTCACTTGATATTTTTAATTTGAAGTTGGATATAAAGAAATATGGATGGATCCTTATCTGCTCAGCATTTCTCATGATTCTGTCTACCTGTATTCCTTCCAGGGCTTCCCAGGTGGCGTTAGTGGTAAAGAACGCATCTGCCAATGCAGGAGATGTAAGAGACCCAGGTTCGATCCCTGAGTCAGGAAGAGCCCCTGGAGCAGGAAATGGCAACTCATTCGAGTATTCTCGTCTAGAGAATCCCATGGACAGAGGAGCCTGGCGGTCTATAGTCAGTCCATAGGGTTGCACAGAGTTGAATATGACTGAAGTGACTCAGCATACATGTATTCCTTTCATTGGGGCAGAAAACTAGAAGCATTTATTGAAGAGGTATAGGTTTTATTTTTCATTCATTAAACAGTTATTTGTTCCAGGCATAGTTCTGGCCATGGGGGATATGGCCATGCATAAAACAGACAAAAACTCTTGTCCACATGGAATTTTCATTCAAGTGGGGCAGACTGATCATAATAAAAAAATAATAAAATAGATAATAAAAAATAAAGTGGATTGAGTGAGTTACATTTTCGAGAAAGGAGCATAGGGAGTACTGGGGCAGTGGCCATCTGGTTGGTGAAATCCTCTTTGATGAAGTGATGTTGGAGCTGAAAGTGAGCCTTGACCATCTACAGAGGGAAGGCCTTGCAGGTGGCGGGGATGGCATGTGCAAAGGCCCTGGGGAAGGGGGAGCTAAAGATGAAACAGTGGCATTGAGTGAAACAGGGAGCCACTGAAGCTTTTGAGCAGAGGTGTAACATGGTCCTTCTTCCTTCTTGAGAAAATCACTCCACTTGCTTTGTGAAGAAGAGGCTGCAGGGGGAACCCCCGGCAGAAGCAGGAAGAGGGATGAGAAGAATATGGATTAATCAGGAAAGGACTGTACATGGGAGCAGGGAGGTGCAGCAAGAGTGGTGGGAAATGGTCAGATTTTGGATGTTTTTGTTTCCCCTGTGATTTCCTTAGAAGTTGAGTGAGGAAGCAAAGAGCTGGGAGAAAGGTATTGAGTGCATGATATTATTTGGGGTAAAATTTGAATGTTTTTGTCACAGAAAATTGCAACAATAATCTAGTGCAATCTAATGGTGGGATTTGGAGTTCAAGCTCATTTGCCTGACTCAAAACTCTGTAGTTTTTTTCTTTAACGACACACCTGTTTCAATGACAAAGACTTAAATTAAACGTGGGCTAAAGAACATTTAGACTTCACGCAGAGTGACAAATCATGGTATTTGATAAAGGTCACAGGAAGGATTTTCACATTTACTAGGCTGGAATAAATATGCATCGTGTCTGGCAAAATGTTAGGCTCACATTAAGTGCTTAATAAATATCTATTGGTGACAAAAATGCTAATTAATGATTTAATATAGTTTGAAACAGAAGTGCATTAAAAAACATGCTATTTATGTAACAAGATTTTCAAAATACTCATAAACGACCTCAAACTTGATTCTCCTCCATCTTGTTCCCTTTACTCTCTACCATATAGAATGGTAAAGGCTGACCTTTCCTCATTTTGCCTATTTGTTCTTTTCTGGAAGTAGTTTCCTAAGAACTTGGAAGTTTTCTAAGATATTATTCTCTGGAAGAAAGGAAAGAAGGAAGGTGGTGGCTGTGCCTCGGATTCTGCCTAGTCTCAGCCAGAAGCACCCTTTCCCCCACTGCACCTCTGTTGTGAGGGTCTGGCGACAACTCCTCCACCCAGCTGCAGAGCCGCAACCCCATCATCTGTAGTCCTGAGTGTCCCCAGCTTAGGAACAAGATGGCCACATCCTTAAGGTGACCTCTGCCCAAATGAATGAATGGAACCGGGAGTAAATGTATTATAATATCAGCTCTAAAAATGATTTAAAGACTTCTAACAAGAAAGAAAAAACAAATCTAGGTCATGAGTGGGTAGAGTCCTCATATGAAAACTTCTAAGAAATTAAGGTGCTTTAATTCTCAGAACTTTTATTTTCTAAAGTCATCATTCCTCCTTAAAGTCTTCCTATATGAAGCAACTCTGTAGATTAGGGTTTCTTGACCCTAATGGTGACCCTCTCACCATTTTGGGGAGGATAATTCACTGTGGTGGGGGCTGTCCTAGGTACTGTGGGATGTCATAGCCTCTCCCCTTGCTCCATTGCTACCACCAAAAATGTCCCCAGACATTCCTAAGTGGCCCCTGGGGACAAAACCACCCCTATTGAGAGCCACTGCTATACTTACAGAGATACTTAGAGATATATTATGGATATCGACATATACACAGAAGATGGACTGAAAGCTGTTTCCACAAACTACCCTAGAAGGTAAGGGTTGAGTTCAGCAAGCAGAAAGTTTGCATTTTCTAATTTCCAAACCACTGTTTTGCATCTTTTTTGGTAAGCCTCTAGTACCTCTGTAATTTACAAAGACTTTGAGAAATCCTACATCAGTTCTAATTCTTTCTCTTAAGCTGACTTCCAAGTGAAAGTAACCTGTCTAAACACCTGAGACAGTCAATAAGAGCCTCATTTGAGATGTGGAACTGTTTCTTTAAAAGGCATGAGATGTGTCTTGGTAATGCTCCAGGCTGCCGAAGTACCACGTTTGCAAAAGCACACCCACGGTAGAACCTATCCAGCTTTCCCCTCCATTTATGCTCACCCATGAAGGCATTCTGTGGAACCAGACAGCAAAAGCCATAGGCACTAATGGGACAGAGCAGGACACTGGTTGAGTGCTACCGGTAGACCTGGGACCATGTCCCTCTGGTATATGTACATCTGAAAAGCCCAGAGTGAAATCCACTACTGAATGATGATCCAAGTAGCAAACTCAGCAGTGATGATGGCCACTTGTCCCTCCCCTCTCAGGACACACTATACTGGATTCATTCCTTTACTAATGAAAACCATAAGCTTCTCTTATTCTCAGTAAAATTCTCCATGTCTTCCTTGTTCACTGTCAACACAATTATTCACAAATCAGAAGGTACACTTTGAAAATTACCAAGATCTGTTACAGCTCTGATTCTACTCAGTGAATTCTTTTTTTGATTTACATGTATAAAATAAGTTTTCCAACTATATTTTTATAAAGTAAAACAGATACAGTTTCTCCACTTTTCATTTTACTTTTGAAAGGGACAAAGGAACAACATTGGGCAGCCATGATTGGGACATGTCATAAAATGCTTGGAAAAAATTTTAGGAAGAGTCAGCTGGCAGACTTTTGGTCATGATGGCAAGACTGTAAGTTCACAGCTTGAGGGCTCCTTAGTTCTAAACATTTCACATGAAGTTAAAAATATAAACAATATTAGAAAACAGAAAGCCATACTCTAGATAACATCTAGTATGAACATCTCAGCAGGGCAGAAATGGAACGGAAATAGACATTGGTGATCCAGGTGGAGCTAAGATCAAGAAAAGGAAGAGAGGATAGGAGTTTGGGGGTGGAGGGAGTAGCAGTGCCCAC
This sequence comes from Bos mutus, assembly GCF_027580195.1. Lineage (NCBI taxonomy): Eukaryota > Metazoa > Chordata > Mammalia > Artiodactyla > Bovidae > Bos > Bos mutus. Next base: position 110,512,642 of record NC_091646.1, read on the forward strand.
AAGGGCTGAGGGGCAGAACCTGTTTTGGTGGTGGCTTTCCCAGCGAAGTCAGGGAGACTGACACCTGCCCCCAGCAACTCCAGCCCTAGTGAGTGAATACATGGAGTTGACATCTGTGTCTAACAAGTCTACCAACTTCCTAGAGAGACAAGATGGTCTACCAAGTTCATTTCCTCCCATCGGCTCCATAGCCCTCTTTCATATCGCCCTACTTCTGTCATGTTTCAATAGTCCTTAAACTGTTCCTCTGCTTTTCAAGCTTCCTTATGAGATGAATTCAATGAATTCTTTCAAAATATTATTCCATCACACCATCATGTGGCTCCAAAACCGTGTTATTAGCTCTCCACTGGTAATAGTAATGTCCATGCTTTTTCTTATTGTCTTGCCATTCAAAGCCTTCTGTATACTGGCCCAGACCTGAGAGTTCTAAAAATGGAGGCTAGCATAGGACACTCTACTGACTCTTAAGAAAGCAATCAGTCGCATTCCTCAGTGGAGAGATGCTGAAGAGGGCCTCTGTGACTGTACTTCCCAGCTCCTATTCCCCTTGATGTTCTTCTAGGGACCATACCATTGTCACTCGCAGTCCAAGGGGTTTGAGTAGGGTTGACGCCATGCCAAGCAACCAGGGACAATCCCAGGGTATTCCATTCTTGACAGTGAATGACTTGGGGAGAGGCACAGATTGAAGTCAAAGCTGATCCTTGCACTGGGATTTCAACTATTGGGAAAGAGAAGCTCTCTTTAGCTGGAGTTGCTGAGCTGTGAAGACAGAAGCCTGGGAAATCTTGGCGACCACCAAGAATGAAGGGACTACATTGGAAAATCCAGATGAGACAGAGTGAGAGAGGAAGCTTGTCAACAACATGGGTGAATGACTTCATAGAGCAGCAGGGTCAAAGGATGGGGAGCGATTAAGTAAACAGGAAACACAAGGAGTTTGCCAAGAATGCTTTTCTCTGGACTCATCTGCTCTTGATCCCTATTTATGTGCACTTCTGCTTTCCACGTTTGGGGTGTGTTTGATTTCTCATTGCCACGGAGTGGCAGGCCTCTCAGGGTTTTCTCCTTCTATATTCACCTGCTTCACCAAGAGGTTTTGTATTTAAAGCACCTAACATGTCAAGTCATCATTATTTAAAGCTTTTCAGAGAAGAAAAAATTTTGCCTCTTGCAGCTAGCTCTGACTTTTAATCTAGTACCTGTAAGAAGAAATATGGGAATTTGCAACTGAGGCTTTTTCCTGGTTCAAAGCCCAAAGCAACCTCTCAAGCTTTCTCTTCTGCTCCCACTCTGTGACAAGGATGTATGAATGAGGCCTGGCCTTCATGAGACCCATGATGTACCCATTTGCACTCCTCTTTTTAGACACTCAGAGCTCGTAAGAAAGCCCAGTTTGTATAAAATAGATAACACAGAGAACAGACTTTTGGACACAGGAAGGGAAGGAGATGGTGGGACAAATTGAGAGAGCAGCATTGAAACATACACACTGCCATATGTAAAATTAGATAGCCAGGGGGAATTTGCTGTATGATGCAGGGAGCTCAAATCCTGTGCTCACTGACAGCCTAGAAGGGTGGGAAGGGGTGGGAGGTAGGAGGGAGGTTCAAGATGGAGGGGACATATGTATACCTGTGGCTGACTCATGTTGTTGTATGGCAGAAACCAACACAATATTGTAAAGCAATTATCCTCCAATTAAAAACAAATACATTTAAAAAGTAGATAACTAATGAGAACAGAAAGCACAGAAAACTCTACTCAGTGGTCTGTGGTGACCTAAATGGGAAGGAAATCCAAGGAAGAGGGGATATATGTATACATGGAGCTGATAGACTTTGCTGTACAGCAGAAACTAACACAACATTGTAAAGCAACTATATTGCAATTAATTTTAAAAAAAAGAATGGCAGTCCAATTTTATAGAAGGCTAAAGAGAATACTTAAACTCAGTGGTTCTCAAAAATGGTCCCTGACCCAACAGCATCAGCCTTACCAAGGAACTTGTTGTGCTGTGTGCTTAGTCGCTCAGTTGTGTCTGACTCTCTGTGACCCCATGGACTATAGCCCAGTAGGCTCCTCTGTCCATGGGATTCTCCAGGCAAGAATACTGGAGTGGGCTGCCATGCCCTCCTCCAGGGGATCTTCCTATCCCAGGGATGGAATCCACATCTCTTGCCTTGGCAGGTGGATGGAATGCAAATTCTCAGGCTCCACCACAGACCTACTGAATCTGTGTTTTCACAAACTCTTCATTTGATGTGGATATCCTAGCATTTGAGACCCTGCTCTAACTAGTGGCTTCTTTTAACTTCCAGCTGTTTGGATTCACCCAACTATTCTTCCAAGAGGTCATACAATTTGTTAACATTTTCATTAAAAGATGATACATTCAGAAGTTGAACTTAGTGTTGAATTAACTCAAACAGCAAAGTGAACTAAACTTTCCATTCTGTGGTGAGTTCAATAAGATCCAGGGTCTTTGTAAACTCTGAGTACTATGCTCAGTTCAGTTCAGTTGCTCAGTTGTGTCCGACTCTTTGCAACCCCATGGACTGCAGCACGCCAGGCTTCCCTGTCCATCACCAACTCCTGGAGCTTGCTCAAACTCATGTCAATCGAGTCAGTGATGCCATCCAACCATCTCATCCTCTGTTGTCCCCTTCTCCTCCTGCCTTCAATCTTTCCCAGCCTTCAATCTTTTCAGGGTCTTTTCCAATGAGTCAGTTCTTTACATCAGGTGGCCGAAATATTGGAGCTTCAGCTTCAGCATCAGTCCTTCCAATGAATATTCAGGACTGATTTCCTTTAGGACTGACTGGTTGGATCTCCTTGCAGTCCAAGGGACTCTCAAGAGTCTTCTCCAACACCACAGTTCAAAAGCATCAGTTCTTCGGTGCTCAGCTTTCTTTATGGTCCAACTCTCACATCCATACATGAAAAAAACCATAGCTTTGTCTAAATGGACCTTTGCTGGCAGAGTAATGTCTCTGCTTTTTAATATGCTGTCGAGGTTGGTCATAGCTGGTTCTCAAACTTGACTGTGTATCAAAAATCACCTTCTTCAAATGAATTGCTGGACTCCACTCCCAGAGTTTCTCCAACAGTCTGTCTCAGGTCAGGCTTAAAAATTTGCATTTCCAACAAATTCTGTGTGATGGTGATGTTGCGTGGGACAACAGTTTGAGAACCACTGGGCTAAACAAACATAAAGTATTATCATCATGGGTTTCTTTAAAGAGAGGGAGGGTGATACTGTAGGTGCGTGAATTGTAAAGTGTCCTCACAATCCCCTTCCCTGACTCCCCTTCCTCTTTCACTCCTGGATGCCAATACTTCCTGTAACCCATCTCTCTACAGAGTGAAAATGTTACAGCAGATAATGTAGTTTACTTAACCTTTTACACCTAGAGCAGGGGTTGGCAAACATTTTATGTAAAAGACCAGAAAGCAAATGTTTTAGGACTTAATGCCAAAGGGTCTCTGTTGCAAGGACTCAACATTGCCCCTGGCATTAGGTAAACAAATGGGTGACGGTGTGTTCCAATAAAACTTTATTTACAAAAACAGGGGATGACAGGATTTGGTCCTAGGGACATAACTGGCTGGCCCCTAATCTAAAACAATGGTTCTAAAGTGTGGCCTGAGACCACCAGCAGCATCAAATGGTTACTTATTAGAAACACAAATCCCCAGACTTACTCCCAAACTAAATCAGGAAATCTTAGGGTAGAATCCAAGAGTCTGTTTTATTGAGACTTTCAGGTTTGGATACTGACTCAGCTTTGGATGCATTAGTGTAGAAGAGTGTTCCTTAGCCACACATCAGAACCGCCTGGGCCCACCCCAGACCACTGACATCAGACCCTGGAGGCAGGACTCAGTTTTTAATCTTCCCAGGGATTCTGACATGCACCCATTGTATGACACAGAGACCTAAAAGGACTGTTGCATCCTCTTTTCTTCTCCAAGTATATTGAGATGGGGCTCCAGTGATCACGTGTGTGCCCGGGTCATTGTTTCCTCCCCACTGTGGGGAACTGACTTCAAAACTATTCACCCCACTGATTTCACAGGGCAATTTTTTCAACCACTTCATATGGGCTCTGAAAGGTCAAAGCTCAAATTCATCTCCGGGCCCATCTGTGGTCATTTGTTGTTCTTGGCATAAGGTGAAAAAACACCTGCTCTCAAAAAACACAATCTCAAGGTCAGAGCTGGGGGATAAGATACATATGCTTTTCTGAGCATAAATAGATCAATGATATAACTTCTTTTTCCCCTTCACCCCCACCTCCCAATTTTTACAATGAGAAATAGAAGGTGGCTTAAAGACAGCTTTTACTTTTAAAAGGCTAATTACATATGAAGCCACCATGCTTTCTTAGGGCCCATCACCCACAGGACACCTCTGGCTTGGGCAACGCCATGACAGATGGAGTTCATGGAGCAACCAGGATGGAATTTCAGCATTGGGAGCTGACTTCACAGTTGAGAGTGGTTTGGCATCTCTCAAGAGGCTCATCTGAGTTACATTTTGTAACCACTTTTGACATCTATCTGTCCTTTCAACCATTTCCACTCAAAGTGTGGTCCTTTGCCCTACAGCATGGGCATTACGTGAGAACCTGTTAGAAATGTGGAACCTTGGGCCCCACTCCAGACCCACTGAATCAGAATCTGAACAACTTCCAGGGGGAAGTATGCACACTTGAAGCTTGAGAAGCACTGTTTCAAACTAATCTTTGCTGAAACGCAGTAGGTGAGGGATTCTATAAAGCAAAGATAAAATATAACTGAGAATGTAGTTTGAGAGCTATCAGAAAGAGGAGAGAGATATTATGTCAAGTTATATATATATCCTCAGACTGAGAGGGGTTTCCCAGGTGGCACAGTGGTAAAGAATCCACCTGCCAATGCAGGAGATGCAAGAGATGCAGGTTCAATCCCTGGGTCAGGACAGGGAAGCCTGGCAGCTACAGTTCATGGGGTCGCAAAGAGTCAGACATGACTGAGCACGCACACACTAGGTCCTAGGTCAGACTGAGTAATAATCATCAGATTTCATGATATCTCTAGGCCCTAGGGGTTACTATGACTAAATATTTTAAAATATTGGAATCACAATCATGACTCTAATTTTAAATTCCAAGGGATACAGAAAATGAGGCATAAACAGAAGATGAAATTTCATGGTCAGACTGCAGAAAGGGTGACTACTGCTATGGATGTGAGTGACTTTACATCACAGGTCAGTGATTTTACATGACAGTACACTGAAGAGGCTGACTGTATTCAATGATAGAAGAGGGATTGTGGACCTTACTTTTCTTCTTGAAGAGGGGGAAAATAAATTGGCTGGACCATATCCATTAAGTGCTATCATTCCCCTGTGAACAGGTTGCTGTTGTATTGCTCAGTTGTGTCTGACTCTTTGTGACCCCACTGACTGTAGCCCACCAGGCTCCTCTGTCCATGGGATTCTCCAGGCAAGAATACTGGAGTAGGTTGCCATTCCCTTCTCCAGGGGATCTTCCTGACCCAGGGATCGAACTGGTGTCTCCTGTATTGGCAGGAGGATTCTTTACCATCTGAACCACCAGGGAAGTAAATCAAGAAACAGATTATGTGCTACTTATAGATGCAGGATACAAAAAAGCAGTAGGAAAGACTGTTTCCTTTTATGGATCAAGATACCACCTGTTCACGGAGCTTCCTGGGTAGTGCAGTGGTAAGAATCCACCTGCCACAGAAGGAGACACTGGTTCAATCCCTAGGTTGGGAAGATCCCCTGGAGAAGGAAATAGCAACCCGCTCCAGTATTCTTGCCTTGGAAATCACATGGACAGAGGAGCCTGGCAGGCTTCAGTCCATGGGGCTGCAAAGAGTCAGACATGACTTAGCGGCTAACACTTAAGATGCTAATAGCCAGCAATAGCATAAAGTTTTGTTTCTCATACTTTTCTACCTGTGGCAAACAGATTCTAGGGTGGCTCTCATGATCCTCACTTCCTGGTGTTCATGCCCTTATATAAGACCCTCCCCTTGAGTGTAGGTAGGACATGGGGCTTGCTTCTAAGCAATAGAATATGGCAGGGATGAAGGGATGTCTGAATACACGGATGTGATTGTTACAGAAGATTTTAATGTGTCCTGCTAGGAGACTTTCTTTTCTGCAGGCTTTGAAGAAGCAAGCTGCAATTTTGTATGCTGTCATATGGAGAAGACCACACAGTGAAGAGCAGAGGGCAGCCTCCAGCCAATAGCCCACAAAAAACTGAGGCCCTCAGTCCAGCAACCCACAAGGAATTAAGTGATGCCAACAGCTGTGTGAGCTTGGAAACAATCTGTCTCCAGTTCAACCTTCAGATGAGAACTACCTTCTCCTCTCATCCTCAGAGAGCCCTGCTTTACTGTCTGAATCTCCACCACTCCCACTTTCCAAGTAATCCCAAGTAATCCCCCAGTCTACAGGGTTTGGTTTCATGATTCATTGTCACTTTCCACCTGGCTAGCTGTAGATATATGCTAATCTACAATAGTCTCCTCGAGTCTGATTTTCTCAGTTTGAATACCACCCCAGGAGGCTGCAGGACCTTAGTGGAACGGTCTGGAATGGATGGACTTTGGCGCTCTGATACCCTCTGCTAGGATGGGGCAAAAATAGGTCTCGAACAAAACATACCTCCCATGGATGAACTCAGTTTATTGTAGACAATATACTTCAGATAGCAAATATATACTTCAGATAACAAAAACATTTTCCTAAAGACAATATAAGTTGCAAGGACATTCCTTGGCCCCAGTGGTGCCAGTCTTTTACTTTATTAATTACAACAGTCAAGCTGTTGCATGTTCCCCACATACAAACTCTAGAAGCAAACTTTACATAGTTAGACATTGCCATAAATAAAATGGCTTCTGACACCAAATGTTGACCTCTAGTGGCACAAGAATCAGTAGAAGCTATGAAATGAGAATATCCTTTAACACAAGCAAACTTTTTTCAGCCAGGATTTCCTCCCCACACATCTTTCTAAGTGAAATGGGTTGCATTACAGCCTCAGTCATCAGTGGTCCAGAGTGGGTCACCAGGGAATATAGATGGTTTTCACACCGCAGTCATGCTACATACATAAAATGCTCACGTGTGATCTTGTTACAATGATCTCCCAATCAAGAAAAGACATTTTCTTAGCAAAGATGTTAACAACTCACTTCTTTTAATTTTCTTTCTCTTCTGTGATTAACAGGCAATCAGCACAGAGACCCCATTTTGCTAAAGCCTGTATTTTTATAGCCTGCCCAGGCCAATTTGACTCCCACAGCGGGTGGTAAGTGGGTTTTAATCCATTTTCCGACCAAACATTTCAAACACATGAGAACTAAACAGAATACTTTTAAAGCAAGCCAGATAGTAATTTTTTAGACTCCCCCTCACACAAGGAGGAAAGCAAATCTGTCGTAATTATATGGAAAACTACATAAAATGAATTTCCATTCTCTAGTCATTCTTCCTTCTGAAGTGAGTTGTGCTGTTCAGTAGTCATATGTGTGTTGCAGTTCTATTTCCTTTGGTGGTACATTTGAAATATCTCATTTCTATAAGCCCTAAGCATGATGATAAGATCCAGTGGTGTCTTGCCCCTGTTTTCTCACAGTCCAGCTCTCTAGGTTCAAACCACCCTGACCACTCATGTGGTCATGCTCTTTTGCCTGCTGTAGGGCCTAAGCACACAGTTTTCCTTTTGCCTGGAATCTTCTCCCCTTTCTGCCCTTGGAGTGCCTAGTTACCCTTCATAGCTCAGTTTATACTTCACTTGCTCAAGCAAGCCTAGCCCCACCCTGGGCCTAGGTCAGCTTTCTCAGTTATATGCTTTCATACAAGAATTTCTGCTTCTTTCTTGTTTGGTTTGTGATTGTTCACTCATTTGGGTATTTATTTAATGGATGCTTGAATCCCTGATGTAATTTCAAGTTCTATGAACACAGGAAGCAGGCCTATGTTTTCTGTTCTCCTCATCAGCATATAAGAGGCGCTGCATACTTGTTACATCAGCTGATGAATGACCGATGCTGACTTAGGGGATGGGTCTGTGCACTGGCCCAGGAACTATGTGCAAGGAAACTAAACAAGAATGGAGGAGACATAGTGGGGACAGAAGGAATGGGAAGGTGTTAAAGACAGTTCTTAGGGAGAAAGGGGTAAAGGTGGAGTTACAGCAAGAAAGGGACTAAAACGAACCAGATGAAGAACAAGGAAACCTCTTGAGTTGACGGTCACCCAAACTGAAGACCCTAAAAGACAGAACCCATGATTTTTAGAGCTGTTTTATAAGATTGCTGTCAGATGGGACTGTTCTTCTAATGCAGGGCCTTAGGGAGCTGCCAGCAAGGCAGTTTCAGCTTGAATTATGTGGCCCTGTACACAATCAGCTAGAGGGGTCATCACTCCTTCAGGGGGTAGAGTTTCTGGTCCTTGGGGATGAGGCAGAGTAAAAGGAAGATGACCCAAACCAAGCTGACTTTGTAAGGCATTCAGTGAACACTGACTGAACATCATCTATGAGACGCTCATGAGATTTTGGAGTGACAAAGATAAGCTATCTCTGTCTTGAGAAATGTTTACTCTACTCCAGGAAAAGAAAAAATATATGGACTATGAATGTATATGCATCAGTTCAGTTCAGTCACTCGGTCGTGTCTGACTCTTTGCGACCCCATGAATTGCAGCATGCCAGGCCTCCCTGTCCATCACCAACTCCAGGAGTTCACTCAGACTCACATCCATTGAGTTGGTGATGCCATCCAGCCATCTCATCCTCTGTCATCCCCTTCTCCTCCTGCCCCCAATCCCTTCCAGCATCAGAGTCTTTTCCAATGAGTCAACTCTTTGCATGAGGTTGCCAAAGTACTAGAGTTTCAGCTTTAGCATCATTCCTTCCAAAGAACACCCAGGACTGATCTCCTTTAGAATGGACTAGTTGGATCTCCTTGCAGTCCAAGGGACTCTCAAGTCTTCTTCAACACCAAAAAGCATCAATTCTTCAGCACTCAGCTTTCTTCACAGTCCAACTCTCACACCCACACATGATTACTGGAAAAACCATAGCCTTGACTAGACGGACCTTTGTTGGCAAAGTAATGTCTCTGCTTTTGAATGGAAACACATTAAAACATATATAGATATATTCACACACAAATAGATATATAGCACCAATATTTGTAACACAGGTTACTGTCAGAGTTAAATATGTTTAAAGTGCTTCCAAAGCACTAAAAAAGGAAAGGGCTGGCCCTTCAGGGCAGTGAGGTGGAAATATTACAGTTCTTACACACTTGGTGACACTGGTTATGAAATGAGGCTATTTGTGTGAACCACCTAAGTGCCAGCACCAGCAAGTCCCCTAAACTTCCAGCTTGCCTTCTAAAATGGTACTGAAAATTCACAGCTAATTTTGGAAGCCCAGCTTCCCACCTTTTAATACTCCAGGCTCTGTTGAATCCATGGCCTGTCTCTGCCATTCTCCCCCATGCACAGTCACTCTTTCCTGCACTGGGGTGGTCCTGCTCTCTTTTCCATTCAAGCAGTGCTCCCAAGTCAAGGGTCCACTTCTGATAGACTGTATTGAATGCTATGGGCAATGGCAGTGAATGTGTGTGTGTGTCTGTACTGATTACATCAGAGACCAGAGTTAACAGGCAACTTATAATGAGATATTCGATCATCTTCTGCTTAAAACTCCTTCCCTCTTCTTGCCACTAAGGAGCCACCACTGGTCAGCACTTGTATTTCACTTCCAGCCACAATACTGTCATTCTTATATTTCTCATTCCTGTCCCCTACTCATGAGCTTCGTAAGGACCAGGAACAGTATTATTCTAATTAAAAGCAATCACTGGGTCATATGGTAGGAGCAGTCCCACTCCTGGCATGTATTCAGAGAAGAGCATAATTTGAAAAGATGTATGCACCGCATTGCTCATTGTAGCACTGTTTACAATAGCCAGGACATGGATGCACCCTAAACGTCCATCAACAGAGGAATACATAAAGATGTGGTACATATACACAATGCAGTATTATTCAGCCACAAAAAAGAGAAAAACCATGCCATTTGCAGTGACATGGATGGACCTAGAGATTGTGATACTAAGTGAAGTCAGACAGAGAAAGATGAATTATCATATGATATTGCTCAGATGTGGAATCTAAAAAAAAAAAAATGATGCAAATGAACCTATTTACAAAACAGAGTTGCAGATGTAGAAAACAAACTTATAGTTACCAAGAGGGAAAGGAGTAGATAAATTGGGAGATTGGGATTGACATACACATACTACTATATATAAAATAGATAATTAATAAGAACCTACTGTATAGCACTCAAGCATTCAAAAGACTCAACATTCAAAAAACAAAGATCATAGAATCTGGTCCCATCACTTCATGGCAAATAGATGGGGAAACAATGGAAACAGTGACAGACTATTTTCTTGGCTCCAAAATCACTGTAGATGGTGACTGAAGCCATGAAATTAAAAGACGCTTGCTCCTTGGAAGAAAAGCTATGACCAACCTAGACAGAATATTAAAAAGCAGAGATATTCCTTTGCTGACAAAGGTCCATCTAGTCAAAGTTATGGTTTCTCGAGTAGTCATGTATGGATGTGAGAGTTGGACCATAAAAAAAGTTAAGCACCAAAGAATTAATGCTTTTGAACTGTGTTGGCGAAGACTCTTGAGAGTCCCTTGGACTGCAAAGAGATCCAACCAGTCCATCCTAAAGGAAATCATCCCTGAATATTCATTGGAAGGACTGATGCTGAAGCTGAAATTCCAATACTTTGGCCACCTGATGCGAAGAACTGGCTCACTGGAAAAGACCCAGATGCTGGGAAAGATTGAAGGCAGGAGAAGGGGACGGCAGAGGATGAGATGGTTGGATGGTATCATCGACTCAATTGACGTGAGTTTGAGTAGACTCCAGGAGTTGATGATGGACAGGGAAGCCTGGCGTGCTGCAGACCATGGGGTCACAAAGAGTTGGACATGACTGAGTGACTGAACTAAACTGTATAGCATAAGTAACTCTACTCAACATTCTGTAATGACCTATATGGGAAAAGAACCTAAAAAAAAGAGTGGATATATGTATATATACAACTGATTCACTTTGATGTACAGCACAAACTAATACAGCATTGTAAATCAACTATACTCCAATAAAATTTAAAAATATTAATAAAAGTTATTTTTTAGGGGGAAAAAAAAAGCAATTTCTTACCTAGTGCTTCCTAAATGATGACACTATTTCAAGTGCTTTATATATTTAGATATCAAGGCCCTTGTCAGAAACCTTCAGAGCTACATATGCTCAGATTGCAGGATTTAGGGTATTTTTAATAGCTAGTATGTTCCCTGCACTGAAAAGTGAAAGTGAAAGTCGATCAGTTGTGTCCCACTCTTTGTAACCCCATGAACTATAGCCCACCAGGCTCCTCTGTTCATGGAATTCTCCAGGCAAGAATACTGGAGTGGGTAGCCATTCCGTTCTCCAGGGGATCTTCCTGATTCAAGGATCAAACCTGGGTCTTGTACATTGTAGTCAGATTCTTTGCCATCTGAGCCACCAGGGAAGCCCAATGCCTGCACTGTGTTGTACCCAAATATCCACCAGCAGGGTTGGGGGCAACATCATAGAACCAAATTAATTCAGGGGGGAAGCATAAATTAGGAGTTTGGGACTGAAGTACACACACTATTATATATAAAACAGATAACCAACCTATCATATAGCACATGGAACTGTATTCAGTATCTTGAAATAATCTATAATGGAATAAAATGTAAAAAAAAAAAGTATATATATATTTATGCTGCTGCTGCTACTGCTGCTAAGTCGCATCAGTCATGTCCGACTCTGTGCGACCCCACATACGGGCAGCCCACCAGGCTCCCCTGTCCCTGGGATTCTCCAGGCAAGAACAGTGGAGTGGGTTTCTATTTCCTTCTCCAATGCATGAAAGTGAAAAGTGAAAGTGAAGTCGCTCAGTCGTGTCCGACTCTTAGCGACCCCATGGACTGCAGCCTACCAGGCTCCTCTGTCCATGGGAATTGCCAGGCAAGAGTACTGGAGTAGGGTGCCATTGCTTTCTCCTATATATATATATATAAACTGAATCTTTTTGCAGCTACATGCACAAATATTCACACTAAGTGGGAGATGTGAAAATGACAGCCTCCCCCATCAGTTCATGCCAGGTGTTGTCACCAAAGGATTTACAAGAGAGCTTCTGGCTCATAGAACCTTTTGATTTCAGAAGGGTATATGGGAGAGGTGAACCTGAGACCTTGAATCTGGATTGTGGCTGGATTAGAGTTGCCTGTTGGGAACAAAAGCCACTGAATATAGAAGGTCTTGAGAATCCAAAGGCCACATGATGGGACTAATTCTGAGGGAACTCCTGCCCACTGTGACAGCTTCTGACTCCTAAAGAAAACCCTAAATCTGTATGTTAATGGAAAGCTTCCTAATTTTTTAATGTCATATTTCTTTTTTAAAAAATAAAGGCATTGTAATAAAATACAACACTTAGCCATACTTTTATCGACTGATTCCATACTGTTGTTGAAGCCTCTGGTTCCTGGTTCATTTTATCAGCACCAACTGATTTCCAGGCTTTCTAATAGGTGACCCTGAAAATTCTTAAAGGTTCAGAGTTAGAACCATCTGGGAAGCATTTTACTCAGTTTATTGGTGTGTGGGGAGGGAACGGATGAGATTAAAGGCAATGACTCTCCAAAGGCACTCATTTAGAATAGCTTGTCTTAGAGCAGCTCTTTTCAAGTGACTACCAATAACAAATTTCATTTAGCAAGCACAATCTGAAATTCATACGTGATTATCTAATCTGGCTCTCTTGTTGGGAAATAATGAAGAAATTGAGAAAAAACTGGGCTTGATTTGATATGCGACAACCACAGATGATTGAAGTGGTTTCACTTTAGGTATATATAGATTTTTATGTCCAGTATCTCTTTTCTGTTTTGGTTTCAAAGACTTCAGCCCCCACCAGTGAATTCAGTGCTTGATTGTTTTTCCATTGAAGAAAATGGAGCATTTTGTGTCAGCTCTCTTTGGACGAAGGCATTGCAGTGGTGGTGTTTGTTTTCTTGAATTTATAGCTCTATCCCATAGCAATCTATGTAGTAAAACTGGTGTGTGTGTTTATGATAGCAACTAAAGGGTAACAGAATATGCTGCCCAAAATATGAGTGCTGGGGTTCAAGACAAGCCACCTCAAAATATGCTGCTTTGGTATATTGGTTATGTTGAACTGAAGACACTTGAAAAAACAGCAAAAAAAGACTTTCTCTGAATTCTGCTTATCTGTCTAAAGTCAAGTCCTCCAAAAGGAACTTTAGAATCATAAATCCTCATCTGGGGAGCTTCATCAAACAAGGAAGACTGCCTCTTATTACAGGAGAAGACACTAGAAATTGACACCACAGCCAGATAAACTTTGTCACAAACCATCATCTCTCATTTCTGCTAAGGGCCCAATCATCTTTCTAAGTATCATTTATTCTCCCCTAAGAGGCCAAGCTCCTTCCTCCCCTTTTCCTATTAAGATGGTATTTAAGCCTGAATTTGAAGGATTTTAAACAGTTATTCATTTTCCCCTGTCTCCCATGGACATATGAGGTATACATGTTAAAATAAGTAAATAAACAAACAAACTTGCTCATTTTTCTTTTGTTAATCTGTTTCATTACAGAGGTCTGAGCCAGGAACATAGAAAATTATATTTTCTTCCTACAAGACACATACACAAAGACAGAAAAAGATAAACAAAAAGAAGAATCAGTTCAGTTCAGTTGCTTAGTCATGTCCCATTCTTTGCAACTCCATGGACTGCAGCACGCCAGGCTTCCCTGTCCATCACCAACTCCCGGAACTTGCTCAAACTCATGTCCATCGAGTCAGTGATGCCATCCAACCAGCTCATCCTCTGTCGTCCCCTTCTCCTCCCGCCTTCAATCTTTCCCAGCATCAGGGCCTTTTCTAATGAGTCAGTTCTTCACATCAGGTGGCCAAAGTATTGGAGTTTTAGCTTCAGCATCAGTCCTTCCAATGAATATTCAGAGCTGATTTCCTTTAGGATTGACTGATTTGACCTCCTTGCAGTCCAAGAGACTTAAAGAACAGAAGAGGAGAAAAAGAGAGAGACTAAGACAGAGGCAGAAAGAGAGAGAAAAAAACAAACAGGAAGACAGAAGCAAGCTACCGTGTTAGAGCTGGGAGGGTGGTTTCCATCTTTTCAGAAGGAAGGCTGGCTCAGGTTTAAATGATCTGGGCCTTGCCTTACGTGACCAAAGCAGCAGCATCATTGTTTTCTTACAATGTACAAACTGAGGGTGGGCTTCCCTCATAGCTCAGTTGATAAAGAATCTGCCTAGTATGCAGGAGACCCTGGTTTGATTCCTGGGTTGGGAAGATCTGCTGGAGAAGGGATAGGCTACCCACGCCAGTATTCTTGGGCTTCCCTTGTGGCTCAGTTGGTAAAGAACCTGCCTGCAATGTGGGAGACCTGGGTTTGATCCCAGGGTTGGGAAGGTCCCCTGGAGAAGGGAAAGGCTACCCACTCCAGTATTCTAGCCTGGAGAACTCCATGGACTATATAGTCCACGGGGTCGCAAAGAGTTGGACACTACTGAGGGGCCTTCACTTTCACAAACTGAGGGCAGCCTGACTTTTTTTAATTTTAGAAGAAGTGTATCACTATAGAAATCAGTTATTAAACTAAGAGAATCTGTGTTATCTCTTCAGGTTCTCTAAAGTATGTTTTCTAATCCTCAACTTCTTTCATTCTTGGAGGCACACCTAGACAGGCTATAAAATGATTCAAACCTGGCTCCCCAGGAAAAAACAACAAAATAAACAAACCTGATCTACAGCATTTGCTAACGCTAATAAACACTCACACCGTGGCCAATTTCAAGCTAGTGCCACGATGTGAATGTTGAGCTGTGAAAAGATGTCCCTGATAGCCTTTCAGGACAGGGCAGAATCTGGCTCCATCACAGTAGTCAAAAGAACACTAAGCAGGATTAAGAAGACATGGGATGGCTTCTCATCCATAAAATGTGAACAAAACTACCACTCAGACTGTTCATGGGGTATACAGTCATGTTAAAATGAAAATAACAAAAGCAAAACTGTAAAGATCTTTGAAAACATGAAAAATTGAAACAAGTATTAGGCATTATCACCATTACCATCTCAGTGAACCAAATCTTGCTCAATTCTCAAAAGTTAAAAAAAAAGTAGAATGCATTTGATACTATTTTTTGAATTGTGTTTTGTAGCTCCTAGTCATAAAATTTTCACACTGTACAGAAAGAGCTAGCAGTCCATTTGGCCGTAACTTCAGAACAATGAACTCATCAGTGTTATTTGTATAGGCACTGTAGCTTGGCCTGGAACCCCTGGTCACAAGAAAGCTTGAGTGTGTTCCCAGCAGTTTTTCTGCCTTAAACAGCTCCAGGGCAATGCCTACAAGGCAATGCAATTTCCCTTGGAATCTCTTCTGAGGCCTCTGCGAGATTTGCATAATTTTAACTAATTAAGCTCTAGCTTGATTTTGTAAACGATAGCAAAAGGAACAGTAAACAAAGGGAATCTCTCTTAATAGAGACAGTCTCCCTATAATTATCTTTTCAGAAGGGCACCATCCAACAGAAATGTAATGTAAGCAATACATGTGATAAAAAAAAATTACACATAAAGAGAAATAAAAAGAAACAGGTAAATTAATGTTAATGACATTAATTTAATCCAATATGTCTAGAATATTATCATTTCAACATGTAATCAATATAAAGCATATTAATGAGACTTTACATCCTTTTTTTTTTCCTGTAGTTAATTCTTCAAGTCAAGATGATTTACACTTGATTTTTTTCCCCAGCACATCCCAGTTTGGACTTGCACATTCCAAGTGATCAGTAGCTACCTACGACCAATGACTACCATGCTGGACAGTGTGGGTACTGTAATATTAGGAAGCAGAGAATCTCCTGACTGCAAGAAAATTCAGTGTTTATAGAAACTCTATTTTTACTTCCTTGGATTATGTTAAACGAATTTATTACTAGAGAAGAACAAACTCCCTCTCTCAAATCTCTGTTTCTCTAACTTTTCGTTCTCTATTATCCACTGGTTCAGTTGTCAGAGCAACCTAGATTGAGTGTGTTTCAGTTCAGTTCAGTTCAGTTCAGTCGCTCAGTCGTGTCCGACTCTTTGTGACCCCATGAATCACAGCACGCCAGGCCTCCCTGTCCATCACCAACTCCCGGAGTTCACTCAGACTCATGTCCATCGAGTCAGTGATGCCATCCAGCCGTCTCATCCTCTGTCGTCCCCTTCTCCTCCTGCCCCCAATCCCTCCCAGCATCAGAGTCTTTTCCAATGAGTCAACTCTTCGCAGGAGGTGGCCAAAGTACTGGAGTTTCACCTTCAGCATCAGTCCTTCCAAAGAAATCCCAGGGCTGATCTCCTTCAGAATGGACTGGTTGGATCTCCTTGCAGTGCAACGGACTCTCAAGAGTCTTCTCCAACACCACAGTTCAAAGGCATCAATTCTTCAGTGCTCAGCTTTCTTCACAGTCCAACTCTCACATCCATAAATGAGTGTGTTTACTGCTTGCAAAATGACCAAACCTTCTGGTTTGCACAGGACTGAGAAGTTCTCCAGTGTGGGGGACAGTCTGACACAGGAAGAGACCTCGGCAAACCATGATGAACTGTTTGCCCTGAATTTGGGGGAAAAGGTTAAATGAAGGAGGAAGAGCCTATTTGCAGTTATAAGTCTTAAAAATTTTTTTTAATTGAGGTATGATTGAGGTAAGGACTTCCCTGGTGGCTCAGACGGTAAAGCACCTGTCTACAATGCGGGAAACCCGGGTTTAGTCCCTGGGTTGGGAAGATCCTCTGGAGAAGGAAATGGCAATCCACTCCAGTACTACTGCCTGGAAAATCCCATGGACAGAGGAGCCTGGTAGGCTACAGTCCATAGGGTCGCAAAGAGTCGGACACGACTGAGCAACTTCACTTACTTACTTACTTTCTTATGGTTGATGTACAATATTATACAAGCTTCAGGTATACTACATAGTGATTCACAGTTTCTAAAGGCTATCAGTCGCTCAGTTGTGTCCGACTCTTTGTGACCTCATGGACAGCAGCACGCCAGGCCTCCCTGTCCATCACTCCTGGAGGTTGCTCAGACTCAAGTCCATTGAGTTGGTGATGCCATCCAACCATCTCATCCTCTGTCGTCCCCTTCTCCTCCTGCCCTCATATTATTATAAAACATTGACTATATTCCCTGTGCTTGTAGCTTGTTTATTTTATACATAGTAGTTTGTACCCCTTAATCCCCTACCTCTCTCTTGCCCCTCCCTTCTCTCCCCAGGTAACCTCTAGTTTGTTCTCTATATCTTGAATTCTGTTTCTTTTTAAAAAAAAAAAAAAACTATATTCACTATTTTATTTTTTGATTCCTCATACAAATGATATCGTACAGTATCTGTCTTTCTCTGACTTATTTCACTTAGCATAATACCCTCCAAGACCATACATGCTGTTGCAAATGGCAAAATCTCATTCTTTTCTGGCTGAGTAGTGCTCCATTTTACTTATATACCAACAGCTGTAAATCATGAGCATCTCTGAAAGCTACTTTGGATCTTCATATTCTGTCAACCTGGGATTCTGGGAATTGTCCCTGGAGCCTGGGCAGCAGGCTTTGCTATACTGCAGCAGTTCCCACCCTTTTTGACACCAGAGATGGGTTTTGCAGAAGACAAATTTTTCACAGGGTGAGGGTGGGCAGGTGGGTTCAGGGGGAGATTCGAGATGATTCAAGCACATTATATTTATTGTGTACTTTATTTCTATTATTATTACATCAGCACTACCTCAGATCATCAGGCCTTAGATACCAGAGATTGGCAACCCCAGCTATACTGTACTCTTGAATGTTTCAAAAGTCCCTCTAGGCTCCTGGCTACTGTTATAACTCCCTGAAACAAGTGACACTGTTTCCATGGATATGACCTTCTAGGTTCCTTCCAACCACCGTTTGTAGCTCTGTGTTTGTAGCTCCCCGTAATAGTCAAGGAAACTAAGAATACTGTCTGTTGTATCATGCTGGTTGCTGATTTCTCTGCCTACATGTCTTGAACTGAGTTTTATCGTTTTGTAAAGTCGATGTGTTAGAGAAATGTAAATAAAACTCACATTGAGGTATTACCTCATACCAGTCAGAACAACTATCATCAAAAAGTCTACAAATAATAAATGCTGGAGAGGGTGTAGAGAAAAGGGAACCCTCCTACACTGTTGGTGGGAATGTAAATTAGAGCAGCCACTATGGAGAACAGTGTGGAGGTTCCTTAAAGAAGTAAAATTAGAGTTACCATATAATAGAACAATCCCACTCCTGGGTATATATCCAGAAAAGATCAAAACTCTAATTCGAAAAGACACATGCACCCCAATGTTTATAGCAGCACTATTTACAACAGCCAGGACATGGAAAGAACAACCCAAGTATCCATCAACAGACAACTGATTCAAGAAGATGTGGTGTGGGTATATGTGTGTATATATTCACACACACACACACACACACACACACAGAATGGAATATTACTCAACCATAAAAATGAATGAAATATTGCCATTTACAGCAACATGGATGGACCTAAATTTTATCATACTAAGTGAAGTAAGTAAGACAGAAATACAGATATTGTATGATTATCACTTACATGTGGAATCTAAAAAATGATACAAATGAACTTACTCTCATAGAAAACAAACTTACGGCTACCAAAAGGGAAAGGTGAAGGTGAGGGGTAAATTAAGAGTATGGGATTAACAGATACATACCACTACACATAAAATAGATAAGCAACAAGACTTACTATATAACAAAGGAAACTATATACTTATAATGTAAAATAATCTGAAAAAAAAGTGAATCACTTTGCTGTACACCTGTTGATTATAAATCAACTATATTTAAATGAAGTGACTTTGACCATGTGCTTCAATCTTTATATTGCCATGTAATATTAATTATACACACTCTTTTTTTTTTAAGTTTACAGCTAGTGTCTTCATTCCTTAATTGGGTTTTTACTTTGTAAAATCATTCAAGACACATTGAGTATCTTAATCTCAAGATAACTTTAACTCTCCAAGTCTCCATTTCCTACTTGGCCTCAGTTTCCATATTGGTGAATGAAGCTAATAAATATGACTTACTTCATAGGATTACTATGAGGATTAAAAGTACGTTTTAGTGTCTAGAACAGTGTCATTTGCTTTAAACAGGCTTCACAGATGGAGAATATGTGCTCAGTTGTGTTGATTATTATCAGATTTTTACGTCTTTCTTGAGGTTGCTGCTGCTAAGTCACTTCAGTCATGTCCGACTCTGTGTGACCCCATAGACGGCAGCCCACCAGGCTCCCCCGTCCCTGAGATTCTCCAGGCAAGAACACTGGAGTGGGTTGCCATTTCCTTCTCCAATGCATGAAAGTGAAAAGTGAAAGTGAAGTCGCTCAGTCGTGTCCGACTCTTAGTGACCCCATGGACTGCAGCCCACCAGGCTCCTCCATCCATGGGATTTTCCAGGCAAGAGTACTGGAGTGAGGTTCTCCATTCTTGAGGTTAGGACACACATTTGATATCTCAGTATCCCTCCTTCCCTGACAATGATTAATACACCACCTTAACTAAACACTCACAGAACATCTGCTGACTGGCTGAGTCCAGCAATCCCAATTCTCTTGCTTCTGCTCTGGATTTAGAAGACGGTTTCTGAGGCCTGCAAAATATGGTCAATATGGTACCTCCCTGTTCTGACTGGGACAGACTGCTTCCGGTCCTGTCTGATGTTCTGCTCTGAAATATGACGTCAACAGCTGGGGCCATTTCCAGCTGCAACCCTGAACATTACCTCACATTGTCCCGCAAGGCTGTCTTTGCAAATGTTACAAATTGGCACTTGCCAAGAGCTCTTGATGAAAGTGAAAGTGGAGAATGAAAAAGTTGGCTTAAAGCTCAACATTAAGAAAACGAAGATCATGGCATCTGGTCCCATCACTTCATGGGAAATAGACGAAGAAACAGTGGAAACAGTTTCAGACTTTATTTTTGGGGGCTCCAAAATCACTGCAGATGGTGACTGCAGGCATGAAATTAAAAGAAGCTTACTCCTTGGAAGGAAAGTTATGACTAACCTAGATAGCATATTCAAGAGCAGAGACATTACTTTGCCAACAAAGGTCTGTCTAGTCAAGGCTATGGTTTGTCCACTGGTCATGTATGGATGTGAGAGTTGGACTGTGAAAAAGGCTGAGTCCCACAGAATTGATGCTTTTGAACTGTGGTGTTGGAGAAGACTCTTGAGAGTCCCTTGGACTGCAAGGAGATCCAACCAGTCCACTCTGAAGAAGATCAGCCCTGGGATTTCTTTGGAAGGAATGATGCTAAAGCTGAAACTCCAGTACTTTGGCCACCTCATGCGAAGAGTTGACTCATTGGAAAAGACTCATGCTGGGAGGGCTTGGGGGCAGGAGGAGAAGGGGGAAGACAGAGGATGAGATGGCCGGATGGCATCACTGACTCGATGGACGTGAGTCTGAGTGAACTCCGGGAGTTGGTGATGGACAGGGAGGCCTGGCATGCTGTGATTCATGGGGTCTCAAAGAGTCGGATATGACTGAGTGACTGAACTGAACTGAAGAGCATTTGCCAGTGACTGAAAGACAACAAGGGCATTTGCCATCTACCTCTGTGGAGACTGAACCCTGTGCTGCAGCAGCTGCCCATTTCCAACACCCACCGAGGGGAATTCAGGGTGGACAGTGAGGCACTCTGTGCTCCAGGGAAACTGGTGGAACAGGTCTTTAGGTAGATATTTTCAGGAAATGACTTCATGATCCCAATCCTTGCAACACTTCATATCTAGAGAATCACTAAATCCCTTCATGGTGACATCAGCTCCTTGTGACTAGCAGAAAACCTTTTGTAAAGTAAGTGCTTGATTCCTTGAACTCCCCCTTCACCAAAATCTTATATATTGACCTTCCTCCTCTGCCTCTCTGGAACAGCCTCTCAGAGCTATCTGAGCTGCTGTCTCCTGGGCTGCAGTCCTCATTTTGCTCCCAAATAAAACTTAACTTGCAGCTCGCAAGTTGTGCATCTTTTTAGTTGACACAAAGCAGATAAATTCTGGCTTTTCCAAATTTAAGTATATCATGAAAAGGCAGCTCTTATGTGGGATTTAAGTGACGTGCATCATGATTGATTGCTTTCTCAACGAGTCTTGGTCCAGGTTTTTGTTTTCAGTGGAACCTGCCTTCCAAGATGGAGACTTCCGAGATGGAGACAGAGAACACCCGTCTCAATTTCCTAGCTTCCCCTGTGCCTAGATCATGTGACCTAATCCTATCCAGTAGGACCAAAAGGGGTATTTTCCTGAAGGTTCTGGGACAAATTTCCTCCTTCCCTTTCTGATGATACTTTCTATGTGGAATTGAGGCAACCTTCCTGAGACCCTGATAGAGAACCAAGAAAATCACAAGATGAAATTGGGTAGAAAATAAAGAATGAGTATGTGAGTCACTGCTCCTTTGATGTCATTTAAATTCTGAATAAACCAAGTTTGGAGCCCCCTGCCTCCAGATCCCTTATTTTATGAGATTTATTAGTTACTCCCTGCTGTTTAAGTCATTTTCAGTTGGGTAGTTAATTTCTGTCCCTGAAAATATCCTAGCTGACTAGAATGAGTTCTTTGATGGCCCTAGGAAGAATTAGTCTTTAATTAAGCATAATCCCATGTTCTCTTTTCAAGACCACTGGTGCCAAGAGCCAACAGTAATCTGTTACTTCTAGAATTTCTCTGCCACTTCCCCAAATTCAATGTAGTTTGATGGTTGTGAGCACAAACCCAGGAGTCAGACCTCTGCAAGTGTGACCTTTGGCAAGTTCCTTAAGCTCTCTGTGTCTTTTTTTCTTTATCCATGAACATCAGATAATGATAATAATGCACCTGTCTTATAGTGCTTTGTGTTAAATGACGTTGTGTGTTGATTCACACAAAAAACACTTAAAATAGTATCTGGCACATAGTAAGTTCTGTAGTTGAGAACCATTTCACTTATTTACCTTTCATTTTATAGAGCCTTGAGCTTTCTGAGATAGAGGTAGGTAGGCAGGTAGATAGATATTTCTTCTTCTCCTTCTTGCACTGTTCTTTAATGTATCAATGGTTGTTATTACTGCTCATGAAGACAAACTCCATCTTCTAAAAGAGCATGTTTCTAGATGCCAGAGGATGTATGTCATCAATTACTAGCTGTGCCATGAATACTTCACTTATTTTCTCTGCACTTTGGTTTCTTCATTTGGAAAAGAAGGCTACTGTCATTGTTTTCATTCCCACATAAAGAAACCTCAAAACAGTTGTGTATGTGGGAGGTGATTCAAGGAAATTCCATTAAGGAAGTGGGGGAGTGAGCACTGAAGAGAAGGCAAGGCAAGGAAGCCAACAAGAAGTGTACGATCAAGCCACTTCCCACTGTGGGTAACAGGAACTTCATCCCATAAGGAACTATCAGCATAGAACATCATGTGCCTCAGAGGGGGCCCCCATGGGATGAGCTTGTTGGGCTATTTAAACACCATCTCTTCAGGCCCTGGTTGAGGGCTGCTGAGTGGCCATTGGTGTGTTCCTCCTCAGGGAATTCTAGTCTGCTGCTATGGGCAAGCAGGGCAGGCCCAGCCTCCATAGAATATTGGCAAAAGTATAAAAATCAGGCAGCACATACCACGATGGAAAAGCATGAGACAGAGCCTCTTGAGGCTGAAGTGGTGATTGATTCAGTTCAGTAATTATGTTTTTTGGGGGGTTGAGAGGTAGAGGAAGCTATTCTATACTAGGAACTTTGCTAGCTGAACAACAGGACACAAAGACAAGTAAGAAATGGCCCAGACTTAAAAGGTGTCACAATTCAGTAGCAGAAATGGATTGCTCTACAATCTCCATATCCTAATGGCTGATGAACATGTGCAAAGTTCTTCAACATATAATAATAACTATATAGCTAATATATATTATAATATATTACAACTATATTAAGACTATCAATATACAATATAATCAGAGATATCATTATATATATTACACATATAATATAATAACTATATAACTAATATATATTCTATAATGTATATTATAATTGTATTATTAACATATTATTATATATAATATAACTATATATTTTATATAGTTAATATAATGCCTCCTGAGAAATTTGTATGCAGGTCAGGAAGCAACAGTTAGAACTGGACATGGGACAACAGACTGGTTCCAAATAGGAAAAGGAGTACGTCAAGGCTGTATATTGTCACCCTGTTTATTTAACTTCTATGCAGAGTACATCATGAGAAATGCTGGACTGGAAGAAACACAAGCTGGAATCAAGATTGCCGGGAGAAATATCAGTAACCTCAGATATGCAGATGACACCACCCTTATGGCAGAAAGTGAAGAGGAACTCAAAAGCCTCTTGATGAAAGTGAAAGTGGAGAGTGAAAAAGTTGGCTTAAAACTCAACATTCAGAAAACGAAGATCATGGCATCTGGTCCCATCACTTCATGGGAAATAGATGGGGAAACAGTGGAAACAGTGCCAGACTTTATTTTTGGGGGCTCCAAAATGGTGGTGATTGCAGATGGTGATTTCCGCCATGAAATTAAAAGATGCTTACTCCTTGGAAGGAGGGTTATGACCAACCTAGATAGCATATTAAAAAGCAGAGACATTACTTTGCCAACAAAGATCCGTCAAGGCTATGGTTTTTCCACTGGTCATGTATGGATGTGAGAGTTGGACTGTGAAGAAGGCTGAGCGCTGAAGAATTGATGGTTTTGAACTATGGTGTTGGAGAAGACTCTTGAGAGTCCCTTGGCCTGCAAGGAGATCCAACCAGTCCATTCTAAAGGAGATCAGTGCTGGGTGTTCTTTGGAAGGAATGATGCTAAAGCTGAAACTCCAGTACTTTGGCCACCTCATGCGAGGATTTGACTCATTGGAAAAGACTCTGATGCTGGGAGGGATTGGGGGCAGGAGGAGAAGGGGGCTACAGGATGAGATGGTTGGATGGCATCACCAACTCGATGGACATGAGTTTGAGTGAACTCCGGGAGTTGGTAATGGACAGGGAGGCCTGGCATCCTGCAATTCATGGGGTTGCAAAGAGTCAGACGTGACTGAGCAACTGAACTGAACTTAAGGTATAACTACATTCATAATTAATATACTCTTAATATATAATATAATCAGAAATACAATTATATCTATATTATACATATACTCATATCTATGTCTATCATGTAATAATATATAATTGGTTATTAGGAAAATATAAATTAAAACCACAAGGAGATACTGCTACACATGAGAATGGGTAAAAATTTGGCAAGATCCAGTACTGGTAAGATTGTAGATCAAATGGAACTCATACAGCACTGGGGGAAATGAAACATGGTACAGCCCCATGGAAAAGTTTGGCAAAGTTTGGCAGTTTCTAAAATTACCCCCTGATCAGCTTTATCACTCCTAGGTATTACCTAAAAGAAATGAAAACATGCTACAGCTACAATGGAGAACAGTATGGAGGTTCTTTGAAAAAACTAAAAATAGATTTACCATATGATCCAGCAATCCCACTCTTGGACACATCCGCAGATAAGTAAAGTGAAAGCATTCAGTCGTGTCCGACTCCTCCCAGGCTCCTCCCTCCATGGGATTCTCCAGGCAAGAGTACTGGAGTGGGGTGCCATTGCCTTCTCCAGGAGATCTTTCCAATCCAGGGATCAAACCCAGGTCTCCCACATTCCAGGGAGACGCTTTAACTTCTGAGTCACCAGGAAAGCCTCAAAAAGATACATAGACCCCAATGTTCATAGCAGCTTTACTTCCAATAGCCAAGACATAGAAACAACGAAAATGTCCACTGATAGATGACTGGTTTAAGAAGATGGGGTATATACACAGACACACACACATATATACACAATGGAATATTAGCCATAAAAAGAATGAAATAATGCCATTTATAGCAACATGGATGGACATAGAGATTCTCATACTAAGTGAACCAAACCAGACAAAGACAAGTATCATATGATATCGCTTATATGTGGAATCCAAATAAAAAGATACAAATGAACTTATTTACAAAACAGAGCCCTACAGACATAGAAAACAAACCTATGGTTACCAAAGGGAAAGGGAGGTATAAATTAGGAGGATGGGATTAACATATACACACTTCTATATATAAAACAGGTAAATAACAAGGACCTACTGTGTAGCACAGGGAACTCTACTCAATATTTTGTAATAACCTAAAGGGATAAGAGCCTGAAAAACAATAGATACAGATACATATGTACAACTGAATCCTGGCACTGTACACTTGAAACTAACACGACATTGTATATCAACTATACTTCAATAAAAAAGTAAAAGTTTTTAAAAAAGAAATGAAAACAAACATCCACAAGAAGATTCATGAATGAATGCCACAAAGGCCCAGTCCCAGCGTCCCTCCCTCCCCCTGCTCCTGGCTCTCTGGGGGCTCCTTTTTCATGCCACTACCATCCATACTCTTATTTATTTGGGTGTCTGTTTCCCAGGTGGACTATGAATTTCCATAAGGCACAAACTGTGATCTTTGTTAATCAAGTCCCGGATATTCCCTTTTAAAGATCCCCAGGGCTTACTTAGCTCATTGCCTGATGTATAGTGAGCACATAAGAAATGTTGAATTAATGAATCGCCCTAATTCCAAACCAGTCATTCAGAAAGAGCCAGTGCCATGTTTTTCTATTCTAATAGCACTGCTTGTAGTTCTCCCTGAAGCTGGGCCGTAAAGGAAAGAGCATTTGAACTGAACTGTGTTTATTAGTTGCTGAGCCATTTCAGACTCTTTGTGACCCCATGAACTGTTGCTCACCAGGATCCTCTGTCCATGGAATTCTCCAGGCAAGAATACTGGAGTGGATTGCCATTCCCTTCTCCAGGGGATCTTCCCTACCCAGGGATTGAACCTGAATCTCCTGCACTGTAGCCAGATTCTTTACCGTCTGAGCCACCAGGGAAGCCCTTGAACTGAACTATGGAAGTCTAAATACTCATGTGCAAGAGACAGAAATCAGAACTTGAAAGTGACTAATGGTGTCTGATTCAATATAGAGTAGCTAAAATGGAAGCAAGATGTGGTATGTTATGCCCTGTTACAAGTGGTATGTCAAACAAAGCAGAATCAGTAGTTCTTAACTACAGCTGTTCCTAGCAGGCTATAAAAAATTCAATGGAAACACCTGAATACCTGGATGCTAACCCCAAGTAAGTTAATTAGTGAACACACAATATTCTATTTCTCCAGGACTCTCTATATGCTGGCCTGAAGAGTGGATGGGAGAGATGGTAAAAGATAGAGAAACAAATAGAAAAAGCTGTAGAACACAACAAGAATGCCTTTCTCTGAAGGTCTCTGGGCCATCATCTCCTAATTATTTTGTTCCATCCTCCTCAGTGAATACAGAATGTCTGAAATAATGCTGGGGTTCAGTTGGCACAGCTCAGTACAGCTTGAATTGAGAATAACTCTTTGTTCTTAAAAGACTCTGTCGTGTACCAAGAACAAGGAAACATTTTGGAAGTAACAGTTCTGTATCACATCCCAGGAATAGATGACTATCCTAAAAGAACATTTCCATTTCTAATTTCAAGGGTACTTCGATGATAGGATGTAGCAGCTAAACTTGGAGCATATAAAACCCAATGTCTATGACATAGCCATATTTTAACATTCATTTAAAAATACCAAAGAGTCTACTAAGGTCCACTTTTCTTTTCCCACAATAAATAGCATTGGATTGCCACATCATGCTTTAAATCAATGGACACGAATTTGAGCAAACTCCAGGAGACTGGAGGACAGAGGAGCATGCTACAGTCCATGAGGTTGCAAAGAGTCAGACACAATTTAGAAACTAAACAACAACTACATGTGAAATAAAATTAAATCCAGAATAATTTTCTACTAGTTATTGCTTTGATATATAATTTTTACATTTTATACTGAATTTGGGGGGAAAATTCCTAATGCCAATTTTTTAAAGAAATATCATGCAATCCTGCATAAATATTCACTAATATTGATTTTCTAGAGCTGTGGATTGGCATCCAAAATATTTTGCTGTTCTGCAATTTTAAACAGAAACACAGACCTTTCCCCTTTGAGTGTTTCCTAGTGATAGCTATGAATTAATTAGTTTGAATCATTCTAATAAACACAAATGTTCTTCTCTAATTTGTAAGCCAAAGAAACATTCCTTTTTGTTGTTGTTGCTGTTACAAGGTCCAATAGACCATATTACTTCATGCGGTTTTAGAAATTGGGGGCTGTGAATCTGATTCCCAACTTCAGGTTCCAGAATACATGGCAGAGCTCCCTTCTGGTCTTCAGAGATACTTGGAAGACTGGCTGAGCCACTGAAAGCTCAGAAGCAGCCCCCACTATGGCATCTCTTGCCATCTTCCCTCAGGACCAATAGAATCCATAGGAGGGTAAGTGAGTGAGTAGATTATCAGCTCTTCTGAACCTGTGAACATTCTGCTTCATTTTCAGAGTCCTCGTCTGTGTTGTGTAAAAACAATCACATTCATATCACTTTTCATAAAAGTACAGATTACATAAGCAAAATTTGCTAAGAGAGTAGATCTTAAGTGTATACTATGCATGCAGCAAAGTAAATATGTGAGGTGATGGATGTACTAATTAATGGATGGAGGTCATCATTTGACAGTGTATGCACAGATGATGGGCTTCCCAGGTGGCACTAGTGGTAAAGAACTTGCCTGTCAATACAGGAGATGTGAGACATGGGTTCCATCCCCAGGTTGGGAGGATCCCCTGGAGGAAGAAATGGCAACTCATTCCAGTATTCTTGCCTGGAGAATCCCATGGACAGAGGAGTCTGGTGGGCTAGTCCATGAGGTTGCAAAGAGTCAGACACGACTAAAGCAACTTAGCGCATGTGTGTGTGTGTGCACACGCCTGCGTGCATGCGTGCACACGTACACACACACACAGATATCATCACTTATTACACCTTTAGGAAAAAAAATCACATTGTGCAACCTAAATGTATATAATTTTTATTTGTCAATCATACTTCAATAGAGCTGGAAAAAAAGACAGAATTATAGTTCCAAGCATAACTGGCTTAAACAGGTTTGGGAACAAATAAAGCTGACTTGAAGTAAGTCCATTGGTGAGGGACAGTGCTCAAGGGGTACAGTGATCAATGAGATGTAAGGATATAAGAGGGAGCGGAGGTGGGTTCACCTCTGGAGCTGGTTGGCTAAGAGTCTTCCCAGGAACTTCTGCTGCATCAAAGCAGGGCTGGCTTTGGAGCAAATCATGGAGATTTTTGCACTGGCTTTTCATCCATGGTCATTGATCACTGACTAAAATAGAGAGCCAAGGTCGTCAAGGAAGAGTTACAGCAAGAAAAAAATGAAACCACCCTTGCCTCTGGAAGCTTACATTCTAAGCAAATCTGAAATGCTACCTGATAACTAATTCACCTTTCAGAGGAGGAACAAACCAGAAGCACGTATCAAGAAGCAAGAGGTCATTTCTAAATGCCCTTTGTTGCTGGCCAGTCCCTGATTGCTAGCAAATTTCTAGGATTATTGAGGCTTTCTTTGTAGGCTCTTCTGTGATACTCAGAAAGGTAAAGGAGACCAGAAATGTCCCAGTTTCTCCTTCAAGGAGCAAGTCTTTGTGTACTGAGACCCAAGGACCTTACCAACAACAAATGAGTGTGTACATGTACATATATATTGCTATTGTGTGTGTGTTCTTCTTTTAACCTTGCCTCCCTTGGTTAGAATATTGCTTTTGGATCACAGCATCCTTTCTTTTTCTAATTTATAGTATACACAGCTTCAGATTTATGTCCCTGCGAAGTGGGTATTCAATTCTAATTTACTTCTGCTATGTAATCTTATGACAAACTGGACAAGATGGTCATTTCAGGTAGCGCTTGGTTGCTGGCTTTTATTTCCACATGCCTATCTACACAGTCCATTTATTCCAGCATGAGGCCATTGTGTGATGGTGTTCAAGCACAACAGAAAGTTCTTCAACTGTGGAACTTTGTCCACAGTGACTCCTGACCCCTGGCACCTGGCAAAACAGGCCCAGAGACCATGCCCTGCCCTTTCTTTCCATCTGTTAAGTCCTCCCAACAATGATTGCACTGTCTCTCCTCTAATTGTGTGCTCCTACCATTCTGCTTTAAGAATACAAGGACTGTCTTTCAAGAGGCTTGATAAGAAAAAAAAAAAAAAAAAAACAGGAAATTGGGCAGTTGAAGATGATTCCTCATGTTCTAAAACTAAGGCATTACGGAGGCTCTCCTGGAAGTCTGGCCTTCTTTAGACGCATGCCAGTCGCTGTTGTGATGAGTGAGGGGGTTTATGCGGGCAGACATACCAGGAGTGTAGACCCATGGCCGCCACTTTCATTAGAATGGACTGGCGGGGGCGGCCATCCTGTAGAAAACAGCAGCGGCACTCCAGGGGGCTCCCTTTAGAGCCTGTCTCAGCGGAACTAATCTTCCCAGTCACCTCCCCCACATTCTTGTCACCATCCATTTACAGTGAACCCTGCTTGCTGGCAGCTGGCAGCTCTCCGGGAGCCGGTGGGGGTGGGGCCGGGTTGAACCCCTTCTCCCTGGAGCTCTTTCTGTCTCCTCCACCAGACTTTCAAAACACACAGTGTTTTTTTTCTTTTCTGTTCTTTGGTTATACAAAGAAGGCGTATTTCGGCCCAGTCAAGGAGGAATCTTTTATGGATGATAGAGTTTTATTTCTGCTCCCCAGCAAGTGGAATGGGGGAGGAATAAAAGGAGAAAATGGAACCCCAGCAGGTGGTTTTGTGCTCAGGGGCCTGAGCTGAAACACTGGTACTCAGAGGTGGAGTTCACATGAAAATTACAAAGCAGGGCCATGCCTGGATTTCCCTGACAGAGAGGATCAAGAATTGCTCTCCTGGCACTCAAGATTCTGGTGTGCTCTGAGATCAATTTGTGTAGTTACTGACCTAAGGTCTATGGGAAGGCAATCTAAGCAACATCATCTGTTTACCTGTGGGTCCAGGGAATAACAGAAGGAGGGCTCCATGCCCTGGCCTTTGGAACATGGGCCTGTTTGGGGCCACAGTTTTTGGTGTGGAGGGGGCCACCCCTCCACATCCCAGAGCTCATGACCATTCAAAGCAGAGCCGAGTCTCAGCTTCAGTTCAGTTCAGTTTAGTCGCTCAGTTGTGTCTGACTCTTTGCAACCCCATGGACTGTAGCATGCCAGGTTTCCCTGTCCATCACCAACTCCCAGAGCTTGCTCAAACTCATGTCCATAGAGTCAGTGATACCATCCAACCATCTCATCCTCTGCCATCCCCTTCTCCCACCTTCAATTTTTCCCAGCATAGGGTCTTTTCAGTGAGTCAGTTCTTCGCATCAGGTGGCCAAAGTATTGGAGTTTCAGCTTCAACATCAGTCCTTCCAGTGAATATTCAGGACTGATTTTCTTTAGGATGGACTGGTTGGATCTACTTGCAGTCTCAAGAGTCTTCAAGACCTCTGCCCTCAGGCAGAGGCAAGAGCAGCCTGGGGAATCCCTTCAAGATGGTCCTTCCTATGATGGGGAATACAGGAGTTACAAACTTTATCTTTTGGTGTCTGGTATTTTCTATCTGATTACAATAGAATAAAAGTGCCATCTGGGCAAATGAGGTGTATTCCCAGTTTGGGCATGGTCCAGGGGATGACGAATTCACACATGGGTTGAAACAGCATTACCCAGAGAAGTGTTCATTCAGACCCTTGAACCCACATCACCTGCGTTGACCGATTCTAACACAACCTCTGTCCCAGTTTGCTGAGCACCACTTTCCAACAAGTCAGTGTGCCTGTCATGAATGAAATCCAGTGGGAGCAGACATCTGATTGATTTAAGGGCATTCATGCCCCATCGAAAGTTCCGTTCTCTAAAAGAAAAGCCACCTGCTTTTGAAGAGCAGCTCTATGGCTCAGGGTCCACCTCTTTGCATAGTACACTATTATTTACTTTTAATTTTTGACTTACCAGATTCCTCTTGGACCCTAGACTTGCTATCCAAATACATCACAGAAACATGGGAACTCTGAGGTAGTCAGGAATAAAAAATGTGTGAAAGTGAAAATAGTCTCTCAGTCATGTCTAACTCTTTGCAACCCCATGGACTGTAGCTATCCCAAGGTCCTCTGTCCATGGAATTCTCCAGGCAAGAATACTGGAACGGGTAGCCATTCCCTTCTCCAGGGCATGTTCCTGACCCAGGAATTGAACCTGGATCTCCTGCAATGCAGACAGATTCTTTACCATCTTAGCCACCAGGGAAGCTCAAAAAATGTTTAGTAGAAGAAAAAAGAGCAAACTTAAAAGAGAGAAATTATGTATTATTTTCTTAAAAAAAATTTTATGCCAGGCACAAGTATTCTACTATTCACCAATAGCAATTTGACCTAATACTCATTTTTTTTTGAAACACTGTTATCATCTTGGAGATTTCCTTCACTTTCCATGAGAGATACATGAAACGAAAGCCAAATATCCTAATGAAACGTGGCTCCAAACACAGGGACCATGAAAATACCGAGATCATTCAAAAGAATGTCTACAGCACGAGGGATCATGAGTAATTTTTAGGCAGATGCACTTTGTGCTTGACTGTGTGACTTGAAAGACACAATCGTCTGACTTCTCGGGAGTATGAAGACGGCTCTGAGCAATTCAATTATTTTTGATAGAAGTGCTTGAGGCAACTTATCCGGTTGAGGACGAGCTTCTCTCTCTAATTATTGAATTGCTCCTTTTCCTGCACACAGAATTCCTCCCATGAACCAGTCTACCCCAGGGATGCTGCAGAATAATGGCAAGTAAAGATGAAGCATCGAACAGAGGCCATTTTTGAGAAGGAATATTCTAGGAACCTGTGTGCTGGGGTTTTGGGTTAATCAACTCTATTAACTCTCATCTCTTTTCTCTGGGGGAGGAGAAGCTAATGCTAATGACAACAGTACTGGAAACGACCCTCACACACAGGAATTTGTTAAATGATAGCTTGTCACCTACTCTCATGTATATTTGGGGGAACAGAAAATGGAGACAACAAGCAAAATATACAGCGCCAGCAATCCTGCCTGGGGAGGGGATGCAATCTTTCATTCAGCTGGTCTGCTGTTCAAATCAGACTTGTTCACTTCATGCCAACAGAGCCGTATGAGGGCCTCATCATCCATGTGGACCGGAGGTCTGGCATGAGGGTGGGAGGCTGGGCCGATGGTGCCCAGGGTTGTGGGCTCAGATCCTTCTCAGCTCCCAAGGTTAGGCTCTGTTCTGGTTTGCAGCAGCAGCCACCAGAGGCAGCACGTTGATGCTGTTTGGGGATCCGTTTGGTAACAGCTTCTCAGATGGCCAAGCGGTCCCTCCCTGCCTGCCTGTTCTTTGACTCTAAGAGCAGTCAACACTGGTCTCTTAGCCCTCAAAGAAAATGGGGTAAACTCAGTTGTGTCCAACTCTTTGCAACCCCATGGACTGTAGCCCGCCAGGCTCCTATGTCCCTGGAATTTCCCAGGCAAGAATATTGGAGTGGGTTTCCATTTCCTGCTCCAGGGGATCTTTCCAACCCAGGGATTGAACCTGTATCTCCCACGTTGGCAGGTGGATTCTTTACCACTGCGCCACCTGGGAAGCCCCAACTCAGTTCAATCTTCCATCTACTCACCCTAGCCACCCACTCTGATTCTTTTTCCAGAGGGTCTCCTTTCCCTGAGGCCATCAACTACTCGTCTCTCCAACTCAGTTCTCACTAAACCACTAAGACAGGGTTATTATTCAACCTCCAAGCTACTGACTTAGCCATTTGTTGTTGTGAGGAACTTTCTAGAGCACTGTGGGATGCTTCACAGTAAACATGGACTCCACTCACTGGCAGCGCCCCCCTGCCCACCCCACTGAGTTATGACAACCAACAATGTCTTCAGACATTGTTAAATGTCTCCCTGGGATGAAGCTGCCTGATTTAGCAAATAAAAATACAGGCTGCACAGTTTACTGAGAATTTTGGATAAACAACTCATAACTTGTTAGTGTATGTCCCACCCAATATTAGCCATTTATTTGAAATTCAAATTTAAGTGAGCATCTGTATTTTACCTGGTGGCCATTCTTGGTTGGGGGGGGGGGTGGGCAAAACTGCCTGGCTTGAGAATCACTACGTTTAGGTATTTCCACTTTGAAAGAACAGAGGAACTGATCTCTAATTGTAAAATTGCCACTTTAGCAAGCAGAGTGTGAAGACAGAAAATGGCTCAGCATCCCTGGTCATCAGGGAAATGCAAATCAAAACCACAGG
This sequence comes from Bos mutus, assembly GCF_027580195.1. Lineage (NCBI taxonomy): Eukaryota > Metazoa > Chordata > Mammalia > Artiodactyla > Bovidae > Bos > Bos mutus. Next base: position 110,546,274 of record NC_091646.1, read on the forward strand.
GAGATACCACTTCATATCCACTCAAATGGCTAGAACCGAATAGACAAACAATACCAAGTGTTGGCAAGGAGGTAGAGCTGTTTGAGAGTTGTCTCCAAATAAATTCTTCTCTTAGCCTTGTGGTAGATCCTCCTGTGGGTGATGAAATGGTGAGTTAAACTTACTGATATGGAGGGGAGAATTCCATGAGAACAAAACACACAGTACCATTTTTATAAAATATATGAAATTTATATTCTGCCACAAATATGGCAGATCCTCACTGTTCTCTTTGCATTGGGGTTTCCTTGCTCCCATCTATCATGAACACTGCTAAAACAGTGGTTTTTCTAAACCAAAACTCTATTTGATGCTACTTGGTGAAAATACTGATGGCTTCCCATGGACAACAGGACAATCCAAATGTCTTCCCATGGCATTCAAGTCCTTCCGCAACTCTCTGTATGTTCAGTTCATTTCAGTCACTCAGTTGTGTCCGACTCTTTGCGACCCCATGAATCACAGCATGCCAGGCCTCCCTGTCCATCACCATCTCCCAGAGTTCACTCAGACTCACGTCCATTGAGTCGGTGATGCCATCCAGCCATCTCATCCTCTGTTGTCTCCTTTTCCTCCTGCCCCCAATCCCTCATTGGTAAATAACTGTATGAATGTTAGTAACAGCTTTGCTGCTGCTACTGCTGCTAAGTCGCATCAGTCATGTCCGACTCTGTGCGACCCCAGGGATGGCAGTCCATCAGGCTCCCCCGTCCCTGGGACTCTCCAGGCAAGAACACTGGAGTGGGTTGCCATTTCCTTCTCCAATGCATGAAAGTGAAAAGTGAAAGTGGAGTCACTCAGTTGTGTCTGACTCCTAGCACCCCCATGGACTGCAGCCTACCAGGCTCCTCGATCCATGGGATTTTCCAGGCAAGAGTACTGGAGTGGGTTGCCATTGCCTTCTCCCAATAACAGCTTTATTGGGATGTAATTCACAAACTAAACTATTCACCCACTTAATATGTAAATTCAAAGTATTTCAGTAAATTTACAGGGTTGGGCAACCATCACCGCAATCAGTTTTAGAACATTTTCATCACCTCCGAAGGAAACCCCTTATCTATCAGCATTCACACCTCATTTACCCTCAACCCCTTCTGCTCTATCCCCTGTGACCTTTTGTATCTGGCTTCTTTTACTCAGCATAAAGTTTTCAAGGTTCGTCCATGTTGTAGAGCATATCAGGACTTCATCCCTTTTTATTGCTGAATATTCCACTTTATTCATAGACTGGATTCATCAGTTGATGAACCATTTTGGCCATTATGCTGATTAGAAAATACAGATAACAATGTAACCAACACCCACATATGAACTTCTGTTCCTGCAGTGGATTTTTGTAAAGAGTAAGTGATAGATCTTGGATATAAAGTACCTAGCACAGAGCCTGGTCCAAACAAAAGTTGGGTCAGTGGGAGTCAAGAAATGTTATCTCCTTGAGATTAACATATCTATGCTACCATATATAAAACAGAGCACAGGGAACTCGACTCAATATTCTGTAATAACCTATAAGGGAAAAGAATCTGAAAAGAACATATATATATATATATATATATAAAATATATATATATATATAAATCCATATATATATATATATATATAAAACTGAATCACTTTGCTGTATACCTGAATCTAACACCACATTGTAAGTCAACTATACCTCAATTAAATAAATAAATTAAATAAAAACAAAAAACAACTGTCACCCCCCCACCAGATGGGAACACCCCGTGGATAGACTCAATCTTCCATGAGAGGCAATCCCAATCTAATGAAGTCTAATCATATATTTTTTTCATATATTTTTAAGTTAAGGTGGACTGAATTAGATTTTAAGAGCTTTTGAGAGTTTTCCTGTACCCATACTCAGCCCAGGGGCTTGCCTGGAAAGTCTAAGGGCCTGTTGGGAGGCATAGTGATAAACAGTCTAATATTTGCACTGTTCAGTGTCAGAGCTGTGTCTGCTACACGTCTCAAACATTTTCCCCCTTAGCTTACTCCCATCTCAAACATATGTCCTTAAAGTATTTCTCACAGTTCTTACCAGTGCTATACTAACCAGTTACTGCTTGCAGGAATAATTATCATGTCTCAAAGAGCATTAGCTGAAATGGAAATACACATGATTGAAACTCCATTTTAAAGCCAGTGTATAAAAAACACTAACTCTAAGGCTAGAGTGAATTTATGCCATTTAAAAAGATTTAATTCACTTTCTGTTCATAAAATAATAGACTTCAGGAAGGCCTGTTAAAAGCAATGACAATATACAAATAAGAAAAATCGTTTAAATCAAGATTTTGTTTCCGTGTGGTTTTTTCAACAAAATACAATGAACTACTGAGGAAATTCCTGCTGGAAGCTTCCATATACATCTCTGTCTAGACTGTTTGTGGGAAACCAAGGCCCGTGGGTCCATTTTAAATCACAAAAGTGTTCTAGTGATTCTGGCTTGAATGGCTGCTATAGTTGAATACAGACGGATACAAAGACATAGGAAAAAGGTAATTTGGGAGTTTTGGACTAGCAGAGGCAAACTATTAAATATAAGATGGATAAATAACAAGGTCCTCCTATACAGCACAGGGAAGTGTATTCAGTGACCTATAATAAACCACCATAAAAAAATTTATCAGAAAAAAAAGAAAAAGACATAAACTGTGAATTCACATGGTTCTAAAATAATTTGTTTGTTCCATATGAACTAATTACTTTATTAAAAGAAATCTTTCAAACTTAATATTATTAAGTTCCTATAGCATTCAAGGCCCTTGGTGCTCCTGGTAAGTAGATAAGTCTGTGAATTGAATTCATTTTTCTTCAAGTTGGTTGTGTGGTGTTGTGTAGCTATAGGACTCAGAAAACAGCAGGTGAAGAAGAACATGGGACATTTCCATCTATATATATTCTAATACACCAGCCCTTCAAAAACTAAGTGTGAAAGTTTATAAACAAAAGCTGGCTTTTTGTTTGGATATTCCCTAAACAGAAATTCTTATATAAAGAGCAACAATATTTGCAGTCATCTTATCAGTGCTAAACAACTGAAGTTTAATTATACTTAGTAACTGGTCATGCTTACTACTGACAGGAGAAAGGCATTAAGAGCTCATCTTGTTCTGCCTTGAGGCAGGTAAAGGTATGAATCATCCAGAACAGATGTCCTTTATCACCTATAAGATCTCAGGGAAGAAAATTCAGCTTGCATAGCTGAACCAGAGATTTCAAACAGGAATTTAAGTCAATTTTTCCCCCATCATTCATTTTCACCTAACTCCCCAAATAACCCCAACTTATAGGTTATCCACCCAATGAAGAAAGAGAAAACAAGAACGTGAAGAGTCAAAGTGCAAGCTTTCTTTGGTTAAAAGTGAAATTCCAAACTTACACAATGTTCCATGTCAAATGCATTCAAAGATAAAAACAAAAAATTCCCATTTTATTTAGGCTAGTTCGTATTAGGCTCTCCATTGCCAGTTTTGGTTATTGTGTTTTGCTTTGATAATATGATAACAGTAATGTGACTGATGACTTATATAATAATACTCAATAGAACAATAAACATATGATTTAATAATATTAAAATATATTACTATTTAAATTTTAGTGCTTTCCAAAATACACAGACCCTCTCCATATTTTTTATTCATTTAATCTTTGGCAACCTTCTAAGGTGTACCTGACAACCCATATTGCACAGATAAAAAATCTAAGTCTCAGGAAAGTCAGATGACTTAGTAAAAGTCACTTGGCTGGAAAATACCAGTACTTTAACCCAGGAATCAGCAAACTACCCCTTTTGGGTGAAACCTAGGCAGTCAGTTGTTTACACTGCTCTTGAGTTAAAATGGTTTTAACATGATTAAGTGGTTAAATAAAAAAGAATAACATTCTATGACACATGAAAATTATATGAAAATCAATTTTTAGTGTCCATAATAAAGTTTATTTGGAACACAGCATGGCCATTTGTTTACATGTTATCTATATCTGCTTTCATGCTACACTGGCAGAGTTGAGTAGTCCTGAGAGAGACCATATGTTTCTGGAAGCCTAAAATATTTACTGTCTGGGCCATAACAGAAAAAGTTGACCAACCCGGCTATAATCCAACCTTAAACTTTAGACTTGGATGCCGTCCCCTGGCCCCAACAATTTTCCTTTCTTTTTTTAAATTTTATTGAAGTATAGTTGATTCACATGCTGTGTCTAATGTCTGCTGTACAGCAAAGTGATTTAGTTATGCACATATATATTCTTTTCATATTCCTTTCCCTTACGGTTCATCCCAGGATACTGAATATGGCTCCTTGTACTATACAGTAGGGCCTTGCTGTTTATCGATCCTATATATAATAGCTTGCATCTGCTGATCCCAAACTTCCAATCCTTCCCTCCCCTACTAGATGCCTTTCACTGGATGGAAACATGGTGTAGAGGAGCAAAGTTTGCCACCCCAAAGTGTCTCTTTGGATGTGGATCATTTCTAGCTGAAAACAATCAAGGCCCAAAGACTCAGGAAGACCCATGGCTTCCCCCAAGCTGCCTGAAGAATGTAGACAGAGGACCTGTTCCAGGGAGCCACCGCCATAGATAACTATGGTATGAACCAGCTGTGTGGACAGGGGGCAACCTAGCAAAGTCTGTTTATTAAGATTCTTCTCTGGGTGCCACTGTCTCTGTGTGGCCCAGTAAATATTTTTCAAACACTGCTTTTCCATCTCCATGTGCATGGCCTTCCTCCCCTTTGGTGTCCCAAACTACCCTCAACATCCTCTGTCTTTAGCTGAAGATGGTATTTAAGGTGAGGGTTTGTTCATTTGGGTGAATTACTCAGTTTTCTTCATATACGTGTCATTAAGCTGTTTTTCTGCATATACATTATTAAAACTTTCATTGGATTTTTCTCCTATTACTCTGACTTATGTCAATTTAAAATTCTTAGACCAGCCAGAAGAACCTAGAACAGCAGAGGAAAATTCCTTCTTCCTCAACAATGGAAAATAATAAAAAGATCATTCATTGAAACTTGGCATTCACCTTGTCACTTTGTCACACATGCAATCAAACTCATGAGATAGTTTTGCTAATATGGCCATGAGTTTTGCAAACAGGAGAGCATAGGCTAAACAATTATTATCGTCACTCTGTGTTCCCAAATATGATAGAAACATTTAAATTATTTAGAGCTTATAAAAGAGATCAATATAAAATCATCAATATTTCAGGAAGTATTATGAAATTTTTAATATGCAAATTTGTCTATTGCAACTGTTGAGACTTCAGGAGTGTTATTTTGTGAGGATAATTAAGTATGCACATTTCAGTAATTAAGTTTTGGAACTTAGCCCCAAACTTAACCCTCACTCTGGCTGCTGCTGCTAAGTCACTTCAGTCGTGTCCAACTCTGTGCGACCCCATAGACGGCAGCCCACCAGACTCCACTGTCCCTGGGATTCTCCAGGCAAGAACACTGGAGTGGGTTGCCATTTCCTTCTCCAATGCATGAAAGTGAAAAGTGAAAGTGAAGTTGATCAGTCGTGTCCGACTCTTAGCGACCCCATGGACTGCAGCCTACCAGGCTCCTCTGTCCATGGGATTTTCCAGGCAAGAATACTGGAGTGGGGTGCCATTGTATAAATTCAACTGGCTGCTTCTGAGCTGCCCACAGGTCTTTCGCTTTGTTTTCAGAAATACTTTATTTGCCCCATTTGCCATAGCAATGACATACATTGCATATTCAGGAAATGTGACATGAAAATGGTTTTGAAAAACAAAGTAAATACTTGGTTTTCATGACAACTTGACGGAACTTCATTCCTCCCAACCCCCCACTTCATTCCTGCTGCCCCAGCTTAGTTGTCCTCCCTTTCAAGAGCACCTCAAAGAAAAACTTCCTGTTCATTAGTATCATTCATCATTGGGATTGCCCTCTGGAGATACCTTGCAATTCTCCATAATATAGGATATCTGAACTGCTAAAGGGATAATTTTACTGCTGTAACTTTCAGTTCAGTTCAGTCACTCAGTCGTGTCCTACTCTTTGCAACCCCATGAATTGCAGCATGCCAGGCCTCCCTGTCCATCACCATCTCCCGGAGTTCACTCAAACTCATGTCCATCGAATCTGTGATGCCATCCAGCCATCTCATCCTCTGTTGTCCCCTTTTGTTCCTTCCCCCAATCCCTCCCAGCATCAGAATCTTCTCCAATGAGTCAACTCTTCACATGAAGTGGCCAAAGTACTGGAGTTTCAGCTTTAGCATCATTCCTTCCAAAGAACACCCAGGGCTGATCTCCTTTAGAATGGACTGGTTGGATCTCCTTGCAGTCCAAGGGACTCTTAAGAGTCTTCTCCAACACCACAATTCAAAAGCATCAATTCTTCGGCACTCAGCTCTCTTCACATTCCAACTCTCACATCCATACATGACCACAGGAAAAACCATAGCCTTGACTAGACGGACCTTTGTTGGCAAAGTAATGTCTCTGCTCTAACTTTACTGAGATGTAAACAGTGTACTTTGAAAAGCACAAGTTTTTAATTTTAATGAAGTCCAATTTATCAATTTTTTTCTCTTACACTTAAAGCTTTTTGAGCCCTAAGAGATCTTTACTCTTCTCCAGGTTACAAAGATATCCTGTGTTTATTTTAGAAGCTCTATAGGGAAAGGACTCAAATCAATAAAATCAGAAATAAAGAAGGAGAAGTTACAACTGACTCCACAGAAATACAAAGGATCATAAGAGACTATTATAAGCAAATATACACCAATAAAATGGACAACTTGGAAGAAATGGACAAATTCTTAGAAAATTATAACCTTCCAAGATTGAACCAGGAAGAAATAGAAAATATGAACAGACTGATGACAAGTACTGAAAATGAAACTGTGGTGTAAAAACTTTCAACAAACAAAGTCCAGGACCAGATGACTTCACAGGCAAATTCTACCAAACATTTAGAGAAGAGCTAACATCTAGCCTTCTTAAACTCTTCCAAAAAATTGCAGAGAGAGGAACACTCCCAAACTATGAGACCACCATTGCCCTGATACCAAAACCAGATAGATATTACAAAAAAAGAAGCTTGATAATTTTAACTTTTAAATTTAAGTCTATGATTCTTCCTGAATTAATTTTTTGCATAAGATGCAAGAGTCCAAGTTCTTATTTTTTAAAATATGTAACTCTAGTAGTTCTAGTGCCAGTGATAAAGAGGTCTAAGTATTTTTATTCCTATTATTTAAAAAGGCAAGACTTGAAAAGCCAAGCATTTTTTGCCCCAGCCACATGACTGTCTGGGTGACTCCAAACTCCATACTCTTTTTCTCTCACCACAGTACTTTCGATATCAATTGTGAAGGTGACAGAACATCGTCAGTTCCTCTCATGTTGTCCCCTTCCTCCTAAGCAAACAAGAATAATATACCCCTCTATTGTCTCACTGATCCTTTTCTCTCTCACATGTGGCATTCCCAGCTCCCATACCAAGTCTTTTAATCTGGCCATGATGATCTTTCAAAATTTATAGCATATTAAATACAGGACAGTGAAAGAAAGAAAGAAAAAAATGAAAAAACAAAAACACTGAAGACACAGTGTCCAAGCAATAAACATCTTTATGTGAGAGATGATGTTGACACATTATGTGTGTCTGTGAGTGTTCAGTTGCTCAGTTGTGTCTGACTCTTTATGACCCTATGGACTGTAGCCCGCCAAGCTCCTCTCTGTCCATAGGGTTGCCATTTCCTACTCCAGGAGATCTTCCCAACCCAGGGATCAAACCCACATCTCTTGCATCTCCAGCATTGACAGGCGGATTCTTTACCACTGCGCCACTTGGGAAGCCCCCACGCTGAAAGCGAAAGTGAGGTCACTCAGTCCTGTCCGACTCTTTGCTACCCCGTGGCCTGTAGCCTACCAGGCTTCTCAGTCCATGGGATTCTCCAGGCAAGAATACTGGAGTGGGTTACCATTTCCTTCTCTAGGAGATCTTCCCGACCCAGGGATTGAACCCAGGTCTTCTGCATTGTAGGCAGACGCTTTACCATCTGAGCCACCAGGGAAGTCCACATCTCTCACGTCTCCTGCATTGACTGGTGGATTCTTTACCACTGTGCCACTTGGTAAGCCCCACATTAATTAGACATTAAAAATTTTCCACAGAGATCGTGTTAGCTCAAATAGCTGCCTAGGATAAGATACCCAAGGCCTGACAGGATAAATGATGGAGGGTGAAATTTTAAGTATTTTCAGTTCCCAAGCTTATTTCTGCAGATGTCTGTGCTAACCCTAGTTTAAGAAGCCTTACATTAAACCTGTCATGTAAGCAGATCACTTGGCACCAATGTAATCCTCCAGAGAAGTGCAAGCATGAACCTTGAAACTGTATGGCAGCCTAGGGTTATAAGGCAGTTGGCCAGATAACCCAGAATTTGCCTGTGTAAGACCAACTTAGAAAAGAACAACATTTAATGATTCCCATAGAGAATTTAGGGACCCTTGAACATATGTGCTTGGATTTCATCTGAGTGAAACCTATTTAAGAAGGAGCAGAGGACGAGTAATCCAAACAGCAGGAAAAAACGGTGGGAAGGCCTGGGAAGTGGTGGTGAATTGAGGTTCTGGTCTATTCATTCTTTCAAAATGAGGTCTTTAAAACCTAAGAAAGATGAGGCAAGGGAGGGAAGCCTTCTCTACCCTTAAACTAGCAAAGCCCTGTTTTGGTTCCAGCAGTGTCTTGTGAGTCTTTCTTGTCCATATGGATTCACAAAGACCAGGGAGGCTAAGGACCATACCCTTTGCCAGTCCAATGGCATTGTCCTGGCCAGGACTGCTTGGCCTGAATTGCTTCCTTCAGGCAGCTCTTGTAGGCTGCCTTACACCTGGATAAATATGGTTAATTTGTAAGGCACTGTAAAAGCGAAAGTCGCTCAGTCTTGTCTGATTCTTTGCAACCCCATGTAGTCCATGGAATTCTCTGGCCAGATACTGGAGTGGGTAGCCTTTCCCTTCTCCAGGGGATCTTTCCCACCTAGGGATCGAACCCAGGACTCCAGCATTGCAGGAGGATTCTTTACCAGCTGAGTCACAAGGGAAGCCCAAGAATACTGGAGTGGGTAGCCTATCCCTTCTCCAGCAGATCTTCCAGACAGAGGAATCAAACTGGGGTCTCCAGCTCTGCAGGCGGATTCTTTACCAACTGAGCCATCAGGGAAGGTCAGTGATATTATATGTATTAACCTTGTTTGGGGGTCATTATCTGTAAATTCTTAAGGCCTTAGTTCTAAAGACTATTCATTATTTTTGTGACCAAGTGATTCATTTGATTATGCATACTAGTGAGTCTTCAGTAAACTTTCTCTATTTAGCTGTGCTGCAAAATGGACTTCTCATTTTTCATACAGTGATAGCCACCTGAGTCAAGAATCCTAGGGCTCCAGTGATAATGCTCCAAGGATGGAGACATAAATATTCAGGTCTCATTGCGGGAAGACAAAAGTCAATTCATTGTTTAAGAGTGTTCCATTTCCCCTTGGTTTCCGAGAAGGTTTGAGGCTCCTACTAATATGCTGACCGTCTCAATCAATACATTTGGCTCGAGGCATTCGTGTAGTCAATTCTCCATGCCTACTCTTCAGCATCCTCTCTATATAAAATGGCTGGCTGTGTTCAGTTAGAACCTTCCTTTCCTCATCAATATATCAACGTTATACAACAGCCTGCAAGGCATGGTTAGATGAAACTATTATGTTAATCCTAGTGGCTTGAGATTTCACAAATAATTCCCAAATCCTATAACATTTAAAATGTCTCTCTATTTTTATAGAGCTACTACAGGAAAATAATTTTTTAGGAAAACTTTGTCTGGGCTATAAACGTATTCTTAGACAAGCAAAATCTGTCATTATAGTCAAGATTGATTGACCTGTCTATGTATCAAATAGACTAGTGTAGGTAAAGGTTTATAAATTAATGACTAGCATGGATTTTCCCCTCACGTCTACCTCTTTATTTCAGTGTCTGAAATCTTGACTGCCTTTGACTGTGTGGATCATAACAAACTGTGGGAAATTCTTAAAGAGATGGGAATACCAGACCACCTTACCTGCCTCCTGAGAAATCTGTATGCAGGTCAAGAAGCAACACTTAGAACTGGCCATAAAACAACACACTGGTTCCAAATTGGGAAAGGAGTACGTCAAGGCTGTATATTGTCATCCTGCTCATTTAACTTACATGCAGAGTACATCATGGGAAATATTGGGCTGGATGAAGCACAAGCTAGAATCAAGATTGCTGGGAGAAATATCAATAACCTCAGATACACAGATGACACCACCCTTATGGCAGAAAGTGAAGAAGAAATAAAGAGCCTCTTGATGAAAGTCAAAGAGGAGAGTGAAAAAGTTGGCTTAAAACCAAGTTTCAGAAAACAGAGATCGTGGCATCTGGTCCCATCACTTCATGGGAAATAGATGGGGAAACAGTGTCAGACTTTATTTTTATTTTTTGGGCTCCAAAATCACTGCAGATGGTGATTGCAGCCATGAAATTAAAAGGCGCTTACTCCTTGGAAGAAAAGTTATGACCAACCTAGATAGCATATTCAAAAGCAGAGACATTACTTTGCCAATAAAGGTCCGTCTAGTCAACGCTACGGTTTTTCCAGTAGTCATGTATGGATGTGAGAGTTGCACTGTGAAGAAAGCTGAGTACCAAAGAATTGATGCTTTTGAACTGTGGTGTTGGAGAAGACTCTGGAGAGTCCCTTGCACTGCAAAGAGATCCAACCAGTCCATCCTAAAGGAGATCAGTCCTAGGTGTTCATTGGAAAGACTGATGCTAAAGCTGAAACTCCAGTACTTTGGCCACCTTATGCGAAGAGTGGACTCATTGGAAAAGACCCTGATGCTGGGATGGATTGGGGACAGGAGCAGAAGGGGACAACAGAGGATGAGATGGCTGGATGGCATCACTGACTCGATGGACATGAGTTTCGGTAAACTCCAGGAGTTGGTGATGGACAGGGAGTCCTGGCATGCTGCGATTCAAGGGGTCGCAAAGAGTCAGACACGACTGAGCGACTGAACTGAACTGAACTGAATCAAGATTTGACACTCAAATAGTTTCTTAAATACTTTGGGGGGAGCATAGAAGTTACTGACGGAGAAGGCAATGGTACCCCACTCCAGTACTTTTGCCTAGAAAATCCCATGGACAGAGGAGCCTGGTAGGCTGCAGTCCATGGGGTCGCTAGAAGTCAGACATGACTGAGCGACTTCACTTTGACTTTTCACTTTCATGCACTGGAGAAGGAAATGGCAACCCACTCCAGTGTTCTTGCCTGGAGAATCCCAGGGACAGGGAAGCCTGGTGGGCTCCTGTGTATGGGATCACACAGAGTCGGACACGACTGAAGCGACTTAGCGGCAGCAGAAGTTACTGGTCTTATAAAAGTTCTATAGCAGAAAATTATTTCATATTTCAGCTCTTTTTTTGGGAGGTTTAAAAAGGTTCAGTCTTTCTTTGGTTGAACACTGAAATAATTTCTTCTTATCTGCTTGTGAATCTTGTTAGAATTTTGGTCAGGTGGCTGCTGCGCCTGGTCTGTGTCAAACAGAAGACTACAGAAAGTCAGTATGATCTCCACCCAGTCGACTAACATATGACTCAGCTTTCCAGTAAAAGTGGAACCAGCCTGGCCCCCCAAAACCTGACCCTGAAACATTTTCAGCAACTGTGAGAGCCCAATGTTGCCACATGAATCTGTACAAACATTCTTCGGGAAATTTATGCTAATTCTTTCTAGAATAAATATTAAATCATCCATGCCTGTAATGGGCCTCCCTGATAGCTCAGTTGGTCAAAAATCCACCTGCAATCCAGGAGACCCCAGTTCGATTCTTGGGTCAGGAAGATCCATTGGAGAAGGGATAGGCTACCTACATTAGTATTCCTGGGCTTCCCTTGTGGCTCAGCTTAGTGAAGAATCTGCCTGCAGTGCATGAGACCTGGGTTCAACCCCTGGATTGGGAAGATCCCCTGGAGAAGGGAAAGGCTACCCACTCCAGTATTCTGGCCTGGAGAATTCCATGGACTATATAAGTCTGTGGGGTCGCAAAGAGTCGGACACGACTGAGTGACTTTCACTTTTGCCTATAATATCTGGAGTTTCTGAACTCTACTTTTAGAATGGGGTTGCAGTATCAAGTTGTAAGTTTGAGACTCTGATATGATGGCAGTTTGCTTCTTTCTGTGGCCTCGTTTAACCCTTTATTACTTTTTCTACATCAACAGGGTGTTAATTTACACACTCGGTTAATTAAAAGGTTCTTGAACAGTGAACCCGAGTCACAAGGCACGAACCAATGATCACCTCTTCCCTCTACAAGAGGAGATTCTTGACCCTTCTAAATTATCTCCAACATGAATGCTGGAGGCTCATAAGAACAGTCTTGATAATCTTACATGATGCACTCTCTGCTTTTCTCTTTTTATTAGGTTGTTTTACTCTGTCATGTCCTTACAAGTCACATTTGTATCTGTGTCATTAACCCTTTGATTCAACTTCACATGTCCAAGAATATTCAGTGAGTGTTTCCATTTACAGTTTTGCAAGACTGCTTTTTCCTATACACCCATGTGTGCTTAGTCACTCAGTCATGTCCGACTCTGTGACCCCAGGGACTATAGCCTGCCAGGCTCCTCTGTCCACGGGGATTCTCCAGGCCAGAATACTAGAGTGGGTTGCCATGCCCTCCTCCAGGAGATCTTTGCAGTCCAGGGATTGATCCCAGGTCTCCTGCAGTGCAGGCGGATTCTTTACTGTCTAGCCACCAGGCAAGCCTATAACCATAACTAATCATTCTTTCCTATCAATCTGTACTAATAATACATCATAGCTCATGGGATGTAATAAGGATTACACAAGTTTCTACCTATTTATTTTTTGTCTCCAATGTCTACATAAAAAGAAAGGCTTTTATTTTCTGATGTACCCTTTAAAATTATTTCCCTCTTTCTCTGCAGCTTTAACTCTGTATCCATTATCATCTTTGTTTCATACAATAGCCATTCTCATAGATACTTGAAATTTTTTCAGAAGGTAAAATCAGAGTTTCCTGGAAGGTATAAAGGTGAAAGATTGTATAAGCAGGCATTTCTTGTCATGAATAAGTTACTTGCTTCCTTGAAAATTCCAACTATCTTTGTGTACACATTTAGAATTGCAGTTATCGAGTTGGACAGAGATACCAGAGTCACTGGTGAAGGTAGCCAAAGGCTGGATTTAGTCTTGCCAAGACTTCTGTCACTGGCTCTTAAATTCAAGCACTTCTCTCCCTGATGAGAGAATAATAAATAATCATTTTCATCAAACAAACATATCATACCATGAATTTCACTATTTTAATAAGCACCAGGGAAGCCCAATAGGCTCATTAGTATGCACCATTTTTCCTCTTTTTTTTTTTTCACAAGTTTAGAGAAAAGAAACCATTCATTTTACTTTTATCAATCAAAATAATTGGACTGAAAATCAAATGAAACTTTTTGAGCCAATCAGTTATAATAATTGCTGTATGATTCATGTTGAGTGGGCTGTTGAAAAATAAGCTCTCTGGTTGATGGGCAGTATATTATGCTGGCTATTTCTAAAGGCTGCTGCTCTGAAAACAGATCTATTGCTGAAAGAAGTACACTGAAATGGGGAACAAATTGTGCATTAGAAGGCACTAGACTTATGAATGTCACTCTGTAATGGAAAACGTATAATTCAGAAACATGCTTATTGGGAGGACAGACAAAACTTGAAGTCATAGGAAGGAAGGGCAGAGATGGAAAGAATCATTTACAAAGGGCTTCTGAATGTGATGGCCAACAACACTGAGGCTTTTCAAAAATCAATTTTACTGCTGGAGAGGATGTGGAGGAAAGGGAAGACTCCTACACTGTTGGGTGGATTTAAATTGGTGCAGTCACTATGGAAAACATTATACAGGTTCCTCAAAAAACTAAAAATAGAGCTACCATATGATCTAGCAATCCCACTCCTGGGCATATATATAGAGAAAAACATGGTTCAAAAAGATACTTGCACCCCTATGTTCACTGCAGCACTTTTTAAAATAGCCAAGACGTGGAAACAACCTGAATGTCCATCAACAGAGGAACGGATAAAGTAGATGTGGTTCATCTATGCAATGGACTACTACTCAGCCATCAAAAAGAATGAAATAATGCCATTTGCAGCAACATGGATGGACCTAGAGATTACCATACTAAGTGAAGGAGGCCAAAGACAAATATCATTTGATATCACTTAGATATGGAATCTAAAATATGACACAAACTACATATCTAGGAAAGAGAAAAAGACTCACAAAGAGAACAGACTTGGGATTACCAAGGGGGAAGGGGAGTAGGATGAGGAAATGATTGGAAGTTTTGGGTTAGCAGATGTAAACTATTAAACATAAGGATGGATAAACAATAAGGTCCTACTGTATAGCATAGGGAACTGTATTCAATATCCTATAATAAACCATAATGGAAAAGAAAAAAAATTAAAAGTGTATCCACCAATTCTTTGAAACCTCCCCTCTTCAAAACATGGAGACTAATTCCCCTCCCCTTGAGTGTAGGTTAAACTTAATGACTCAGTTCTCAATAAGAGAATATCACAAAAGTGACCTTGTGTAACTTCTGAGACTAGATGGTATCAGCATGGTGGTTTCCTCCTTCCTCTCTTTATCATGGCTTAGCTGCCAAGTTATTAGGATGCTCAAGCAATCCTATGGAGAATCCAGTGGTGAGAAACTAAGGCCTCCTGCCAATCACCACTGAGTACACCATTTTGGAAGGGGATCTACTAGCCCCAGTTGAGCCTTCAGATGATGCAACCCCATGAGAGACCCTGAGACAGGACCACCTGGCTTCCTGACACCTAGAAACTGTGAGCTAAGACATGTTTATCATCTTGAGCCAAAACATTTCTGGGTAATTTGTTACAAGGTGGTACCTAACTAATGTAGGGCCTCAGTGTGTCATTATGTGGGTCCAGTTTCAGGGTCTGGGGAGTTTTCTCCTCTCACTCTCCTATCTAACAGCAATATAATGCTTCATATAGGAAAAGGCACTGAAGAAACCTCCCTGAACTCCTGGTATTGGAGGATGTAACGTATGACTCTTTACTCCCTTGCTGAGTCAAAAGGGTTTTTGCTGAAGTGATTTTCCATGTGGGGGAGGAGCACCACTTGGCCTGTGTGTATTCTAGTGACAGAAACTCCTTTAGGAAGTTCGTAAACCCAGAATCTCCAACTCAATAAAGGATTGCATTTAACACTGCAACAATCCTACGATGTAGGTACTAGTTGCCTGACCTCAAAGTCATGGGAATCGAAATGCTATGTATGTTTCAGGGATGTACACAAATTTGGGGAAACAGTAAAAGTCTTGTGGGTTTTCCTCATAAATATCTTATGAGTTCTGCATTGCAGAAGAGACAAAGCAAGCCATTAAGAGGGGGAACAGATAGAAGGCACTAAGCACCAGGAGAAAGGTGTTCTCCCAGCTCCGGAAAGAGGCCCTCTTAAGGATTGCTTCCTGAAAGGCTGTTTGAAGGCCTAATCAACTTGACATGGTCTTCAACCCCCCATTCCCTGGATGCCTTGGAAACCCTGCCAGCTCGTGCCTAAACAATGGGCCTCCACAGGGCTACTTTCCTTTGAAATTCTGCCTCCTTTGAAGGAAGCAGCTGAAGGTTTTGCAGGGCATAAGGGGCTGATCCGTATATTCTCAAAGACACTGTGAGCTGGGAAATAGAATGGTTCTGTTGGGAGCCTTTTGTTGTGTCAGGAATTTGTCAACCACCATCTGGGGAAATTACATGACAGGGTTGAACCTGATATGGGATGTAACAGACACCCCAGACATGATGTTCTACAGGAAAGAACATCCACTGCTCTGGCTGGGCTTCGAAAAGGAAAGCACCAGTGATCTGGAGCCAAAGAGATCCTTATCTCTCCCTTAGTCTTGGTTCTACTACTAACAAGCTGTGTCCCTTCACTTTAAATGTTGCTCTCTTTATCTGCAAATGCAGATAAAATATTTTCTCAGATCTTTTCTGGCTCTGACACTAATGATTTCACGATTCCTCCAGACAGTTGTAAAAGCTTCCAATCCTTGAAGTGAATGGATCCACATTGTTTTCTTTGGGTATTTTCACAAGTATTCTCCTTGGTAAACTACAGCTTTTCTCGATTAGCATTGGGTTTGTCAAGACAAACTATTCAGCTGTGAAAGATGGAATATACTTGGTTTACCTTTGGTCTTCCTGGAAACATCCAGGAAAAATGATGGAAGGCTGTTTACGAATAATTCTCGTTTGGTTAATGTTGTATAATATCTCAGAGTCATTTTATTTTACCTATTTGTGTAATGGAAATGTTTCTTTTTTATGGAAGTATAGTTAATTTACAGTGTTTGACAGTCATTTAAAAAATATAAAGAAGTCTTTATTTGAGGAAAACCTGATAATTAGGAGGCCTGGCTATGTGCTCATGTGCATCAAGTAGTTAAGATTTTCCATTTGTTGCAGAGGAGGAGGATTTTTTACATCTGTAAAACAACTCAGGAAATGTATATCAAATACTACTATCTAGACGCTTCTAAGAGGAGCTAAAGCAGAGGATATGGAAGAAGGCCCCAAGGGGTCCTGCTCAGTTACAATTCCCCCCTTTTCTCTGATACTCCTCAATCTTGAGAGAATAAGCTTTGAACAAGAAAAGGCATAAAGGTTCAGGTAAGGAGGTTACTCATAAACTTCACAGACGCACCCACATTAATGGTTGGTAGTGTTGGAGTCTGACACAGATACTCCATTTTTACTTCCAAATACATTTCTCTTCTCAATAGGCAAAGGTGATGTCACTATTAGTGATTTTAAAGCTTTTCTATATATGAGAAGATGCAAGAATTTGGGCTCATAAATTCTTCTGAAAATTATGTAACTATCTGAGGACCTGTTTTGCCAGTTTTTCCCAGAGCACAGAATGCTTCATTCCTGACCTCCACCTTGAACTCCTTTCAGGGGGTGTTGAAGGTCAGCAGCTGCAGTGGAGAGGTAGGGCTCCTGCTATTGCTGTTTACTCACTCAGTCGTGTCTGACTCTTTGCGACCCCATGGACTGTAGTCCACCAGGCTCCTCTGTCCACGGGATTCTCCAGGCAAGAATACTGGAGTGAGTTACCATTCCCTTCTCCAGGGGATCTTCCCAACCCAGGGATCAAATCTGAGTCTCCTGTATTTGCAGGTAAATTCTTTACTGCTGAGCTACCAGGGAAACCCAAAGACTAAAGAGAGTATGATTCAAAATTTCAAGAGATAAGTTTAAAAAGTCTGAGTTTTCCTCATAGTCAAACATTCTCTGACCTAAATCATAGCAATGTTTTGAGTCCATCTCCTAAAACAAAGGAAATAAAAGTAAAAATAAATATATGGGACCTAATTAAACTGAAAAGCTTTTGCATAGCAAAGGAAACCACAGACCAAATGAAAAGACCATCTACTGAATGGGAGAAAATATTTGCAACTGATTTATAAACAGCTCATACAACTTAACATTAAAAAACAAACAACTCGATTAAAAAACGGGCAGAAGATCTGAATAGACATTTTTCCAAAGTGGAAATGCAGGTGGCCAACAGGCACATGAAAAGATGCTCAACATAGCTAATACCAGGCAAACACAAATCAAAATCACAATGCGATTATCACCTTATACCTGTTAGAATGGCCATCATCAAAAAGAACTGGGGTCTCCTGCATTGCAGGCAGACTCTTTACCAATTGAGCTATGAGGGAAGCCCTCAAAAAGAACACAAGTAACTAACGTTGGCAACAATGTGGAGAAAAGGGAACCCTCATACGTCATTAGTGGGAATGTAAATTGATGCAGCCACTAGGGCATTTCTCAAATAATTTCTCTTTGAAAACAGACTGAGCACTAACATAGCATTGGAAAAGGGAATATTTTATTTGTGACTCAGTTATTAACTTAATAAGGAGTCAATACAGGCTATAGGGGATATTTCACTTTTTAATTTACTCTCTGGTTTATTTCCTCAAAGTGACCAAAAGTAAATGACCATTTACAGAGAGCAAATATTGCTTTTCGCCAGAAATTCCTAATGTATGTGTTCATTTTAGTTTAACATAGTTGTATTAAAAATGACAGAAATAATGACCTAGGCTTCTGTGGTGTTTTCCTTCTGGAGAAGGAAATGGCAATCTACTCTAGTATTCTTGCCTGGGAAATCCCATGGACAGAGAAGCCTGGTGGGCTATAGTCCATGGGGTCACAAACAGTTGGACATGACTTAGCAACTAAACCACCACCACCAGAGAAAATGTACAATGCATGCATTAACATGGATGGGCCTAGAGATTATCATACTAAGTGAAGTAAGCCAGACAGATAAAGACAAATACTACATGATATCACTTATATGTGGACTCTAAAAAAAAAAAAAGAGAGACAAACGAATTTATTTGGGACTTCCCTTGTGGCTGAGAAGGTAAAGAGTTTGTCTGCAATGCAAGAGACCTGGGTTTGATCCCTGAGTCAGGAAGACGCCCTGGAGAAGGGAATGGCTACCCGGTCCAGCATTCTTGGCTGGAAAATTACATGGACTGGTGGGCTACAGTCCATGAGGTCACAAACAGTTGGATACTACTCTTATTTATTTACAAAACAGAAAGAGACTCATACACACAGAAAACAAAGCAAGCAGAGAACAAAGACCGAGTTCAGCAAGCTTCCTCTTAAGAGCCCAATTTCTCTCCCTCTCTGGTGGTGGTGGTTTAGTTGCTAAGTTGTGTTCAACACTTTGTGAACCCATGGACTATAGTCCACCAGGCTTCTCTGTCCATGGGATTTCCCAGGCAAGAATACTGGAGCAGGTTGCCATTTCTTTCTCTAGGGGATCTTCCTGGCCCAGAGATTGAACCCGTGTCTCCTGCAACGCAGGCAGATTCTTTTACCACTGAGCCACCAGGGAAGCCCCTTCTCCCTCTCTATTCCCTTCTAATGTGAGAATGAAAAAGAATAAAAAAGTGGTAGCAAGGGCCTGCACGTCTTCCTCCTACTCTTTCCATAGAGGACACAAGGCAGGGCTGAGCAGTGTTTCCATTCCTTCTGGAATTCCAAGGTGATGTTGGCCTGAACTTGCATGGAACATTGCGCAGCTCACTTGGGTGTAACCTGACACATGATGTCATTGTCAGCCGTCTGGATTAATCAACTCCAGCTGCCAGACTCTCTGCTCTGTGTGGGGGTTCAAGCCTTCTCATCTGTTCCTGGCCCCCCTGCCCCACTTTTCTCTGCTTGAGCCTCCAGCCACACCAGATGGCTCTTTTTTGGTATCAGAGATCATTTTTCTCTGATCAATGTCTCAGCCCCAATCTGTGCGGAACAATTCAAACCACCTCTATCACTTTCATTGCTTTAGGCATTTTTAGAGATTGATTTCCATGACACATGCATACGTGTGTGCATGTACACAGTGACCACAATGCACATGCGTATAGAACTTCATTCTTTTTAACTTTCACACACCCCACAACCCAGGCTCAGAAACAGTATTTCTTCAATACTGTTGAACTTGGGTTCTCTACAGTGGCTGTGGATAAGAAATATGTTGAGGATCATCTCCAAAACCCTTATCTATTACACTTGAGTACTTAGAAACTACAAAAAGTCAAGTTTACCAGCCCCTAGGGTCTATTCTATATCCTGCTGATCTGGTCAAGCAACTTCATTTTTGGCTCTGGGAAATCTTGCTCGTAATTACAATACTCAAGTTCCAACAACGTAGGGATTTTCCTGAGTGGTTGAGAAAGACCTGGCAGCTCACAGACTCTGCCTGGCAGCTGGAGCCCTGAGCCAATGACTGTTCTCACCAGCAAACCACGGGTTGGGCTTCTGAATAATGTCTTTCACCATACCTGCAATGATCACAGTCATCTTCATGGGTGAAAGGGAGTAACTGATACAAATGTGTCACTTCCTTGAGGGAATATTTTAAAGCAACAGTAGTTTTCATTTACTATTTTAGGTCTGATAGCACTGTTTTTTCAATGATTATGAAAGCGGTTCTCTTTAAGACAATATCTAAAATAGTCTACTTGGCTTCCCTTGGCAATCTTTATGTGTCATATAGGTGAAAAAACATTACTTCTATTGCAGGGGTTCTCAGCCAGGGGTGATTCTGCACCTTCCCCACCCATCCCGTGGGGAGGTGCTACCAGCATCTAATGGGTGGAGTCAGGAATGCTGTTCAGCATCCTATAGTGCCCAATCAGACTGACCTCCACCAACAGCAAAGAACTGCCTGGCCCAAATGTCAACAGTGTCCAGACTGAGAAGCCCAGCTCTATCAGATTATGAATTATTTACACCATCTGATGAAGCCCTGCTCCTTATAAAGGAGCACCTAAGACTCTAGACTGAGGAGCCTGGCAGGCTACAGTCCATGGGGCTGCAAAGACTTGGATGCAACTGGGCGACTAAGCATGCAAGAGTATAGGATTTCAGGTGTGAGGCCATCCTTCTTACAAAATGTTTTGAGCCAGGTGAAGGCTCACCCTAGAAACCAAAAGCTGTACCTGTATCTTGGCTAACTTCTAGGCACCAACAAGATTTCTATTTAATTTTGGTAGATCTCTGGAGCTTGAGGCCTTCCCCTTCCTCTTCCTCTTCAGAGCTTTTTCCAAGACTAAGGATTGAACAGGGACGCCTGGTATGCTGCAGTTCCTGGGGTCGCAAAGAGTCGGACTCGAATGAGTGACTGAACTGAAGGATTTTATTGGGCTTCCCAGGTGGCGTTAGTGGTAAAGAATCTGACTGCCAATGCAGGATATGCAAGAGACATGGGTTCCATCCCTGGGTAGGGGAGATCCCCTGGAGGAGGGCATGGTAACCCACTCCAGTATTCTTGCCTGGGAAATCCCACGGACAGAGGAGCTCCAGCAGGCTACAGTCCATGGGTTGCAAACAGTCAGACACGACTGAGCACTTACTTAAGGATTTTATTAGCCTATAGTTCCTTGGTACAGTTTAATCATACTCCTTAAGAAACAAACAGAATTGTGTATAATAACAACAGAAACCTCGATTAAAGTCAGGAGACCAGAGGGGGTGCTCTCATGCTCTTCAATGACAGCCAACTCCAACAGGAAGAAGACCCTTCTTTCCTGCCAAGGGCTCAGCCAATGGAAAGCATGGACTCTGTTTACTATAGCTCTATCACCTCTACAGAAGTGTTCTTCTTCCCCTGACATGTGGAGGCTTACCCATGGCTTGCCAAGGTTGCAGACCCTGAACTGCAATTCTCTGCTGATAGCTAATAAACCCATCTTTCCTGGAGAAGTATCTGGCAGTCTGATTATTTCAGGTCAGCAATATGCAGAAAACAAATGCAAGATCTTATAAGACTGATTTCTTTGGTGTAAAAAAGTAATAGTGGTACCAGCTGGGTTTGGGAGGAACTCGTGACCCTGTGAAGGTTTTCACAGGTCAACTTGCCTTCTTTTTGTTCTAAGTCATGAAACTTCTACAAAGCCAGTCTCACACACGAAGTTCCATTTTCGTTCATCTTCAGAGCTAATGTTCAAGGGAGTGGTTTTTTTTTTTATTATTATTGTCATAAGCTCTCATTCTCATCAAAAAAAAAGTGATCAGTATATATTCTCTTAAAAATGAAGAGAACAATAACCTCAAAACCCACCTTTTTGGATCAGCGTTTCCAGATTACAGCATTATACAGGGATGACAGTTCAGTTTTAGTCTCTGCCAAATCTCATGCTGCTCCTACTAGTGGAATATACAGGGCCAGGCCTTTGGTGGCCATGTGATGCTTTTCAAGCAAGTGTTCAAGAAAAGAACCAGGTGATTTTTGCCTCTAGAAAGTTTCTAGTATAGCTTCTAGTTCTCAAGAAGAAATAGACTGTTAAGGATGCTGTATTTTTAAGTGAGATGATAGTGTTTAGGTATGTTTTTTAAATTATCTTTAGAGTTAAATTCTTAACTATTTATGGATTAAAACAATATAATGTCTGGAAAGTGCTTCAAAATAGTTCAGGGGAAAAGGTATGGATGAAATGAAGTTGGCCATGAGTTTATAACTGTTTTAAACTGATGATGAATACATGAAGGTGTATGTATTCTAATCGAAATGCTCCAGTGGACTGGGAGAAATTGATGACCAAGAAGAGAGAGGAAATGGCCTAACAAAAAAATACTTAAGACATGATGGATTACAGTGAGGTATTACCTCACACTGGTCAGAATGGCCATCATCAAAAAAAGTCTACAACAATAAATGCTGGAGAGGATGTGGAAGAAACGGAACCCTCATACACTGTTGGTGGGAATGTAAATTGGGACAGCCACTATGGAGAAGAGTATGGAAGTTCCTTTAAAAAACTAAAAATAGAGCTACTCTATGATCCAGCAATCCAACTACCAGGCACATACCCTGAGAAAACCATAATTCAAAAAGACACATGCACCCCAATGTTCATAGAAGCACTATTTACAATAGCCAGGACATGGAAGCAATCTAAATGTCCATTGACAGATGAATGGATAAAGATGATGTGGTATGTGTTAACACACACATACATTACTCAGCCATAAGATAGAATGAAATAATGCCATTTGTAGTAATATGGATGGATCCAGAGATGATCATACTAAGTGAAGTAAGTCAGAAATAGAAAAGCAAATACACGATTATTACTTATATGTGAAATCTATAAAAAGATACAAATGAACTTACTTACAAAACAGAAACAGACTCACAGACTTAGAAAACAAGATTATGGTTACAAAAGTGGAAAGAGGTGGGAGGGATAAATTAGGAGGTTAGGATAAATAAATACCCACTACTACATATAAAGAAATGGCAACCCACTCCAGTATTCTTGCCTGGAGAATCCCATGGACAGAGGTGCCTGGTGGGCTACAGTCCATGTGGTCACAAAGAGTCAGACATGACTGAAGTGACTGAGCATGCACATATAAAGTAGATAATCAACAAGGACCTACTATATAGTACAGGGATCTCTACTCAGTTCTAATAACTTGTATGCAAAAAGAATCTGAAAAAGGAAACATGTATGTATAAATGATTAACTTTGATGTAGACCTGAAAGTAACACAACATTGTAAATCAGCTCTACTCCAATATAAAATAAAAATTTTTGAAAAGACATGATGGGACAGGAGGTAGATTTCAGAGACTAGAATGTCTCGAGTAATCACTATAAATTCAGCCTGATCCTTGAGCGTATTGAAAACATTTCCCTCCACTCTGGCCATTTTGCCAGATGTAGAGACATTTAGAAGAGGAGTAAAGATATTTCTAAGCCATATTAATTTATACTTTGGCTTGCTTTTTATCTTGATGCACTTAACATATTGGGAGCCACACTGGACATACTTTCCTCCTTTAAATGTCAAGGGTTTATTGAAATTGTGAATCAATTTTCTTTTTCTAAAATCTTGGCTTTGTAAGGCTGATATCTGGGCCAGTATGGTCATAGATTTTACAATAACATTTTGGTTGATGTCACTTTCTTACTCTCCCTCAAAATAATGAGTTGCATGGGAACTGTAATGTTTCTTCCTCCATGAGGTCATGAACGGGTGAAGCTTTCAAGCTCCTATCACTTTTTCCAAAAGATATCACTCATTCTGACTCCTAATTAATTGACATTATTATGTAGCAACCAAATAAATAGTCTCCTAAAGAAAGCATCCTCTCCTTGGCTGTTCCAGCAGACTCTGCTGACTCATTTGGTGTTGGATTTGAGTAAGTCTGCAGGCACATAATGCCTAAGAAGCCACACTTTCTCTGAGCCATTCCCCTGCCTCCTTGTCCCTACCAAGTAGGGGAAGCTAACAAGAAGCTTTGTTCTGGGTTTTCAGTATCTTTGCAAGAGAGGGGGTTTAGCATGGCTTTGGCAACCACCTCTAAAGAATATATTCCATAAGCTAAAGATTCCTTTGCTACATTTGCTTGTTTTTCAACTGAAATTCCTTTAAACGTGTATCACATAATCTTTTATGCTCAGGTTCCAGGCTCACAAGAACTGCATTGTGGCCACCTTGGTTGCCCCTTTATCACTGGGTGTTTCTTTTAATTAATTAATTTATTTTAATTTGAAGCTAATTACTTTCCAATATTGTGGTGGTTTTGGCCATACATCCACATGAATCAGCCATGGGTGCACACGTGTCCCCACATCCTGAACCCCCTTCCCATCTCCCTCACCCCATCCCTCTGGGTTGACCCAGAGCACCAGCTTTGAGTGCCCTGCTTCATACATCGAACTTGTACTGGTCATCTATTTTACATATGGTAATATACATGATTCAATGCTATTCTCTCAAATCATCCTACCCTTGCCTCCTCCCACATAGTCCAAAAAGTCTGTTCTTTACCTCTGTGTCTCTTCTGCTGTCTTACATATAGGGTCGTTGTTACCATCTTTCTAAATTCCATATATATGTGTTAATATATTGTACTGGTATTTCTTTTTCTGACTTACTTCACTCTGCAAAATAGGCTCCAGTTTCATCCACCTCATTAGAACTGATTCAAATGTGTTCCTTTTTATAGCTGAGTAATATTCCATGGTGTATATGTACCACTGTACCACAACTTCCTTATCCATTCATCTGCTGATGGATATCTAGGTTGCTTCCATGTCCTGGCTATTGTAAACAGTGCTACAGTGAACACTGGGGTACACGTGTCTCTTTCAATTCTGGTTTCCTCGGTGTGTATGCCCAGCAGTGGGATTGCTGAGTCATAAGGAAGTTCTATTTCCAGCTTTTAAAGGAATGTCCACACTGTTCTCCATAGTGGCTATACTAGTTTGCATTCCCAAAAACAGTGTAAGAGGGTTCCCTTTTCTCCACATCCTCTCCCAGTGGGTGTTTCTTTAAGAGAATCTATCTAGATGACAGATGAAGAAACTGAGGCCCAGAGAATCACCTCAAGGGGTGATATGGAGGCTACCCAGTTAAGAGTTAGGAGGGTGAAAGAGGAAAGTGAAAAAGCTGGCTTAAAACTCAATATTAAAAAAACTAAGATCATGGCATCTGGTCCCAACACTAATGGCAAATAGAAGGTCCCAGCATCCAATAACAATAGATACAACAGTGATAGCAACCACACTAATCACACAAAGATATTCCACAACTATACATTTACCCCCAAGAATCCAAATAATATCAGTAAGATGGAACTCAGTTTGCAGGAGAACCCCTCTGATGAAATTTTGCTAATGTGAAACTGGAAAGCAAGTAAGTCCAACTGAATTCAATGGAAGTGACATATTCTTTCTATTTTTTATTCTAGATAATATGGTTTTAACTGATTTGAGGCCACATATTAGAATCTGGCCTCATTTGTGCTTATATTTTCATACTCGATGACTTAATGTACTCAAATCTACCCGAGGTTGGTATGGGCCTGCATGTGTGTACAAGTGGTTGCTCATTGAACTCATGCTTAGTAGAGTACATCAAAGTCAGTCTTTAGCTTATTGCCAGTGGCATTTCCCTGTTTCCTTGGTGGCAAATTCCAGCCTTCAGAAGACATGCTTTTCAAGAGTTCAGTGGTGGAGAACTGCTTATAGTTCCTGGAGACAGAGTTAGGAAAGCAATCAATCAACTCCACTCAATTAGCAGAGGACACAAGGAATAAGGAGAGAGAGCTCAGGGGAGAGGGGAGCCTGAGGTCCAGTTTGAAACCTATTTTTATCTGAGTGAATCACTTCAGTTCTCTGCACCTCAGTTTCTTCATCTGTAAAATGAAGGTTTGGAATGCTAAGCCTTTTTTAAAAACAATATTAAAGGTTATACTCCATTTATAGCTATTACAAAATATTGGCTCTGTTCCCCATGTCGTACAGTACATCCCTGAGCCTAACTCACCCCAATAGTTTGTGCCTCCCACCCTATATTACTGCTCTCTCCCCACTACTGGTAACCAATAGTTGCTTCTTTTTTGGTATTAGAATGCTTACTCTTTATTACTCTGGCTTTTTTCATTCTGATAGTCTATTTACTAATGACTATGTACTAGGTACAGTTCCTATAGGAAATGCAAAATTTTCTACAACCTAACAGCGACCTTCAGAATGCTTCAAACCTCTTTGGGAAAAAAAAATTCAACTATTAACAAAAAAATGTCATGCAGTGGTGACAGGCAGATTACAAATGCTCAGACTTGAAGGGAACTTCATTTTGGTTGCTGTTTGGTAGGAAATGTGTGCAGAGAAACATTAATGAGGACTTGTCTCAAGTGTTGGTTCTAAATGAAACTGGTCTATTCCCAGTACTGGGGTTGGAAGACAAACACAAGAGTAAGGGACTCTACAGTCTAAAACCTCCCCAAAGGGATACTACTGTATATGGCTAGCAATGAAATCCAATATGGTCCAAAGCCCAAGGGGCCTTATAAACTGTGAGGGATACTGGTTAACTTGAGCTGCATAGATGAGATAAAGCTTCCCAAAGAGGTAACAATTGAGACAGGTATGGGCTTTTGGAAGGAAGCCATGCCGATCAAAATCAACATGGTAATGGTTGCATGTTTCCCATACACAGTTGTGTGAAATTCAGGAAGCTATAGCTAAAAAAAAAATATGATTTTGATGTTCACCCAGATTTAAGAGCCCATGCATTATTAATCATATTTCCATGGAAGCACTGTGTTCAAATTAGGAACTTTTAGTTCAAAAGAGAGCTGTAGAACTTGGGGTAGAGTCCAGAGAAAAGAAAGCAAACCCATTAAAAGTTCAGTGGTGGAATTCTAGAAAAAATGGTAAATGAAATAAAGAAGGCTGAGGGGGAAATAAGATTTCAAATATGAAAATCGCTTTTCTATGAGTAGTAGCTGACTCTTGTTCTCTGGGTACATCCAGAATGAGAAAAATGGGAGTGAGCAAAAATGGGAGCAGTTAGGATTTAAAGCAGATGTGCAGGCAAAGTCCTGACAAGGCTAGTGAGATGATGGTATCTAGATATTTTTAAGGTATAATTTGCATTGATCTGACAGAACATAGACAAGGCAAAATATTATTGCTTCATATATATTCGGATTACTCAGGGCTAACCCCCTATCTATATCTACCAAGGAACTACAAACAAGGATTGCTGTTGTTCAGTCGCTCAGTCATGTCTGACTCTTTGCAACCCCATGGACTGTAGCATGCCAGGCTTTTCTGTCCTTCACCATCTCCCGGAGCTTGCTCAAACTCACAAACGATGATACATTTGCAAAATGTAGATTCACATGTGCCTGGTGATTGTAGACATTTCTCATGTGCTTGGAGGATGGACACGATCTCTCTCATAAGGAAAGATCTTTTTTGTTCCTATAAATGCTGGAGAACAGAACAAATTGCAGTGAGTTTTTATTTATTTTATTTTTTAACTTTACAATATTGTATTGGTTCTGCCATATATCAACATGAATCCGCCACAGGTATACACATGTTCCCCATCCTGAACCCTCCTCCCTCCTCCGTCCCCGTACCATTCCTCTGGGTCGCCCCAGTGCACCAGCCCCAAGCATAGGTTCTCCAGCAGTTGGCCATGACGGAGGTCCACTATCATTGGTCCATTAAGTGGTGACAGCTTGGAATCAGATCACAGAATGTTAGATCTGGAAGAGAGCTAGTCTACTGCGTCTCCAAGTGTGGTTGAGAAACAATCAGTGTGGGGATGTCCTGAGTTTTCTTCTGAAAAAAAGAAAGAGGACTTCTCTGGTGGTCCAGTGGTTAAGATTTCACCTTCCAAAGCAGGGGGTGTGGGTTCAGTCCCTGGTCAGGGAGCTAAAATCCCACATGCCTCAATATTGTAACAAATTCAATAAGGATTTTAAAAATGATTCACATTAAAAAAAAAAAACTAAAAACAGAAAAAATAATAAAAAGAAGGAATTTTGTAGTCTTATAAATTTATATAATCCTGAGTTAAAAAGTTAAACAGATTCACTTATTGCAAGGATTCTCAGAGGCTTCATTCTTCCAGAAGGGCATAGGAACAAGCAGATGCATTCTTGTATCTCATCAGATCATTTTTCTATGAAATACACTCTGAGACAAAGGGAATGATCTGGACCAGCTCCTTCATTTATCTTTAAACAACAGCATCTCAAGTTTAGAGAGGTAAAGAGAGATACCTAACATCATATACAGTCAATAAAACACTGAAGTGTAGAAACAAGTCTCCCAACTCTATGGAGGGTGCCTTTTCAGGCCCCCACTCTGTGAAAGCTATACCCCCATTTAAGGCAAACAGTCACCACGTCCAATGTACATTTGGGACAACCCAGTGTGTCCAGTTGGAATACACCCAGTGGAGCAATATTGAGGACCCCAAAGTCAAAGGGATCAACTGCTAAGCTTGCAATGCCATGAGGACATGATGTGATAGTGACCAATGAAAAAATTGTGGTTGAAACTAATCTTGTGCAGGAGAGAAAAAT
This sequence comes from Bos mutus, assembly GCF_027580195.1. Classification (NCBI taxonomy): domain Eukaryota; kingdom Metazoa; phylum Chordata; class Mammalia; order Artiodactyla; family Bovidae; genus Bos; species Bos mutus. The sequence goes on from NC_091646.1 coordinate 110,574,887, forward strand.
CTGTTACTCCAAAATGCATCTCTTTGGCATGAGGATTAATTTAAGCTGATTGTTTTAAAGAAACAGACAACTCAGAAAGTTTTCTTTTACTCGCTCCCCTCCCCGCCTTGGCTCAGATGGTAAAGAAAGAATCTGCCTGCAGTGCAGGAGACCTGGGTTTAATTCCTGGGTTGGGAAGATCCCCTGGAGAAGGAAATGGCAAGCCACTCCAGTATTGTTGCCTGGAGAATCCCATGGACAGAGAAGCCTGGCATGCTGCAGTCCATGGGGTTGCAAAGAGTCAGACACAACTCAGCAACTTTTAGCTATTAAAAGAATTTACATAAAGGACCAGAATAAAGCAGTCACCAGAAATATCTTCAAAGATTATGGGGTGAGGTGTAGTCGGGACAACTGGGCAGGCCAAAAGACCAGAGTCCACTCAGTATCCCATTGTCTCTGCAGGACCCAGCAAACACTTGTTTACCAAATGAGTGCTTTTCCATCTCCATGTCAATTGCCTTCCTCTCTATTGAAGTCCCAAATGACTATCCCCAACCTTCTCTTTTGTCTTCAACTAAAGATGGTATTCAAGGTGAGAGTTTTGGCCATTTTGGTGAGTGACTTAGTTTTCCTGGGTCTCTCCCATGTTTACACGTCATTAAACTTCTGTTTGATTTTCTCCTGTTAATCTGCCTCATGTCAATTTAATTCCACATCATCTGGAAGAACTAGAAGGGTCGAAAATTTCTTCCTCCCTGATGTTTATAACCATTATATTTGTGAAACTGAAAGTGTTAGTCGCTCAGTTGTGTCCGACTCTGCAACCCCATGGATTGTAGCCTGCTGGGCTCCTCTTTCCATGGAATTCTCCAGGCAAGAATACTGGAGTGGGTTGCCATTTGCTTCTCCATGGGATCTTCTCCACCCAGGGATCGAAGCCAGGTCTCCTGCATTACAGGCAGATTTTTTTTTTTTTTTTTACCACCTGAGCCACCAGGGACTCATATCAGTGTATTAACATGACCTGTATTATACTGCAACACAAAGTTCTGTGCAAAGGTCTCAATTTTTTATAGAGACTTTCTGAAAGTGACAGTTGTTCAGTCGTGTCCGGCTCTTTGTGACCCCATTCTACATGAATGCTGTTCTAGGCTTTGGACATGTGGTTTACATGTATATACATATCTACCTTAAGGCTCCTCTGTCCATGGGGTTTTCCAGGCAATAGTACTGGAGTGGATTGCCATTTCCTTCTCCAGGGGATCTTCCCAACCCAGGGATTGAACCTGGGTCTCCCGCATTGTAGACAGATGCTTTACCATCTGAGCCACCAGGGAAGTCCCAAGCATGGGCTAGAGGGTAGCAAAAGAGAATGCTTAGCAGATGGGTGTTAGGAGTGAAGTAAATTGCTTGATGATGCCACCAATTAGGTGGTCTCTAAGATATATACATATATATATATATATATATATATATATATATATATGTCACTTACTCCCAGGAGTAGAAAGTATTAATCCATGTATCTGAGTAGCAGCCACAGATCATTAATTAAGCTTAAATTCCCTATTATAATCTGTATTTTGGACCATTTTATACAAAATGGAATGAATTTACTTTTGAACAAAACATCCAGAGTAGTAAATAGAAGTGAAACCAAATAATTGTTGTCTTTTAAAAATAAATATTTAAGAGCTTTTTAGAGTCTTTGTTTTGGATGGAACTTTTCAAAGCCTGCTATATTGGTGCCTGTTGGTAGAAGCTGACTCCTGCTGTCCGCTTCTTGGGTGCAGATGCAGCATATTCTTTGGGTGTATTTTAGTCGTTTTTATGCTAAGATGAATAGGCTATTTGAAGTGAAGGGAGGACTGGTAGTTCCTGTTGGAATAAAAGGATCATAAATCCATTCATGCCAAACTGTGAACAGTTAGACAATGCACTGAAGGCAATTTTTATTTGGTAATTACTGTCTTTGTTCAGAAGCTTTGCCAAAGCTGATTGAAAAGCTCCCAGAACAAAACAGTGAAAGGATAAAGCTCCCTCATTAGCCTAAACTGCATTTGAATTATTCCTGTCTTTTAGGACACTCCGGTTTTTCTTTTTAAACAAAGGGTTAATGGGCTCTTTAGCTTAGCTTATATATTCAAAATCAAGAGGGATGGAAGAGGATAGTTATCTCCTATCTTCCTAATCTTGACTAAAGGGTTGGAATGAGACCAACAGATTTTCCCCTTTGAGAGCTTTGCCTTTATGGCTGCTTCCTCAAAGAGCAAGAGTCAGCAAGTGAGTCAAATGGCTAGAGACTCTCCTGAAGATAGGAGGAATGAATGAGCACACTGAAACATCTTCCCACTAAAAGGGAGTACACAGAATGCCCATATCAGCAAATACTCTCATTGGAAGCACTTCGAATCTCTATTACCATATTATCAACATAAGGTATTTGGCTCTTGAAACACCTGGAGTCACAGGCAAATTTGGCCTTGGAATACGGAATGAAGCAGGGCAAAGTCTAATAGAGTTTTGCCAAGAAAATGCACTGGTCAGAACAAACACCCTCTTCCAACAACACAAGAGAAGACTCTACACATGGACATCACCAGATGGTCAACACCAAAATCAGACTGATTATATTCTTTGCAGCCAAAGATGGAGAAGCTCTATACAGTCAGCATAAAACAAGACCAGGAGCTGACTGTGGCTCAGACCATGAACTCCTTATTGCCAAATTCAGACTGAAATTGAAGAAAGTAGGGAAAACCACTAGACCATTCAGGTATGACCTAAATCAAATCCCTTATGATTATACAGTGGAAGTGAGAAATAGATTTAAGGGCCTAGATCTGAGAGACAGAGTGCCTGATCAACTATGGAATGAGGTTCATGACATTGTACAGGAGACAGGGATCAAGACCATCCCCATGGAAAAGAAATGCAAAAAAGCAAAATGGCTGTCTGGTGAGGCCTTGCAAATAGCTGTGAAAAGAAGAGAAGCGAAAAGCAAATAGAGAAAAGGAAAGATATAAACATCTGAATGCAGAGTTCCAAAGAATAGCAAGAAAAGATAAGAAAGCCTTCTTCAGCGATCAATGCAAAGAAATAGAGGAAAACAACAGAATGGGAAAGACTAGGGATCTCTTCAAGAAAATCAGAGATACCAAAGGAACATTTCATGCAAAGATGGGCTCGATAAAGGACAGAAATGGTAGGGACCTAACAGAAGCAGAAGATATTAAGAAGAGATGGCAAGAATACACAGAAGAACTGTACAAAAAATATCTTCACAACCCAGATAATCACGATGGTGTGATCACTGACCTACAGCCAGACATCCTGGAATGTGAAGTCAAGTGGGCCTTAGAAAGCATCACTACAAACAAAGCTAGTGGAGGTGATGGAATTCCAGTTGAGCTATTCCAAATCCTGAAAGATGATGCTGTAAAAGTGCTGCACTCTATATGCCAGCAAATTTGGAAAACTCAGTAGTGGCCACAGGACTGGAAAAGGTCAGTTTTCATTCCAATCCCAAAGAAAGGCAATGCCAAAGAATGCTCAAACTACCACACAATTGCACTCATCTCACACGCTAGTGAAGTAATGCTCAAAATTCTCCAAGCCGGGCTTCAGCAATATGTGAACTGTGAACTTCCTGATGTTCAAGCTGGTTTTAGAAAAGGCAGAGGAACCAGAGATCAAATTGCCAACATCTGCTGGATCATGGAAAAAGCAAGAGAGTTCCAGAAAATCATCTATTTCTGCTTTATTGACTATGCCAAAGCATTTGACTGTGTGGATCACTATAAACTGTGGGAAATTCTTCAAGAGATGGGAATACCAGACCACCTAACCTGCCTCTTGAGAAATCTGTATGCAGGTCAGGAAGCAACAGTTAGAACTGGACATGGAACAACAGACTGGTTCCAAATAGGAAAAGGAGTTTGTCAAGGCTGTATATTGTCACCCTGCTTATTTAACTTATATGCAGAGTACATCATGAGAAACGCTGGACTGGAAGAAACACAAGCTGGAATCAAGATTGCTGGGAGAAATATCAATAACCTCAGATACGCAGATAACACCACCTTTATGGCAGAAAGTGAAGAGGAATTCAAAAGCCTCTTGATGAAAGTGAAAGAGGAGAGTGAAAAAGTTGGCTTAAAGCTCAACGTTCAGAAAAAGAAGATCATGGCATCTGGTCCCATCTCTTCATGGGAAATAGATGGGGAAACAGTGGAAACAGTGTCAGACTTTATTTTTCTGAGCTCCAAAATCACTACAGATGGTGACTGCAGCCATGAAGTAAAAGATGCTTGCTCCTTGGAAGGAAAGTTATGACCAACCTAGATAGCATATTCAAAAGCAGAGACATTACTTTGCCAACAGAGGTTCGTCTAGTCAAGGCTATGGTTTTTCTAGTGGTCATGTATGGATGTGAGAGTTGGACTGTGAAGAAGGCTGAGCACCGAAGAATTGATGCTTTTGAACTGTGGTGTTGGAGAAGACTCTTGAGAGTCCCTTGGACTGCAAGGAGATCCAACCAGTCCATTCTAGGAGATCAACCCTGGGATTTCTTTGGAAGGAATGATGCTAAAGCTGAAACTCCAGTACTTTGGCCACCTCACGCGAAGAGTTGACTCATTGGAAAAGACTCTGATGTTGGGAGGGATTGGGGGCAGGAGGAGAAGGGGATGACAGAGGATGAGATGGCTGGATGGCATCACCGACTTGATGGACGTGAGTCTGAGTGAACTCCGGGAGTTGGTGATGGACAGGGAGGCCTGGTGTGCTGCTGTTCATGGGGTCGCAAACAGTCAGACATGACTGAGTGACTGATCTGATCTGATCTCTGAAGGCATTCCCTTAGTGCTTCAGGATGTCAATGCTGAGAGAGGGAGGGAAAAGGAAACTAGGAACGACTAGTATGGTCACACTCAAGACTTATACTCAAGTTAGTAGGTAAAACAAAATCTTCTCTATCTTGTTGAAAGATCCATTATTCAATTCAAAGAACATTTATGGATAGAGGGAGGAGACAAGATGGCAAAGTAGAAGGACTTGAGCTCACCTACTCTCATGAAAACACCAAAATCACAACTAACTGCTGAACAACCATTGACTGGAACCTGCCAAAAAAGATATTGTACATCCAGAGACAAGTCACAATGAGATGGTAGGAGGGGCACTTTCCAGATATAATCAAATCTCATAACTACCTGGTGACCAACCCATAAACTAGAAAAATAACTATATCACAGAGGTTGTCCCATAGGAGTCAGATTTCTGAGCCCCATGTCAGGCTCCCCAGTCTGGGGGTCTGGCATCAGGAGAAGGAGCCGCCAGAGCACTTGGCTTTGAAGGCCAGCGGGGCTTGAGAGCAGGAGCTGTGCAGGACTGGGAGAAACAGACTCCACTCTTGGAGGGCATTCACAAGTTTTCATGTGTACTAGGACCCAGGGCAAAGCAGTGACTCCATAGGAGACTGAGCCAAAACTACCTGTGGGTCTTGGAAGGTCTCCAGGAGAGGTGTGGGTTGGCTGTGGCTGACTGTGGAGGCAAGGACACTGGTGGTAGAGGCCCCAGGGAAAACTCACAGGCATAAGCTCTCCCAGAGGTTGCCATTTTGGCACTGAGAACGGGCCCCACCCAATAGCCTGCAGGCTCCAGTGCTGGGACGCTTCAGGCCAAGCACCGAACAGGGTGGGAACAGCCTCACCCATCAGCAGACAGTCTGTCTACAGTCATACTGAGCTCACAACCACCTTGAAAACACACTCCTTAACATGGCCCTGCCCAACAGAGGAACAAGACCCAGACACAGACTGGCTGAATGGATACAAAACCAAACCCATATAAATGCTGTCTACAAGAGACCCATTTCAGATCTAGGGATACATACAGACAAAGTGAGGGGATGAAAAAAGGTTCAGTTCAGTTCAGTTCAGTCGCTATCATGTCCGACTCTTTGCGACCCCATGAATCGCAGCACGCCAGGCCTCCCTGTCCATCACCAACTCCCAGAGTTCACTCAGACTCACGTCCATCGAGTCAGTGATGCCATCCAGCCATCTCATTCTCTGTCATCCCCTTCTCCTCCTGCCCCCAATCCCTCCCAGCATCAGAGTCTTTTCCAGTGAGTCAACTCTTTGCATGAGGTGGCCAAAGTATTGGAGTTTCAGCTTTAGCACCATTCCTTCCAAAGAGATTCCAGGGCTGAAAAAAGGTACAAAGGGGAAATATGGATGGTAGTGATAAATTAGGAGTTTGGGATTAACATATACACATTGCTATGTATAAAATAGATAAGCAACAGGGACCTACTGTACAGCACAGGGAACTCTACTCAATACTCTGTAGTAATATATATGGGAAAATAATCTGAAAAAGAATGGATGTATGTACATGCACAACTGATTCACTTTGCTGTACACCTGAAACTAACTCAACATCGTAGATCAACTATACTCCAATGTAAAATGAAAGTTAAAAAATGGAAACAAAACAAATTAAAAAACCCCCAACAACAACAAATAACACTTATGAAATACATTGTATGTTCCCAAAGTTACTTTCTGATGGTTTAACATTGCTAATAATCTAATTGGCCTGCTGCTGCTGCTGCTAAGTCACTTCAGTCGTGTCCAACTCTGTGAGACCCCATAAACGGCAGCCAACCAGGCTCCCCCATCCCTAGGATTCTCCAGGCAAGAACACTGGAGTGGGTTGCCATTTCCTTCTCCAATGCATGAAAGTGGAAAGTGAAAGTCAAGTCGCTCAGTCAGGCTGCTTATTATGTGGTTCTGGTTGGCCTGGAAATATTGGAAGATGAAAATACTATGTGAAAAGACAGTCATTTCAACTACTGTTAATTGATACTTACTTTATGGCAGTCATTGGAGGTAAAACATGAGTAAGTCACAGCCTCTCCAATGAGGAGATTGATAATTAAACATTATCGGTGTGCTTGTGTCAAAATATTTATTATTCAAATACAGGTTGTTCAGGGAAGCAAAAGTCAATATAATACTTAAAAATTCAGTAGGAACTGATTACTTAGTAAAATCTGTCCCCAACCAAGCATCCCTCTTTGTTACTAAGGCATATCCTTGCCTATTGGGTCAGTGTCTTTGGTAATGTCAACCAAAACAATGCAGAGGTCTGCCAACAAGAGTTTATTTGGGGTCTTAAGAAGTGAAATTTGGGAGAGACAGATTTGGATAAAGCCAAAAGAGGGTTCTGGGTAAGAGCAAGAATCAGGAGCTTATAAAGGCAAAAGCCACACAAGAAAAGAAATATTTACCCTTAAGGGTAGGCTGCAACAAGCTGTTCTAGGGTAAGCATCCAACAAGTATCTTGAGTTTCCAGATGTTGTGGATGACTGTGTTAAGACAATGAATGGTCGAAAGGTCAGATTCCATCCAGGCTGAAATGTACATACATCATACTTCCTCAGTGGCCTCCTGGCTCCATTTTAGAGAGCTCTCTTAGCAACACTGACTCCCATTTTTATTTGCCTTTCACACTAGTCAGTATTTGCAGATTAAGATCTTAAACCAAAAGCAATTAAATTTGGCTAATGTTAACTCATGCCTACTTTATGCCAGTCATTGGTGGTACAAGTCACATCCTCTCCATTAAAGAGTTCCCAATCTAGTGAAGGAGCCTGGTGTGTCATTACATGTGGGTATTGTAAAATATGACAAAATAATACAAGTAGTTTTTAACTGAAATCACATAGCTTGTTAACATGAAGGAGTCTGCAAAGCTGATGACGCAGGAGAATGGCTCAAATTGCTGGCAAAGCCAAAATAAGAATGCTGGAGTTAACATTGGAAGAAGAGAAAATGAACAAGGATATTATGGAATACTGTCCAGGATGAGAGTTATTCAAAGTGGCTGTCTTGTGTCCATTTCTCACTCTGAAACAGCAATTTCACCCTGCTCTCCAAGTGAAGGTTAACAGAACACAGCACCCCAAAATATGCCTCTTTGGCATAAAGATTATTTTGAGCTATTTTGGAGAAAAGGCAGACACAATAAAACTCTAAAAAGAGGAGAATTTACTCTTTTGTATGGAGAAGGCAATGGCAACCCACTCCAGTACTCTTACCTGGAAAACCCCATGGACGGAAGAGCCTGGGAGGCTGCAGTCCATGGGGTTGCTAACAGTCAGGCACGACTGAGCGACTTCACTTTCATGCATTGGAGAAGGAAATGGCAACCCCCTCCAGTATTCTTGCCTGGAGAATCCCAGGGACAGAGGAACCTAGTGGGCTGCTGTCAATGGGGTCGCACAGAGTCGGACACAACTGAAGCGACTTAGCAGCAGCAAAGGAAATTTACATTTATAAAGGAAATCTTCATTTGTGAGGGTGTCTCCCTTTCTGTGGCTTCCTTGGTGGCTCAGTGGTAAAGAATGGGCCTCCCAATGCAGAAGACGTGGGTTTGATGCTTGGCTCAGAAAGATCCCCTGCAGAAGGAAATGGCAACCTGCTGCAGTATTTTTGCCTGGAGAATCCCATGGACAGAGGAGCCTTGCGGGCTACAGTCCATGGAATTGCAAAGAGTCAGACACGACTGAGCATGCATGCACCCACACACTCCCTCTCAGTATCAGGAAGAGAAACAGTTACCAATGGAGCGAGTAGCCTTATACCTGTTCACCATGCTTTTCCTGGTCACCTCCCACAACTGGTTCCCCAACCCTTCAATATCTTTATTTTGTGTTTAGCTTAAGACAGTTATTTCAGGTGGTGGCTTGGACTATGTTTACTCAAGTTTTCCTGGGTCTCTCCCATGTATATAGAAGGTATGCATGTTATGAGACTTTGTTTTTCTCATTAATCTGTGTTTTATGATGGGGAGGGGGTCTCAGCCAAGAACCTAGAAGGGTAGAGGGAAAATTATTTGTCCTCCCTTACAATGTCAGAATATGGGGTCTGGTAAAAAAAGATTTGAATATCAAGAGTTTTAGAGAGGTCTTTGGGGGAAATTGATGAAATATTTTTGTAAAGACCTTCTTTGTAACTGTGCCTGAAAGTCAACTGTGAAGAGAGGGCCAAACAAAACTATCATACAGTTTTTCCAGAACAATTATGGTCAAAGAAAAATCCACACTTGTCACTGTTGTTGATTTTAAGAATATATGGCAATTACATTGAATTTTTAATATATGAGAGTATATATAAAATTATTTTATTTTTTAAACAAATTTTTTTCAGAAATAAATTCTAGTTTAATCTTTTTTTCAATACTATGACATTTTAGTCAGAGAAGGCAATGGCACCACATTCCAGTACTCTTGCCTGGAAAATCCCATGGAGGGAGGAACCTGGTAGGCTGCAGTCCATGGGGTCGAGAAGAGTCGGACATGACTGAGTGACTTCACTTTTATTTTTACTTTCATGCATTGGAGAAGGAAATGGCAACCCACTCCAGTGTTCTTGCATGGAGACTCCCAGGGACGGGGGAGCCTGGTGGGTTGCCGTCTATGGGGTTACACAGAGTTGGACATGACTGAGACGACTTAGCAGCAGCATGACATTTTAGTACTTACTACGACATTTGGTCCCTATTTTAGATAGATTTGTTTTAAATGATGTTTTTGAGATATAAATTATCTGTGGATAATGAAGGCTTCCAATATTTATGAAACAACATGATAAACATGTATAAAGAGATAAGCACAGACAGAAATGGGAGAAGAGTCGGAACTGAAGGATTTTACTTTTGAAATATACCCTTAGGCATGCATGTTTCCTATGGATACTTTACTGCGATACTCTTTTGAGTTAGATGCTGTCAGGGTTCAACCTGTAGGAAAGTGACAATGATGATGTCTCTTAACTGGAGATTTGCCTCCTGACTCTGACACGTGATTTGACCCTTTGCTCTAAGACTGACAGTCCCACCATTCACATTATCCTAGATCACCTCCATATTTGCCAGATCATTCAGGGTCTTGAGGAATGCAGGTTCCTAAGCCACTTCTCTCTCTTTGCAAGAACTGACAAACCAGGGAAAGAGTGGAGTGTTTGCTGGTAATTTTAGAAAGCCTTCTCCAGGGACAAGCATTTGTATTCATTCCAATTCCTTTCCTGTACATTTTAAAAGTCTTGATTCTGAGTGATGGAAATCTGAGATCTAAAAGAGGCTGACTTTGGCAGTAACATTGGATTGGACAATCATTTAAAGTGCTGGTGTTTCATTCCTCACAGTGAAGTGGAGATGGATGGATAAAACAGTCTTGGACTCCAGTGACTAGAAGCAGAGCAGATGCTCCTTTACACGTGTCACATCAGAGTTACTTAGAGCTCAGAGTTGGGAAAACTGACCTAGTAATGTTACATTGCTCTTCTGCAAGCTTTTACCTCTGCCATCTTACTCCTTTTTTTTCCTTTCCTGTTGGTGACTCTCTAGATGTTCTATTCCAACTGCAATTAGGCTGTGGAAGATGGATGGAACTAAGCCCATATGCCACAACTACGGAGCTCATGTGCCAAAACTACGGAGCTCATGTGCCACAATTATTGAGCCCATGTGCCTAGAGCCCGTGCTCCACAACGAGAGAAGCCACCACAATGAGAAGCCCGCATACGGCAACTAGAGAGTAGCCCCCACTCGCTGCAACTAGAGAAAGCCTGTGCACAGCAACGAAGACCCAGTGAAGCCAAAAATAAAGTACCTTAAAAAAAAAGACGCATCCATCCTGTAATCAAAATATTTCTGGCTTCCATTGAGACCAATCAGTACAGAGTCACACTGCAAGAAAACCAAACTGACATTTTAAAAAGTATGGAAACCACATGTAACTTCACAGAAGGCTCTTAGACTAAGGGCAATATGATTGAGAGCACACAGCCAAATTTCTACAGATCACCAGAGACATCCACCTCTGCAGTGTCACCCAGCACAGGGTGACAGCTTCAGCCCCAACCCCCTAGAAACTCTTGAAACTCTTCCCTGAAGCTCCCTGCCTTGTCTCCGCCTCACAGCCTTTTCCTTTCAGGATTATGTCTTCCCCAAAACAGCTCCCGCTTCTCCAACATCAGACTGCCTAGCCTTTCCTTCTTCCTGGCGCCCATCTTGCTGCTCTAGGCCAAGGAAGCAGGAACAGCTGTGAAGACAATTTTACCTTCGTGGTATCTTAATATTTATGGACTCTGAACCTTTTGTCTCTGTTAGAAACCCTTAAGGGAATTTGGCCATTTCCTTGAGCAAGTATCCCTTGAAAGTGGCTTTTCAAATGACAATGAACGTCTTCCTGAAGTTTCTCTTCAAAGTATCTCCTCAAGGACCAAGTAGTAAAGATGTTTGGCATTGCAGGTTTTAAGGCCTCCATTGCGCCTACTCAACTCTGCCATCGTAGCTGGAAAGCAGCCACAGGCAACATATACATTAAGGGTGGCTATATTCCAAAGAAACTTTATTTGCAAACACAGGGTAGTGAGCCCTGCTTCTCAACGTCTCTACAGGGCTTCTCAACTGGAGTCGTGCATCACTATCACCTTGGGAACTTTGGAAACTCCTGGCTCTCAGGCCACACCCAGGCCAATTAAATTAGGATCTTAAGGGTCAGGGGGTGGGACCTCAGCATCAGTATTTTAAAATTCCTCAGGCGAGTCCAGTGCGCAGCCAAAGTTGAAAACACCTGCTGTAAAACTGCTCAGCAGTCCTGCCACAACAGGAGTCCCCAAGCTCTGGGACCTAATATCTGATGATCTGAGGTGGAACCGATGTAATACTCATAGAAATACAGTGCACCATAAGTTTAATGTGCTTGAATCATCCCGAAACCATGCCCCTCAACCCCAGCCAGTGGAAAAGTTGTCTTGTATGAAACCAGTACCTGGTACCAAAAAGGTTGGGGACCCCTGCTGTAACCAAACCTGAAGCATCGAGATTCCCCTGGTCCTGAGTGGGCTGCACGTGTGCATAGATATTAATCCTCCCCGTTTCACAATGGTCATGGGGGTCTCCTGTGAACGGTTCCACTGCTTTATCCTATGTTAGAGTTACTAAAATTCCTTGAACAGGAATAAGTGGAGCATTTTTTTTTGATAAGGCTAAATTTAACTATTCACTCTCTTCTAAACTGAGAAATATCAATGCATTCCACTGACACTTCTTCTTGCTTCTATAGGCTACATTTAAAGCTGTGATTTTAACAGGAATGTCTCTCTCGAGTGAGATGATAAAGAATGTGGTTATTTCCTGAAAGTAAATCAGAAATTCACTCCTGGGTCCACAGCTGTGCTTCTTTTCAAATCTTCCAGGGCACATCTGAGTTGGTCCCAGTGGAGGACTGGGTTAGACTCATACTTCCCTGTTTTCATCAGAACCAGGTTCTAGTATATTAAAATGTTGTTTAAGTCATTCTGAGGTCCACTTGCTCATAACCATTTTACTTGAAGTATAATGCTTTCTAGAGACCCAACACTCCATGGAGAGTACCTCCATGGTACCTGAGGTGCCGCTTCCCTGCTATCACCAAAGAAAGCCTTGCAAGTAGCCATTACCCATGAGACGAGTCAGCTGCTCTCCCCGTCCTTGGCTGTCATGAGCTCTCAGTGTCTTAGAAACACTAACCTAACAAGGAGGTACTTTCCTCAGATTTCAGAGCTAGCAAAAACACGTTGTCCAGTATAGAGCTAGGATTATGAGGATCCAGGGGAGGATAAACACCTGTGCGTGTCCCTTTCCCCCTCCTCTTGGTTCATGGAGCATGTGTTGGCTTGGAGACTTTGGGTTGAGTCTCTGCAAAGCCCACTCATGGTCTCACATGCAATTAGCTCATGGCACATGCCCTCCCAGGCCCAGTGGGTTGACTCCAAAAAGGTTATATGAGTTTATTGATGCAGGCTCAAGGATGGCTAAGGATCCTTCCAGAAAAGAGGGCAAGTTGAAGGTATTTTGACATCTCAAAAGGCTTTCTGGAAAATTTCTCATGATGGCAATGACTCAAGGTGGTTCTCTCCAAATTTTCAGTTCTTCCCATGGCAGCTCCAGAAGGAACTTAAGAACAGTGACCTATTTGGTGGCTTTGGAGGTCCTCAGAGATATGTTGGCCAATAAATTGATATTATCTTGACAAAATATTATTGGTGCACATAAAAAAAAAAGGTGGAGGGAATCTGATGGAGATTGGGGAGGGAAATAAAGCCGCCCGACTTGTGAATGTTCCACTCACACCCTTGCCCTTGGCACTGCTATTGAGTCCTTTGGATTCCCAACTTGGGTGGCTTGTGTAGGCCTAGAATGGGACTGGGCATTTTTCAATGACTAACTCTGACCTGAGTGAGGAACTGAACTGTAACAGGAGTAGGAGAAAAGTATACTGCAGAGGGTAATAGGTGCTATTAGTATCTTTGTACAGAATTTTTTAGAAGACCCGCTTTCTGTTCTTTGCTTAGTCAAGGTTCTTTTGTGGTTTGTGGGAGGGCAGAAGTTTCTAGACACCTGGCCATATCCAGAGAGAAGCAGCCCCAGTCTGTTATGGTCTTCACAGAATCCACATAAGACAGCTTTTTTTTTTTGGCCCTGACCAGGTTCCTTGCTCAGTGGCAGCGGATGCTGAAATAAGACCCAGAGAGTTAGCTGTATTGGCAGAGGTTGGCCTAATTCACAGGAACTTAATAGCTGCCTAGAAAATCCACCCAAAACATGAATTATGTCATTTAATAAGCACCAGCATTACTGGACAAATAACTAAACTAAGTGGCACGATCCCATCAAAATCAGAAACAGAACAAGGATCTCTCCACCATTATATTAGTTAATACAATTCTAGTACGGATATAGGAACATTATTAAAGACAAAGAGAAAACAAAAAGCATTATTTGGAGATGATGTAATTGTCTATCAAGAAATCCCAAGATAATTAAAAACTGATTATCTTCATGATGTTTAGTAAAATGGCTGGTTAAAGATAAATGTACTAAAGTAGCAGGCTTTCCTGTCCTCCCCAAAGTAGCTAACAGAAAAATACATAAGGTTTTGCTCCATTTCAAAACATCCAGATATAACCTTAATGTTAAAAATGAATATATGAAAAATAAATTAAAAATTGAGTATATGAGGAATGTAACAAAATTTACTGAGTTCAAAGAAAACATATATATAAAATCATAAAATAAATGACTATATATCCCACATAACAGGGTGAGAAGAATGACTATTACAGAAGTATGTTTTTTCCAAGAAAGCATATTGATTTAGCACAACTCCAAGAGTAATTACTTGAGCTGCACTGCTAGATATTAAAGCACAATATAAATTTAAAAAATTTATGTCAGTGGATCCTGGTTCAACAGTACCTTTAGAAGAAGATGCATTATTTTATTGTTCTACTTTTTATGTGTATGTACACATAGCCACACATATTTAAAAAATATAGAGAGAGATAGGAACATCATGACACTAGCATGAAAATGGATATATTCATCTATAGAAACAAAGCAATTATAAAGAAATAATCCTAGTATACAAGATAAGATAATATATAATAAAAGAAGCATTATAACCCAGTGGTCAAGAGATAATTCATCAAAGAGTTAAAAATAATTGACTGGAGGAAAAGGGTTATATCTAGGTTTCATATCCTACAAAGAACAAAATGCAAATGTTTTTAAGAATTGCAAAAAACAGTGGGAAATGTTGATGATTGACTGAATCGGAGAAGGACCTTTTAAGCAAAAGTCAGACAGAAAAGTTAAAAGGAATAAGACTATTACAGAATAAGGAAATAGGATTATTTTCTTAAGAAAATAAATTATTATATTGACTATTAAAGATATAATTCATTTTTGTCAAAAGATTATAGATTTATAGTAAGATATATATCTATAATTTCAAAGTAGGGTTTCTCACAGCATTGAATGAATATTTTAACTTTTAGAATTCAATTAATGTTTCATATCATGTTTTAAGATTAGAGCATGAAAACCATATTCTTTGCAATTAATAAAAGAATTCAACAAAAGTAATTGTGATAAAAGCTTCTAACAAACCAGGAATAGAAGAGAATTTCCTTTATCTGACAAGTTATATATGTTATCAACCTTTTTAGCAGATATAATACTGCATCAGAAAGTGTGGAATCATTCCCATTTATAACAGGATTGAAAGAATAAACTCATTGGTCAATTCTTCATTGGAGATTCCAGATAAGCAAAGAAATAAGAGGTCTAAGAATATTTTACAGGTGATAAAACAATCCTTATTAGTAAACAATATGATTATCTCCATAGAAAATTCAAGAGATTTTAAAACAAAGTTTTAGACTGATAACAAAGTTTGGCAATGTGCTGGATACAAAACCAACATATTAACATTTTTTGCATTCTTACACATAGTAATAACCAATAAGAAAATGTTTTCAATTAATGTTCTCATTTTTCATAGCTACAAGAAGTATGTTTCATAGCTATAATACCTAAGAATAAATTTATACAAGATGTGCAAAACCTTTATGGAGAAAATTACAAAAAACAGCACCATAGAATATAAAAGATGATAATATATGCAGAGATATAACAGGTTCGTGGAAGACAAGACAAGATCAGGAGGATGACACTTGTTTCCATATTAATCTATAAATGCCATGGAATTAAGATTAAAATCCCAACTGAGTTTCCTAGGAAAGATGACAAGCTGACCCCAACACTTGTGTAGGAGATAAAAGAGCCCACAATAGTCAGGACTCTCCAGAGAAACAGAAGCAATGGTATACAAAAAGAGATGTATTATGTGGAATTGGGAACTGGCTCATGCAATTATGGAAGCTGAGAAGTCACACGATCTGCTGTCTGCAAGCTTGAGACTGAGAAGAGCTGGTGGTTTAATTCCAGTCCCAAGAACTAGGTCCTAACTATAACACACAGGCAGATAGGGAACAAATCCTCCCTTCATTTGCTTTTTTGTTCTATTTAGGCCCTCAAGGGACAAGACAATGCCCACCCCCACTGGGGGTGGTAATTTACTGAGTTCACCAATATACACTCACAGATACACCCAGGAACAATGTTTAATCTGGCCACCCCATGGCCCAGTCAAGTTGACACATAAAATTAACCACCACAATAGCCAAGACACAGCCAGAGGGCTTGCTCTCCCAGATACTTAGACTTATAAATTATTTACTTACTAATTACTTACTAATAGTAATGTAGACAGCAATGCTATTTGAGTTGGACAAAATAGGTGCCAGGCACTTATAGAGACTTGATGCTGGACAGGGAGGACCCTACAAATCAGGGTGGAATGCATGAACTAGTGACAAAATGAATCTGGGAAAATTCGTTATCCTTCTGGAAAGAAAGTTAAGTCACTATCTTACACTTTGCAAAGACAAATTCCAGACTATCCAAATGTACAAAAGAAACCACAAAACCATCTGGAAGAGAATAAAGGAAGACCTCTTTATGACCCTGAATAAATCTTGTGGATTTCATAGATAAGCACAAGAGAAAAAAACCCTTAATTAAGGAAAAGGTAGACAAGTATAACTACAATAAAGTGATAAACTTAAATACAATAAAAAAAAAAAACATCTTTAACAAAAGTTAAAAGTTAAAAGATAAGTAATAGCCAGGAAGAAGATACTGAGTGCATATAATCAGCAAATATTGTTGTTGTTCAGTTGCTCAGTCGTGTCCCACTCTTTGCAACCCCATGTCCTTCACTGTCCTTCACTGTCTCTCAGAGTTTGCTCAAATTCATGTCCCTAGCAAATGTTAGTATCTAAAATATGTAAAAGTATTTTTATAATTTGTAAAGAAAAAGACAAATATCCCCCAATGGGCAAAATATACCAAGGAACACATTCAAAGAGGAGGAAATATGAATGTCAAATAAATGAAAAGTTGCTCTATTTCTTTAGATATGTAGAAAATGCTATCTCATAGCCAAGACATTGGCAAAATGAAGAAAAGGAGGTTTCATACACTGTGGGTTTAAATGTTACTTGATAAATCAGGATTGAGAAGAATTTCTCACTCTACCTTTGTGGGTCTATAACCTAGAGAAGGTCTCTGACCTGTGCATAAGGAAGCATGCACCAGATTTTCCTTTGCAGCACTGTTTATGATAGTGAAAACTGGAAATAACTCACATGTTCATTAGCAGAAGAACAGGTGAGTCGATTGTATTTTATTCAGTAACAGAATATTATCAAGCAGATAAAAAAGAGGGAACTAGATCAACAAGGGTAAGACTCATCAAAACAATGAAAGAACAGATAAGCTGTTGAAAAGTATCCCATATGATGCCATTTTCAAAACTATAATCTTATTATGGATACATGCATATATGGTAATAGGATAAAATATGCAAAAGATTGATACCAGATGGGGTAACAGTTATAGGAAGAAAGGGAATACATCAAAAGGTGGATATAGAGAACATCAAAATGTTAGTATCTGATGGATCTGAGTGTTGAGGGTGTGGCTGGGTGTCAGTTATATACTCTCTAAATTAATATATATTTGAAGCATTTTGTAACAAAAATGGGGGAATTGTTGCCTGTACTTTAAAAATTTCTTCCTGCTTGTAGAAGGTTTATGGTAGGAATCTTAGTTCCCCTAAAACATCATTTGCCATCACCTTTGCTCCCAAACAACAGTGATTACTTGACTTCTTCTACAACCTGGACAACTAATAGTTTCTCAATCTTATATACAGTAAAAATAAAAACATCTTTAGAAAACTTTACTAGTATTATTTACAATGATATAAATTCTAAGCTAAAAATTGTGTCTTTGCTGTGCAAACATAATTTTAGATATGTACACTTTCCCCTTTCTAGGCCTCAGCTCTACAAATGGTAGCTTCTAAGTCTGTCCTGCATAGAAATTCCAGGGCTACCACTTCATGCGCCCTCCAAACACCATGGTATCTAAGTGATTAGGAAGTTCTGGAGTTGCCCCTCTCCATTAATGGCCAGAAATATAACTGGAGAATTATGAGCTCAAGAGTGTATGGAACAAAGCTAATTCCTTCTATTCCGTGTATGTTGTGAACAAAAAACATCTTGGACACAGTTAATGCGTAGCTTCCATCTGGCATTTTTCATATTATGTAAAATTGTTATGTCAGCAACAGATGGTAGAGCTAAGTGTTAGGAGATCTTACTTATGCCCAACTATCAGGTTTGCAAATCTGAACATTAAACAGTTTGCAGGTCTGTGGAAATGCACGAGGTGCTAGATTTTCTCCTGTTGTGCTCGCAGACTTGCAAAATATTAGTTTTTTGCCTCTTTCTCCTTTCCTCCTTCTTAACAGTCCTTGATTTTGTTTTGATATCCCCATCTGAGATCCTGAGCTGACTCCTCCACCATTAGTTCAGCAAGCCTTTGGCATATGTTTTTGGTAACTTGAAGATGGACTTATAAGCTTGTGCAAGTGAAGTGTATGTATCTCTATTTCTCATCTGATGCAACCAAAGGAGATAATAGATGTGATTTCTTCCAGAAGCCACTTAGTGACCATGAGAAAACCTCAGCTTTAGGATGAACTAGCATGAGGATGGTGGAAAGGAGACTCAGAGAAAGTGTGAGTCTTTAACCTCATCAAACTGTTGATTACCTATGAACTGCCCAACCTCCGGGCACAGTGTTTGTCAGATGAAATATTTTCTTGTTCAAGCCTGTGAGTCAGGATTTCTTTTCCTTAGAGCCCAAAGCACCCTGCTAAAAGATGGAGAAACTTTAATATTCATTAATTTAGAAGTCCCTTGCTATAAAATTCATGAAACACAATTGATCCTTGAACAAAGCAGGGATTAAAGGCACCAACCCTCTGTGCAGTTGAAAATCCACATAACTTACAGTCTGCCCTCCACATGAACAATTCCTCTGTATTTGCCATTCTATGTCCTCAGAGTCAACCAACCACACACAGATGGTGCAGGACTGTAGTATTTACTACTGAAAAAACTCTGTGTGTAAGTGGAACTGCAGGGTTCAAATCCATGCTGTTCAAGGGTCAACTGTACAAAGAAAAGGAACCATAGACCTGGATCAAGAGCATTTTTGGAAATTATAATGGTCAGGATGGGGTAGGTTATGCTGCAGTAATAAATGCCCCCAAATCTCAGTTGCTTACAAGAGCAAAGGATTATTTCTAGCTAGTGGGAACAGTTGGGTTGGTCAACACCTCCAGTGCATATTGTCCTCATTCCAAGCCCCAGGCTGATGGAACTACTTCTATCTGAATCATGGCTCGTCATCATGGCAGGGCAAAAGTGCACAGCCAATCACCTGCCAGCTCTAGAACCTCTGCATGGAAGTCAAATGAGGCAGATTCAGTCTATTTGCATTGGCCAAATTAACTTAATATGGCCAAGTGTGATGTTAATAGGGTGGGGAAGGATGATCCTTCCCTATAGAGTGCTAGCGACAATGAACACAGAAAACTTGCCATATTTCCAATGAACTTCCACTCTAATTCTGTGCCCCTATACCCAATAACACACAAACTTAAGAATGAACAGTTCAGGGACTTCCTTGATGGTCCAGTTGTTAAGACTCCACGCTTCCACTGCATGGGGCACAGATTCCATCCCTGGTTGGGGAACTAGGGTTCTGCATGTACGATGGCATGGCCAAAAAAACAAATAGAAAAAAAAAAAAACCCTAAAATAAAATGAATAGTTCACAGGGCTATGATGTCATTCACACTTGATGTAACTGATGATTGATGAGGACAATGTTTCTCAAAATGCATCCTAGTTGTGTGAGACATTGGTAAAGAATGGCTTGCATGGTCTTATGATTTGGGAAAACACTATATACTAGATTCTCCCTTGTAACTTGGAAACAGATGGTAGTATGTGCAAATCTCTGAGAAGTCTTACAAAATGCTGGACTTTAATCTCAAACTTTCCAAATATATTTCATCATGCAGCTTTTAGTTATTTTCCATAACTTGGTTTGTTTTGCATAATAGCTATTGGCATCTCACAGCACTACATTCCCTGGCTACACTTTGGGCTAGACTGTTGTAGTGAAACTGGGCTTGGGGTCAAGTCCAGGGTTTTAGCTCCACCTCTTTCACCAAATAGCCATGTGAACTTGGCACATCATTCATAATTCTGTTTTAATTTATACATTTGTTAAATGGAAATATGTTAGCCTGTGAGCCTATAGTGAGATCATTAATGTGAATACTCCTTGAATGATAGAGTATTTTTACATATGCCAGGAACAAGCCTTGGACAAACATTTCAAGAAGATCTGTCTTTATCGGAGTCCTAAATCTCTCTGCACTGCCTGTGAGTCCCTTCTCTGAGCCTGTGTCAGAATGGGGATAAACCATCGAATGGGCTTGATGTGAGCCGCAGTTCATCTGCTCATTTTTATAGCTGGGCTGTAAGCATCGAGCCCTCCTCTCCCTGATGGTTCCCAGATACAAACCATATATAAGATAGTATCTGGGAATGTGCCTTGTAAACTGTGAAGTGTCATACAAATTTCACAATTTATAAACTGTGACATTTTCCCCTTATTATGTATTAGTTCTTTTCAAGTTTTGTTATAACCATAAGTTACCCTTCAAATGCTATATTTATCTCTGAATTCAATAAGGAGTTCTCTTTGGACAATTTGAGAATACACATACACATACATGCACATTTCCATTCATTAATTCTTGTAGCAAGCACATACTGAGAGTATATGTATATATATACATACACATACATATGTGCACACATACACACAGATACACCTGGTTTTATGCCCTCTTAAACTTTATGACAGAAAGTGAAGAGGAACTGAGAAGCCTGTTGATGAAGGTGAAGGAGGAGTGTGAAAAAGTTGACTTAAAGCTCAACATTCAGAAAACTAAGATCGTGGCATCTGGTCCCATCACTTCAGGGGAAATAGATGGGGAAACAGTGGAAACAGTGTCAGACTTTATTTTGGGGGGCTCAAAAATCACTGCAGATGGTGACTGCAGCCATGAAATTAAAAGATGCTTACTCCTTGGAAGGAAAGTTATGACCAACCTAGATAGCATATTCAAAAGCAGAGAGATTACTTTGCCAACAAAGG
The DNA here is from genome assembly GCF_027580195.1 of Bos mutus. Lineage (NCBI taxonomy): Eukaryota > Metazoa > Chordata > Mammalia > Artiodactyla > Bovidae > Bos > Bos mutus. The sequence continues at coordinate 110,595,917 of NC_091646.1, forward strand.
TCCATCTAGTCAAGGCTATGGTTTTTCCAGTAGTTATGTATGGATGTGAGAGTTGGACTGTGAAGAAAGCTGAGCGCTGAAGAATTGATGCTTTTGAACTGTGGTGTTGGAGAAGACTCTTGAGAGTCCCTTGGACTGCAAGGAGATCCAACCAGTCCATTCTAAAGGAGATCAGTCCTGGATGTTCTTTGGAAGGAATGATGCTAAAGCTGAAACTCCAGTATTTTGGCCACCTCATGTGAAGAGTTGACTCAATGGAAAAGACTCTGATGCTGGGAGTGATTGGGCAGGAGGAGAAGGGGATGACAGAGGATGAGATGGCTGGATGGCATCACCGACTTGATGGACGTGAGTTTGAGTGAACTCCGGGAGTTGGTGATGGACAGCGAGGCCTGGCATGCTGCAATTCATGGGGTTGCAAAGAGTGAGACACGACTGAGCGACTAAACTGAACTGAACTGAAACTTTAAGTTGATTATAAATATCCATGAGGTACAACAAAATAAAAGATAAATAAATAATCTGATAATTTGATGAAATGAGAGAAAAACGTAATTAGGGGTGGAAGAAATAAAATGAGTACAGAAGCAATTCGGGTCCCCCCACCACTCATATATCCCATAAGGTGCTGTCCTGCTGTTTTGGCCATTGGATACAAGCTTACCTTGGAGTTTTCAAGGCCAATAGAAAGACTAACACACAGTTTATTGCAGATTTCCTTCGAGGAAAGCTGGGAATGCAAATGATGATTTGCTATATTCCAAGTTTTAAATGCTGACAGCTAATTCAAATTTGTTTAAAAACTATGCACTAAACAAAATATTTGTGAAAACTGAATCTAGCACATGGGTCTCAAGTTTATAATCTCAAATGTCTGTGCTGGGGGAAGGTAGCTTTCACAGAGGAGAGGCTGGGGCCCACTCTATCAAATGGATGCGACACAGAATCTGGGGGAGAGGGAGTGCTATGAACTGACTGTGTCCCCCTCAAATCCATACACTGAAGTCCCAGTCTCGAATGTGATTGTATTTGGAGATGGGGCTTTAGGAGGTAATTTAGGGCTTCCCTGATGGCTCAGATGGTAAAGAATCTGCCTGTAATGCAGGAGACTCGGGTTTGATCCCTAGGTTGGGAAGATCCCTGAAGAGAATGGCAACCCACTCCAGTATTCTTGACTGGAGAATTCCATGGGCAGAGGAGCTTACAGTCCATAGGGTATCAAAAGAGTGGGACAAGACTGAGCAACTTAACACTTTCACTTAGGTCAAAGGAGGTCATAAGGGTGGAGTCTTTTTTTTTTTTTGGAGTCTTAATCCAATAGGATTGGTGGCCTTATAAGAGGAAGGCCATCTCTCTCCCCGTATACACACCAAAGAAAAGCCCTGGGAGGACACTGTCTTCAAGCTGGAAGAATTCTCTCACCAGAACCTGTCCCTGCTGGCCCTCTGGTCTAGGACTGCCAGCTTCGAGAACTGAGGAAATCAAGTTCTCCCTTTTGAGCCAGGCAGACTATGGTATCTCATTACCATACATCTCCGGGTAGAGTAATCCCCGGAACTTAGTCCACCTTGCTAGCCCCTGTGAAGGATGAACTCCTGAGCCCCTCAAGGAAACCCTACCAACAGTGCATTCACCTTTGTAGGATTTTGGAGAAGGCAGTGGCACCCCACTCCAGTACAGTTGCCTGGTAAATCCCATGGATGGAGGAGCCTGGTAGGCTGCAGTCCATGGGGTCGCTAAGAGTCGGACACGACTGAGCGACTTCACTTTCACTTTCCACTTTCATGCATTGGAGAAGGAAATGGCAACCCACTCCAGTGTTGTTGCCTGGAGAATCCCATGGACAGAGAAGCCTGGTAGGCTGCAGTCCATGGGGTCACACAGAGTTGGACACGACTGAAGCGACTTAGCAGCAGCAGCAGAGACATGTTTTAACAGGAAATGAAAAGGAGAGAAAAAGACTTGGGAAGAGCCTTCTATTTCAAGGTTGGGATCCCAGAGGAACTGATGGAAAAATTGCTTTCAGATGAGTTCCACTGAAAATATATTAATAATTAGTATATGATGATAAATGAAAATTAGTTCACGCAAAATACAGATACCGTTCAGAAGGCTTCCAATACACCTTCGCATTATGAACGAATCCCAACCTATATTTTCAAGGTCTTCTGTTTCCTCTCTTCTCCCTTCACTTTTGATTACAGTCACCTGCCTCTTCAAATACACCTGCAAATACTACTAGATATGTTCCTGGAAGTTAGCTTGTTGTCTTATTTAAAGCATGATTCTAAATCTTGGTTTGAGGATACAAAGTCCAGCTATGACCATTACTCCATGATTTTGGGCAAATTATTTAATATCATTGTGCCTTAATTTCCTTTACTCCAATAGGGATGATATTAATAGTACTTACCTCCTGGGGAGTCTGTGAGGAGAAAATGAGTTAATATTTGTAACACATCTGCAACATTGCCTGAGAAGGTAAATTTTATGTGTTTATTAAATAAAATGCCTCTGTATGTTTGTATGTGCTTTTCCTGCTGCTCAGATGCTTATCCTCCACTTTTTCAGCCCCCACCCCATGCCTATGACTTTTTAAACAGCTTTATGAAGATGCGACTGATACAATAAACTGCACATATTTAAAGTTTTAACATATGCAAACTTTTCAAAGGGAAAGGTGGGGGGGAGTAAATTGAGAGTTTGGGATTGACATATACACACTACTATATTTAAAATATTAATAGATAACCAACAAGGACTTACTTATAGCACAGGGAATTCTACTCAATATTCTGTAATAACCCACATGGCAAAAAAATTGGAAAAAGAACAGTATTATGTATAACTGAACCACTTTGCTGTACACCTGAAAGCAATACAACATTGTAAATCAGCTATAATATAAAATAAAAACTTGTTTTAAAGTTTTGACTTATGTATACATTCATGACCTCATCACTACAGTCAAGATAATAAACATATCCCCCACCTCCAAAAGATTTCTCATGCCCCTTGCAACTCCCTTCTGCCCTCCCTGTCTCCTCTTTCCCCCCACCTGCTAGTCTGTTTCCTGTCACTATAGATTGGTTTGAATCATCTAGAGTTTTATAACAATGCAATCATAACATAGAGCCTTTGGTGTCTGGCTGCTTTCACTCAGTATAATGTTTCTGAAGTTCATCCATATTGTAGCCCCATACCAGTAGCAGTTCTTTTTTTATTGTTGAGTAGTTTTGCATTGTGTGGATAGACTATGATTTCTTTATTGATCGTCTGTTGACAGATACTGGGGCTTTGTCTCTTTGTAAGAGTTGTTTTCCTAGTGCCTTGAACACTGCCCGGAACTACTGAATACTCAATAAATAATTTTAAACAAATAAATGGAAACATGTCTTTCTGGTGTCCTTCATCTTGTCTTTAAAGCTCAAGTTAGTGCTGCCATGAATACTATGCAGCCATTACTGACTATGTTTTCAAAGAATATTTGTTCATATACAAGAATGCTGATGGATTTGGGGCCATAAAAGGCAAAGCCCCAGAGTGTATAATGGCGTAGTATGCATGGAGGACTCATACAAAAAATATCAATAGATGTCATCCCTGACTTTCATTTCAGTATTTGCTATATTTTCCAAAATTTTGACAATGACAAGAGATATACGATTTTTTTTTCAAAAATGGAATTAAGAATTTTTATTATTTTTAAAAATAATCTGCCTACACGTTACTTCCTCCATTAAGTCATTACCATCTCCCTCCAGCAGCATCAATTTCTCCTTCTGTAAAGGAAAAATGGCATGTATCAGTCGGCTCTTGCCAAGGTAATACTGCCCAACAAATCACCCTAAATTTCGATGACTTACAAATACAAGTCTTTATTGCTCACTTTGGAGTCTGCAGGTTTGCTAGGTAGGGGGTATGGTGCTTTCCTTCAGGCAGAGTTTGCCTGGGTTGCTTTCATTCTTAGCCTCAGATCTTCTCCAGATACGACCTTCTTCTAGAAGACGTGAGTGCAAACACATGATGCCTCTCAAAGCTGAGGCTCTGAACTGCCTCAGAGTCCTTCATACTCACATTCCATGGCCCAAACAAGACACACCAAGTTCATGTCAATACGGCAGAGAATGATTCCTTCCATGGAGACAGGTGGAAGTGGGAGACTAAATACTTGCTGAAGGATAATCTACCATACAACAGAAGACAAAACCCTGGTTTGGGAGGGGGCGGTTTTTCAAACTCGGCTTTGGAAGCTGGCTCCACCATTTAAGAGCTTCCCAGGCAGCTCAGATGGTAAAGAATCTGCCTGCAATGCAAGAGACCCAGGTTTGATCCCTAGGTTGGGAAGATCCCTGAAGAGAATGGCAACCCACTCCAGTATTCCTGCCTGGGAAATCCCATGGACAAAGAAGCCTGGTGGGCTACAGTCCATGGGGTCACAAAGAGTTGGACACGACTGAGTGGTTAACACTTTCACACTTGACCACTTAAGGGCCACATGCTTTGGGGAATTTTATTTAAGCCCCATTTCCCCTTTTGTTGACTGGAGATTATAAAATGCTTGGAGGAGGGATTGTGAGCTCTGAACAAGATGGGTGTGTGGTGACCAGGGAAGTGCGCAGATGGAGCTCCTTCTAAAGAACTTGCTGCAGGGAGCCCAAGTGTTACACAGCCTCGGCTCTGGATCCTCCAGGGGGTTTGTACTGAGGCCACGCTGCCCCCAGGCTGCAAGTGGTCAACAATGAAGCACAGCAGAGAGACCCTCACAGGCCCATTGCTGGGGAATGAGAGACTCCTCTAGTGGGAGATGAAGACTTCCCATCAATCTGGCCCAAGCCTTCTTAGACCACACTGAGGGCTCCCTTCCTTTCATCCTCTCCCCTGTGTCAGACCTGCACTGAGCCAGAAGCCTCCCCTTGCCCTTTCCTTCTTCCTCAGCTCTGCCCTGCATAGGTGTTTCCCAGAGTCTGTAGCACATTTAATTCCTCATGTCCCTTTAGCATCTGCTTCCTGGAAGACCTGGACTGACACAGACTATCAAGTGCCTAGAAAAGGGTCAAAGAAAAATGTGAACTCAATACGTTTTGTTTTTAAATGATGATTTCTTCTCTTTACTCTTAAGATTTTTGACACATGTTGCATCTATAGCTTTTGCTACACTTCAAAGGTAGTTATTTATTGTGGCAAAATATGTAGAACATAAAATCTGCAATTTCGACCATGTTTGAGTATAAAACTCAGTGACATTCATTACACTCACAAACTTGTACAGCCATCACCACTATCTGTCTCCAAAATGTTTTTATCACCCCAAACAGAGACTCAGCAGGATCACCTCTCTTCCTTCTCCCCTAGACCCTGAGAATCTCAGTCCTACTTGCTGTCTCAGAGAGCTATACTGTTACCTACCACCCTGCTTAACTGAACTCAAAGACTGGAATTTTGTTCTAGTCCTTTTTGTATTTTAGGGAGTGTACAAAGTCTTGACAGTAATGGAACAAGAACTAGAAACAGTGATGGTTCCCAGATCTTTTTTAACTTGGATATAATTTTGGAGGACGTTATCATCTCTATATTTTTGCTTCACAGTAACATTTGTAAGTAAGAAAGGGGTGGTTCTATGTTCCTGCCCTTGAAGTTAAAGATGTCTCTTATCTTTCCCCATTGTGTCCCCTTTCTCGCCTGGACTGCATGTTCTACAAACTTCAGCACATGACTGTTTAAGCAGAAGGCCAGAAGTAGGTCAACAGATGACTGGGAGCAAGGAGCAAAAGAAGAATAGAAAGCCACCCCTTGTTCAGTGTTAGTTATCGTGGAAAAGTTAACATGATGTGCTATAGATGTTTTATCAGAGGGGTCTTTCTTTGATCTGCATTTGACTTTCTACTCAAATCACATGAACTGGCTGATAGATTAGAAAAGAAATGTGCATATGTCTTCCTAATTAAAAGAAGCTCAGATCACTTCAAAATAAAAGCATAGCCATTACCTTCTGAGAAAATCCACAGTGTTACAGTTAAGAACACGTTCCAGTTTAGACTGCACAGACGGGGCTGCCAGGCCTGATGAAGATATCCTAGAGCAAGCAGTGGGAATATCATCAGGCTGGGCCTGCTGGAGTTGAGGAGGAGGAGGTTGGTGGTGGTTTAATATTTAAGTTGTGTCCAACTCTGTGACCCCATGGACAGTAGCCCACCAGGTTCCTCTGTCCATGGATTCTCCAGGCAAGAATACAGGAGTGGGTGCCATTCCCTTCTCCAGGGGATCTTCCTGACCCAGGGATCAAACCCATGTCTCTTGCATTGGCAGGTGGACTCTTTATGCTGAGTCATCTGAGAAGCCCTGGGGGAGGTTGAGGTCAACCATATCAATAGCATATAACTCATGTACCTGTATGGGAGACTGGAGCTACCGCTCCAACAAGGGAGGGATTTAGAGCAGAGTTCTTCAATCTTAGCACTGCTAATTTTGGGGGCTGGATCATTATTTGTGATGGGAGCTGCCACGTGCATTGTAGGACATTCACAGCAGCATCCCTCATCTCTACATACTAGATGCCAGCGTCACTTCACCTGCCCTGGGAGTCATGACCACCCCAAATGTCTCCAGACATTGTCAAATGTCCCCTGGGGGGCAACATCACACACCTGGTTGAGAATCATTGATTCTGATGAAAATGTCCATGAATGAATTTCACCATTGCATTATGCCTGTGCTTCTGCATTTTGAATCAGGAGATACTGTTTTTTTCAGGTGCTTTTTCTAAAGCTTTTGTCTGAATTTCTGATCAGAAGGAGGAAATGGAAAGAATGCTTTCAAGGACCTCCTGTTCTCTCACATCTTTCTTTTCAGTCACACCTGCAAGCAGTATTTTTTTCCTCTTTCTATTGAGAAATAACTATTGTCTTAATGAACTGATTTAGGTTTGTGATTTAATCTATTTCCCTACTGCACTAACTCAATAGGTGTATACTTTTCCGTGACAATTTTAAAAATACATTTAAAAATAAATTATAAAAAAATAAATATCTTTCTGACAGATGGCTTAAACTAGCTAGACTTCATTTAATAAAACATTCCAAGGGGTTTCATCTGATAAAGCACCCCAAGACTTCATTCTTTAAGCATCACAAAAGTTCTAAAAGTTTATTCAACTTTCTTTCAAGAAAAAGGCTGTCAGGCTCTAGCCCCCTGGCCTTCTGTTTCCTAGAGGACTTTCAGTAGCTTGAGGGGAAAGTGGGAACTCACTCCAGACTGGCCTAAGACTACTAGCGAGCTAGAAGCTTAATTAGCGTTTGTAAGACATTTGAGATGAAAATCACTATTAGCTCAAACCACTGCTATGAGAAGTGTTATTTTCAAAACCTCACTGACATATTAGCATTTGTGTTAACCAGTCCTGAGGGAAAGAGAAAAGACTAGAAGTACCAAAGGGTGATAGAAGAAATGATGAAGGTCCTAATAGGACTCCAGGTGCCAGGGAAGGTGATGCTTGAGATAATGACAGGTTTGGTAGCTGGCGTGCTATATACAGTCCTGCTAACAAGAGCAGCCTCAAGCAACCAATTATTTATGTGAAAGGACCACCAAGGTCCTTCAGCCAATCTAGTGACCATGTTTATTTGCAAGTGTCCTTTAAGTTGTGTTGACCAACCATCACAGTGATCAAGGAAATTTCAGATATCCTGTCACACTATGAAGGTGTCTCTAGCTAATGTGTTTTCTTGAAATTTTCAGGCAAGAGTAGATGGTATTCCTAATCAAGATAATGACCTTGGGAGTTTACAGATATCCAGGTAAGATATCACACATCCCTACTGGTGTCTGTCTGGATATCTGCACAATATCAAGAGTTCTAACTTTGGTACGAACATCATCATCTTATAGTTAGACGCAAGCAAAATTCTGCCTCCAATACTGTACAGAGCTTCTCAACAGTCTCTTAATTGGAATCTGCAACAACTAAAGAGACACTAGTGTTTAAGGATAATTCTACAATCTGGATGCTGGAAAATCCTATGAGCACTACAAACTTAAAGGGAACCATTAAGTCTACCTGGATATTTTATTTCCAAAAAAAAAAAAAAGCAAGGTCAAGACTTTGGATAGAGATAATATCTCCTCTTCAGTAAACATTTGCAAAAATATCCAAGAGATGATGGCTCAACTAATATTAAGATTCAATTTTGCATTTTGCTGGTGGTCCAGTTAAGAGATGATGTGAGGCCTTCTTTTGGTATTACACAATACTCTTTATTTGGTATTATAAAGACAAATGATAAAGAGTGAATTAGGAATACATGTATTATCTGAACACTTGGGAAAATTCCATTGAATTTATGGGGCCAATCAAATCTACCTGAAAACTTGCAAAAGTCTAAGATCAACACCTTAGTTAGACACAATCCTGTCTTTGACAAGAAGACTGCAAAAAGCCATGGTAAACAAAAAGTTTCTCAACAATTACATGGTAAAATAGAAATCTTTTTAAAAATATAAAACAGGAGGCTGACATGGTTGCTAGAACTAGTGGAATACTATCAATTCTTACCTGAAAACCTAGCCCCCAAATCCCATGGCAAAACAGTAACAAATATTACTTACCTAAGCGTTTGAAGACTGGATGGTGGCTGATGTGATGAAGGTGCCTGTAATCACTTACCTGGATGCCAGATATGCCTCTGAGAACAACCATTGTAAGGTTCACCATGATCTCTTGACATAAAGGTGAAAAAAACATTATGATCCATGTAAAAAGGACACAATTTGTTCTACCAAGACACCTGAAGACACTACTTTCATCATTATAAGAACATCAGCATTCATTGAATACTGGCAGGAATCCAAGTTAGGAATATTCCCAGGTAAGCAGACATTTCTTTCTTTTTTTTTAAATTGTGTGTAAGTTTTATTTTTTTATTTTTTTCTGTTTTATACCTTTTTATTTTTTTAATTTAAATTTATTTATTTTAATAGGGCACATGTGCAAGATTTCCATGGTCACTATCATGGCTAGCTAGGTTCATTGTGCTAATTACCTCTGGTTATGTGAAATTACTCAATACTCAGAGAAAGACAAAATTTTAAAAATAATAATAAATGAAAACTCCTGGTTTCTAGAACTGGTAAGAGATCCACTGTTTACATCTGAAAGGCTGCAAGGAAATCATGGTAACAAGTGTGAGGAACACTACCATCACCTACGTAGCTACCTGGAGACTGGAAGGCCTATGTAGTGGTTCAGGCCTACACCACCACTTCCCTGCACACCAACCATGTATTCCCATCAACAACCAATTTCTGAGATTTCTAGAAGGAAACATGAAAGAAATATTATAAAGCATATGTTAAAGGGCACAAGTTTATTTTCTACCAGGACACCTGCAGATAACCTTGGTCACTTCCTCATGAGGAGACACATCAACTTTACCTGTGTACCTGCAGGAATCCAAAGTTAACACCAAGGTTGTAAAACTATCATTTCTTGCCTGGACACCTGTACAAATCCTGTGGGTAGTACTGTGGTGGGGAAAACCACCATAAGTACCTGTATATGCAACCCTTGAGTGCCCCTATGTTAAATATAAATTTCACCTGAAACAAAAAAGTGAAAACTCAGAGTCTCTAGATTTGGTAATGACTCTATCATTTCATACCTAAACATCTGTATCTAAGTCATACTGACAAGCATTCCTGACACCTGCCATCACTTACCTCCATATAGGAAAACTGGATGGTCTGTGATGTGGTTTAGGCCATGCCATCACTTACCTCAACACCAGCTGTGTCCAGCTATCAACTGCCACTGACTGGCTTGCTGCCTGATCTCTTGGCAAGCCCTGAAAAACACACTGTGAAAAACGTGCTTGGTATAATGCTGTATGTCACCTGTGCGCCAGCAAGCCCCTCTGTCACCTATATCATTTTGAGATCCATCAATATTACTTGGATACTTGGAGAACTCTGAGGATAAACCCGAATAACACACACACCTTTCTCCCCTGAAGGGCTACTTGCAAATATCCTGTGGTTAATAAAGCCATTAGAACAATATAACAAACTGCCTGGATGCTTGCAATCTGTCTACCAGCTCAAGCAAGAAATACACATTGTATCTGTACAAGATCACAATAAAAAACTATTGCTTGCTAGTATTACTAGGGACAAATTAATTTAGCCTACACTTGTGCCAAACAAGGTAAATATCAGATGATTACAAAGATATTTGAAAATAAGCAGCCCTCTAATGGGCTTCCCTGGTGGCTCTGCTGGTAAAGAATCTGCCTGCAACGAGGAAGACCTGGATTCTATCCCTGGGTTGGGAAGATCCCCTGGAGAAGGGAACAGCTACCTGCTCCACTGCCCTGGCCTAGAGAGTTTCATGGATTGTATAGTCCATGGGGTCGCAAAAAGTCAGATACGACTGAGCGATTTTCACTGATGTGTTTACATCACATCATCTCATACCTGTGTACTACTTAAGACCTGAACTGCACACCTGCAAAAATAATTAGGGAAGTACAAGTGTTAGGGACACCATCAACACTAACGTTTATGCATGATGATCACATGATTTAGGTTGTGGCTTCGGCGCAAGTCACCACTTCCCTCCATATCTGCGATGTGCCTTGATAACTACTGTGAATAAGTTCACTGTGATGCTTTCACATGAAGCTGAAAACAACTGTGTAAAATGTGTTTGGTATGCATCTTACTCCACTGGGCCACCTGAAAATTCCTTGTTCAATTCTACCATTTCAAGACACATTGCTGTTTCATGGTAACTGTGGAAATCTGAGATTAATAAAAAGAGATTCTTTCCTCTCTTGCTGGGATGCCTGGAAAAACCTAAAAGTGAACGTTAACCACTGATGGACAGTATGACAAATCATCCACTGATTCATCTATCACTGCTGCTGCTGCTTCTGCTAAGTTACTTCAGTCGTGTCCAACTCTGTGCGACCCCATAGACAGAAGCCCACCAGGCTCCCCTGTCCCTGGGATTCTCCAGGCAAGAACACTGGAGTGGGGTGCCATTGCCTTCTCTGTATCTATCACTGCTGCTGCTGCTGCTAAGTCGCTTCAGTCATGTCTGACTCTGTGCGACCCCATAGACGGCAGCCCGCCAGGCTCCCCTGTCCCTGGGATTCTCAAGGCAAGAACACTGGAGTGGGTTGCCATTTCCTTCTCCAATGTATAAGAGTGAAAAGTGAAAGTGAAGTCGCTCAGTCGTGTCCGACTCTCAGTGACCCCATGGACTGTAGCCCACCAGGCTCCTCCATCCATGGGATTTTCCAGACAAGAGTACTGGAGTGGGGTGCCATTGCCTTCTCTGGCATCTATCACTATGCGTACATAAAACACATAACCTGTGAACAAGAACACAGTCAAATATCCGACTTACTGGTATTGTTGGGGTCAATTTAAATTCTGAATGGCAAATATGCCAAAGTTATACTTAACACAGAGACTTGAAAGCATCATCATTCACACATATGAAAATAAGAAGCTCTGTAATGAGGGAAAGTCATATAACCTCATACCTGCACATTAGGAAAGGACTTAATTGGATCACTTGCAAAACAACAGGGTAACACTCTGTTAGGGAAAGCATATCCATGTACTCAGATATCTGAAGACTAGATGACCTGGCTTCTGCGAAAGGCCCACAGTGTCACTCACTTGGATAAAATCCATGTTCTTTTCATGGTCATGAAGAAGTGCACAATAATCTTTAGACATGAACCTGGAAAAAACATTGTGACAAATGTGTCTATGGACACGATTAATTGTCTGGACACTGCAGATGACCTCATACACTGCCTTCACCAAAGAACACATCCTCCGCTCTCCCTGGGGGCATGCAGTTCTCCAAGGTCTATGCTACTGTTATAATTGTTATAAATACCATCCTCTCTTCCCTGCTCCCCTGCAGAAACGCCACATTCACAATTGTGCCACATAGTCATTACTGCCTGCACACCCAGGAATTGCTCATCACTCACAGCATTAAAAATAAACTCTCAAAAATATAAAACAGTAGACAATCATAATTGTTAAGATTAATAAAAACACTACCATTTCTTACCTGAAGACCTGAAATTGATGATAACGGCCCTCTTGGCTCTTGTCCAAGATAGATCACAATACATGCTGATAACCTAGTTCAACATTCTTGGAGTTTTTTTCTGCATTATGCATTCAAATGCTGATAGAGCAGGCAGTGAGCTCTCCAACATTACCGCTAGATAAAGTCTTAAGCCAAAGAAAATTCTCCAGATAATCAATGTATAATTCTTTAAGACCTTCTACTGTCTGTTGTAAAATTATATTCACTGTTATTAAAATTTTGCTACAATGCATTCTATAAAAAAATAAAATAAAAAAAAATAAAAACATGGTACAACAAGTTAAGCCAATCAATACCACTTACCTAGAGATGTGAATGCAGGATGCTGTGATGTGGGGAAGGTGCACATCGTCACTTACCTGGACATCAGAAAGGACCCCTTTAACAGCCATTAAGTTCATCTTGATCTCTTGACGGGAATCTGAAAAACATGTTCTACAGTTCCAAAGGACAGAACTTGTAGCAGGACACCTTCAAATGACCTCAGACATTTCCTTCATTTTGAGAACATCAACTCTACCTGAATACCTGCAGTATAGCAAGGTTGTCGGCGTTTGCAGATATGACAACATTTCATTCTGGGACACCTGCAATATTTCATGGTTACTATCATGGTTAAGAGCATCATGAGGATCATCTGAAAATGACAAACACCTCAATCACACCATCAACGAAAATTCTCTCTAAAATATAAGAATGGAAAACTCATGGTTTCTAGAATTGATAAGAACAGTCCTTTTCTACCTGAATACCTAGGGCTTTCCAGGTGGTGCAGTGGCAGAGAATCTGCCTGCAAATGCAGAAGACCTAAGAGACTCAGGTTTGAACCCTGGAGGAGGAAATGGCAACCCACTCCAGTATTATTGCTGGGAGAATCCCATGGACCGAGGAGCCTGGAGGGCTACAGTTCACGGGGTCGCAAAGAGTTGGACACAACTGAGTGAGCACTATTACTACCACCTGAATGCCTGTAAAGAAAAAATGGTAACATCAACTGTCAGAGAAACTATCAGAAGGTGCCCAGTTTTATGAAGATCAAATGGCCTGTGCTGTGGTTTAGGCCTATATCCTGACTTACCTGCACACAAGTCATGGTCACCACTAATTAGCACTGTTAGTTTAACCATGGTCTCTTGACATGAACCTAGAATGATAATATGAAATGTTTGTTAAAGGACATAACTTTTTCTACCGTGACAGTTGTAAATAATTTTGGTCACTTCATCATTAGGAGACACAGCAACTTACCTGGATACTTGTAGCAAGCCAAGGTGAACACCAGTATAAGATAAAATATCCCTCTTTGACTGGAGACCTGTAAAAATCCTATGACTAGTACTGAGATGGGGAACACCATGATAAATAACTGTACTCACATAAAACCTCAGCATTCACAGAGGTAAAAATGAACATTTCCAGAAATATAACAAATGAAAACTGAGGCTATCTAGAAGTGGTAAAGACTATCACTTTCTAACTCAATTTCTTAAAAAACCAGAGTAACAAGAAGTATCACATCATCACTTAGCTGGATATATGAAGGTCAGATGGGATTTGCTATGGTATAGGCCCACGTCTGTACTTACCTCCATACCAGCAATGATCCCCAATGACTACCATTAATAGGCTCACCATGATGTCTTCACGTGAATCTGAGAAACACATTGTGGACAATGTTTGTGCATGTGTGCACACTTGGTTGCTCAATTGTGTCTGACTCGTTTGTGACCACATGGACCATAGCTTGCCCGCCAGGCTTCTGTGTCCATGGAATTTTCCAAGCAAGTATTACTGGAGTGGGTTGCCAGTTCCTACTCCAGGGATTTTCCTGAACCAGAGATTGAAATCACATCTCCTGAATCTCCTGCATTCGCAGATGGATTATTTACCACTGCACCACCTGGGAAAGTTTGCAGAATATAAATCATTTGACCGCTAAAGATGCACATTTCCTTGGTCACTTGATCATTTTGGTACCCATTGACACTACAGGGCTAGTTGCAGAAGCTGAAGGTCAATTCCTAGGAAGAGACACCGTTTTCACTTGAAGGGACACCTGAAAAAATTTCCATGGTCAGTAATGTGATGATGGCAATGTGAAAGAATATCTGCATCACTGCATATCTGTTAATCAGTACAAGTATTAAGTATATATTATCTCTAAACAGGAATAGAAAAAACATCTTATTGGTAGTAATCTATATAGGGTCAAATAAATTTAACTACACACATGGCAAAAACAAGGTAAATATAAGATACAGAGATTACAGAGATATCTGAAAAGGAAAATGTCCTTAATAGGGTAATGTCATATAATATCATACCTGTATATGAGTAAAGACCTCATGAGGATATCTAAAAACGCACATGGTAACACAAGTGTCTGGGATACCAACCTCATTTATCTTCATATTCAAGTTCAGATGGTCTTGTTGTGGTAGGACCCACTTTATCACTTAAATGGCTGAGAACAAGGTTCCGTTAGCAACCATTGCTAGGTTCACACTGTTCTCTTCACAGGAAGATGACAAAATACATCTAACAAATGTATTTAAAGATACAATCTATTCCATCAGGACACCTACACCGAAAATTGTCTTCTACCCGAACTGTGGAAATAACAACACGCAAAGGTATTTGAATTAATTCAAGTCAATATCATTCTCAGGATAAATGTTGACTTTTTAATTGGATATGTGAAATGAAAATTAAAAGATATGATCACACAACACTCAAAGGATTAAATATTAGTTATACCTAAAACATACAAAATGTAAACTCATAAGTAACAGAATTAGTAGGAAAACTTAGAATTTCTCACCTGAAGATCTAAAACAAAATCATGCTAGAAAGAACTGTTCAGAACACTACCATGACTTACCAAGATGCATGGAGAAGAGATGGTCTGTGATGAGGAAAAGGCAACCATCCCAACTTAGGTAGACACAAGCAATGTCCCAAGCAAATTACCAATGAAAGTTCACCATCAGGACATGACATGAACCTGAAAACACTAAGAGAATGAATGCAATAAGCATAATATTCTAGGTGTGGACACCTGAATATTCTCTTGGTCAGTTTTACCATTTGGATGCTTGTACAAGTGCAGGACTCAATCTAACAAAGAGATACCGTCTCACCTAGCCTCTTCATCAGTATGTAACACACTGACTCAACCTGCATCTTGTCAGGAATAAGAGATCCATACTGACGTCAGATAAAACCACCAGGACTTCACTGGACACCTGGGAAAAACGTATGGGTACTCCTAGGATTGGGGACACCATGATCAGTACCTAGGGAGGTATAATCCCTCAACTCTCACAGGATGGAACAGAAGCTTTTTCTAAGATAAAGAGGAGAAAGCATATGTTGAAGGATTTGGTAAATCTCTGTCATTTCTTACCTGAGTGCCTCGATGAAAAAAGTCTTGGTAACATCAGTGTGGCAACCCATCCTAACTTACCTAGATTGATGAAGGCCTGAGGACCCATGCCGTGGGTGAGGCCACAAACATCGCTTACCTGGATACTGGCCAGGTCACATGGGAACCACCTTCAACACGTTCACCTAGAGTGCTTGACGTGAATCTGAAAAATGCCTTGGGCAAAACGCGTTCAGTACACATCACAGTCGACCTGTGTGACTGCAGGAACATCAGGTCAAGGCCTAGTTCCTCTTTTGAGTGTTTACCTGCAAAACTCCCCTGGTCAATGTCACAGGTATGGGAAATCCAATGAATTGCATCCATACCATCACAAGAGCAGGGAAAAAGAAGCATCTCTGAACAAGAATATATTCATAGTCAGTTTCTCATGCTGATGAACACTGTGAGGGACCAATGAGTTTCTGAAATGCTCCATGCCAAATCAAGATCTATTTAAGAGTCTTCAGAAGATCATGAATTTCCTATCAATCTGAAAATAAGAAGGTCCCTAATGAATTCATGTCACATAATCTCACACTGCTACACTACGCAAAGAACTGAATGGGAAACCTGCAACAAAGAACATTCACACGCTGGGTTAAAGACACCATCCCCATTCACCTAGACATCAGAAAATGGAATGATATGGCTGGGCAAGGACCCACTTCATCCCACTCCTGGTTGCTAGCGAGGTCCTGAGGATAGCTATCATTTGGTTCATTGTGATGCCATGACAGCTAGAACCTTGAGAAATGCATTCCACTGTGTCTTAAAGGACACAGTGGCTTCCCTGTGAAATAAGCTTACCCTTGCCAATAACATCGGTCACTTCCATAGAGAGGGCAAGCAGAAACACAACCTGGACTTGGACTAATTGAAGGTCAACACCATTGTTAGGCACAGAGTCACCTCTTGGAGGCATACTGGGAGAAATCTCCTGGTGAGTATTTCAACAGGAGAATCAATTGCCTGGATATGCATTACCCTCTGTCACTCTTAAGCTGAAACACACTTAATAGCAAAATTCTAAGGGGAAAAAAAAGGAGGGGGGAAGATGTACTTAACATTGGTGGTGGACAATGTCATGTCTTGACTGAAAATCTGCTCCCCTGAAAAATAAAAAACCTAAAATCGAATAGGTAGGAATGCCATCCACACTTGCCTACATTGCTGAAGATCAATTTGTTTGCAGGCAGCTAAAGGCCCACCTCATGACTGACCTGGACACCAGCAAGGTCCCCAGAGAGTGACCACTGGAAGGTTCTTCCCTTGAAAGGAACCTGCAAAACACATGAAGAGATCTGCGTAAAGGGTCACAGTTTGCATGACCAGGACACCTGAAAACCACCCTAGTCATTTCCGTCCTTAGGCAATCAACGTTACCTGAGTGCTTGCAGGACTCCGAGGTCAAGACCCCGTCAGGTTAATTACACTTCTTTACAGGGTACCTACAGAATGTCCATGGTCACTACAGTGCTTGGCATATCATAAGAAATACCTGACCTGTGTCATCCCTCACAAATCTCAGAGATAAACATTTTTCTCTCAAGGTCTTAAGAATGAGTAAAGTATCCCTCGTTACCTGAGGACCAGCAAAGAAGTCATGGTCACAGTGGGAGGGTCACAATGCTCGCTCAGCTATTTATGTGCAGTTCAGGGAACCTGTGCTGAGGGTTAGCCCACATCATCCATGTACCTGATGTGCCTGTTCAATCAGGACACTTGGGTCATGTCATCATTAGGGGACACATCCACTCTACCTGGAGATTTTCCAAGGTCATGGCCCAGGTTGGAAAGCCATAGTTGGCTCACTGGACACCTATTCAAAGCCTATGGACAGCACCGTGATAGCAAAACCATGATCAATATCTGCATATGTGCAAACATTCAATGCGTAAGAGTATTCAACTTCTTCCAAAAGAGAAACAGGGCAAAGTGTTACATTTTTACATCACGAAAGACATGCTTGGGCTTCCCTGATAGCTCAGTTGGTAAAGAATCACCTGCAATGCAGGAGACCCCAGTTCAATTCCCGGGTGGGGAAGATCCACTGGAAAAGGGACAGGGTACCCACACTAGTATTCCAGGGCTTCCCTTGTGGCTCAGCTGGTAAAGAATCTGCCTGCAACGCGTGAGACCTGGGTTCGATCCCAGGCTTGGGAAGATCCCTTGGAGAAGGGAAAGGCTCCCAATTCCAGTATTCTAGCCTGGAGAATTCCATGGACTGGATCGTCCATGGGGTCGCAAAAAGTTGGACATGACTGAGTCACTTTCACTTTCACTTTCAAAGACACTCTTCTGTCTTACCCTGATCCCTGAAAGAAAAAGTCAGGGTAACAAGAAGGGTTAGGACACACCATCACCTACACAGACATCTGGACATCAGATGGCCTGCACTGCGGCTTAGGCCCACTGCGTCCCTTACCTGGACACCAACCAGGTTCCACCTGCAAATCTTTCCTTCCTTCACTGCTATGTTGAATACATACCAAATGCTAAAGCGGAACAAAGCAAAATGTCATTTCTACCAGTGTCATTAGGGAAACATGAAATTCCTCATCGATGACATGCCAGAAACAAAGTCAACACAAGAGACTGGAATCATGATGCACAGAGATACCTCATGATCCAAACATCTTTCATCAATTCATATTGCACGAACTCATACTGGGAGAACAAGGATGGGAACATGAGGCCCGCAGGGAAAAAAAAAAAAAAAAAGAGAGAGAAAGAAGACATAATCAGGATTGTAGGGATAGCATCCTTATTCTTCTCGATAGGAAAGTTCAGAGGGTCTGCAGTCTGGTGAGATCCACTTTAACACTTAACTGGTTAAGCGGTCTCTTCTGGATGAATCGGCTCACCCCGTTCTCCTATCAGGATCCTAAAGAAACACATGCAACCAATGTGTTTAGCATGAATCTTGTTCTACTAGGATTCCTGCCCCTGACCGTTTTCACCTCCTTTATTACACATCACCGCCATTCTACCTCCATCTTTGCAGCCATTCATGGTCACCACTGTGGTCAGGAGAGACCAGTTGTACTTCTCTGGATATGTGCAAAAATGCTAGAGTTACAACATGGCAGGCACTTCAGGACAACTATCTGGACAGAGTCCTCATGACCTACAGGGTGAAACAGACGGCTTCACTAAACTGGAAACAGGGTAAACTTACGGCTAATACAATGAGTAAGGACTCTGGCGGCTCACATGGTAAAGGGTCTGCCTACAATGTGGGAGACCTGGGTTCGATCCCTGGGTCGGGAAGATCCCCTGGAGAAGGAAATGGCAACCCACTCCAGTATTCTTGCCTGGAAAATCCCATGGACGGAGGAGCCTGGTAGGCTACAGTCCATGGGGTCACAAAGAGTTGCACAGGACTGAGCGACTTCACTTCACTTCACTTATCATTTCTTACCCGAGTACCTGCATGAAAAAAATCTTGGCAATGTCAGTGTGACAACCCATCTTAACTTACCTAGATTGATGAAGGCCTGAGGACCCGTGCCATGCATGAGGCCCTAACCACCGCTTACCTGGATACCAGCCAGGTCACATGGGAACCACCTTCGACACGTTCACCTAGAGAGCTTGACATTAATCTGAAAAACATATTGTGCCATATGTGTTCAGTACACATCATCCACATACCTGCACCTCAACAGTTTCTTTACTGTCTTGATGCTCGCAAAACTGCACCACTAAATCCTAGTAAATGGTACTCTGTTACCTTGAAGAGATATCTCAAAACTTCACTGTCATATTTGTGGTCATGAACAAGATAAATTACCTGGATCCTGTTGTCAGCAGGAATGTATAAAACAGTATATCAGAAGAAGAGTAGATTATTCTTTTAGTAGTAATGTAGTAGTAGTACATTATTCTTACTAATGTTTCTAGGGACAGGTTGATACTTTATATTCAAACCCAAAATACAGTTAATACAATTTGCTAGATTTTAAATTATATAGTGTTCATAATTCCATTAATTACGTACTTATGTGAATGCCTAATAAATTATGTGACTTGTCCTACCTTTACTAGCAAACAGTGTATCAGGATTCTGTGTAGGAAAACACATGGGGAGACTGTACTTGTGGTATTATACATCATCCTCACTTAGCAAGATGTCTAAAGACCAGCTGGTCTATATTGTGATAAAGTGATATTGTGATATTGATTTTGAAGTTTGGTAAAACTCTGTCATTTCTTACCTGAATACCTGCATGCAAAAATCAGAAATTCTTAACTGACTCTCAGCTGTACAGTGAAATTGAAGGGAAACTGACGTTTGGATTAATTCCCACTTCTAAAGGCCCCTACGCTGGACTGATGTATAGAGAGGCCTGTTGTCGTCAAACTCACCTTCAAACGATGCTCAAACAGAGGAAACTGCACTACACTAGGATGAGAAGATGATGACATCAGACATAGCCAGCTTGCCCAAGATGTTGATCTGATTCGTACGATTATAATGTTTCTTGATTCCTTGGACCTATGCCTATCAATCAAATGTTTTCTATCATGGACACGATTCTGTGCTAGTTTAAAACTCAATCCAATTTTTGAGTTGTGGCCAGTTACCTGTGCCTAGTACTTCTGGGTTACCTGGGTAGATTTCTGTCCTCCAGGGCTCTGATTAGATACCCCCTAGGAAATTTATTTTAGGTGAGAGTTCAGTCGTGTTCTGTCTATTCATGATACTACTAAATGGGATCCTCTCACCTGGCCAGTTAATAATATCTGCTCTGATGTTGGCCATAGATTTAAGTCCCAATCAAAATATTAACCTCTCATCTATTAAAAGGAAAACTCCCACAATTATGGGATGGATCTGTATGGTTAACACCAGGCTCTGGTCATTCGCACAGAGTCGGACATGACTGAAGTGACTTAGCAGCAGCAGCATGGTCATTTAAGTTTAAAAGCTCCTCTATGTTTGGAACAATTAAATCATACTAAAAATGATAACCTGGTAATATTATGAGACAAGGCTAGGTGCTTTATGAACTATGCCTATTATTATCCTTACAGAGAGTGATTGGTATGGAACTCAGTGGATCTGTGACACTAATTTATGGCCTTGACGTCTATAAGCATGGATACAAAGGTATAGCCTGGGCCATACATGTTAACAAATTAGAGGTAACTCCAACCAATCTACCATTGGTATGATCCCAATGGGTCAAAAGATCTGTATTCTACTGGTATGACCACTTAGCAGCTATTTTTTTGTGCCTTCAGTGGGATTTGAGGATGTAATTGGCCATATCGAAGCCTTAACAACTTTCATAAACTTTAAATGGTAGTAATAGGGCTATTAGCCTATTGAATTCCGATCTCTATGATGAGAAAGGCAGTGCTACACAACTGCAAGCCCCTTGACACCTTACAGCATCTCAGGGAGATATCTGTGCTATAATTCAAACTGAATGCTATTTTCATACCTGATAAACCCTTTAATGTAACACATTTGATGAACCATATGAAAAATCAGATTTCTGCTTTAAGTGACTCATTCCCTAGTCTTGATGATCTTTTACTGGTTTGGTGCAGGAGGCTCATGGCTAAAATATTTACTCTTAATTTCACTAATGTTATTAACTTTACTATTTGTATTTTGTCTGTTTCACAAGATAATTATTTCTTGTATCACCAAGTGTATGACTGAGCCTCCAGTGAAAATAATGATGACTAGACTTGAAGCAGTTGATCAAATGTATAGCTTGATATGTGATCAATGATTGTAATAGTGTAACTCTAGATATGGGAAGACGCAATGAAAGGGAATACTTTGCTGGGCCATAACTAGAAGACAGGTGTCCAGAGATCTTTGACTATTAAGACCTAGTCCAGTAATAGCACACTGAGTGGCCCATCAGCAAAACTTTCAGAACTGGGAAAGAGCCTTCCCAGCAACGCGCGACAAAATGGTCATGAAAAGCCCCCCAAAGTGTGGTCGGATTAATGACCACAAGGTGTCCGTGTCAACTACAAACTGGCACTGACCAAGAGCGATACCAACGACTGAACAACAAAGGCATTTCCCATCTGCCTCCATAGCGATTGAACTCTGTACTGCTATAGCTGTTGATCTTCAACAACCCCTGAGGGAGTTCAGGGTGGAGTGAGGCACTCTGTGCTCCAGAGAATCTGGTGGGACAGGTCTTTAGACATTTGGATGTTTTTAGGAACAGATTTTATGATCTCAGTCCTTGCATCTCCTCATATCTAGAGAAGCACTAAATTCCTTCATAGTGACATCAGATCCTCATGACTAACAAAACATCTTTTGTAAAATGAGTGCTTAATGGTATTGAACCCCCCCTTCCCCAAAGCCTTATATATTGACCTTCCCCCACTGCTTTGGAGCAGTTTCTGAGTTGTTTGGAGCAGTTTTCTGAGATGCTGCCTCCCAGGCTGCAGTCCTCATTTTGCCCCCAAATAAAACTTAACTCACAACTCTCAAGTGGTACATCTGTTTTTAGTTGACAATATATATCTACTTAACACACAAATAGTGAAACCTCAGTTCTTCAAGATTTCAGTTCTGAGTTAGGTACAGCAAAGTAAAACCCATCTGTTTACAAAAGAGGCTGGATTAAAATTGGGGTTTTCACAGATAAAACAAGTCAGGCTTACTTGGCTAGATGGTTAAATATTATATTTGCAGAAAAAGCAATTTCTAATTACCTTGGACAAGCCAATTTCTAAATTACTTTACCCTCTTTAAAATTTGCACTTCAAAAACACAGAGATAAGGTTCCAAGGAAGACCAGAGAGGATATTTGCATCTCAAAGATACAGGCAAGTTCCTCCTAGGATAATTTGTTTCCCCATGTTTAGTATTTAGGAGCTTCACAAGATGAACAGAGAAGGTTTTGGGGGTGGTGAAAAGATTTTTGGAACCACCCTTCTGGTCCTGTAAAGATTACATTTGTAAACCAAGGACAGTTTTGTTTTTTCCCACCTTTTCCAAAAGAATTGGGTGTCCTCCCCAACAAGGACTGACACATCTATCCATCCATGTTGGAAAGCTTCACCTCTCCTCTTCTCTGGAAGAGAAGAAGTGAGAAGGCCTCTCTGGAAGGCCCAGGAGCAACACCCAGGCTCCCACAAGAAAGAGGCAAATGTAACAGGAAAGATAGGGAAGACCGAGAAATCCACCCTTTGCTCCACTGGGCTGGTCCTCAGAAAGAAGTCAAAAGGAGAAACCCTCACCCATTTGGCAGCAGCTACTGGGGCCCAGTGAGCAGTGGGGCCTTTGGAACACACCAGAGGAAAGCCAGAGTTCCTTAGTTGCTTCCACAGCTACTGGCCTGTTTGCAGAGGGTGTGAGGAGAAAGAAAAGAGGAGAAAACCATAGAGGAAGCCATAGAGGAAGCAGTTCCAGATGTCTGCACATCACCAAAGTAACCAGAATAAACCAAAACCTAACCATCCAGAAAGTTACATTAACACGACTTCCCAGTCCCATTAGACTGGCAACCTTTCTCCAAAGTGCCTTATAAACAGTTTCCCTTATAGCGAGAACACTCCAAATTGGAGCCATAGCCCCCAAGATGGGAGCCGAAGCTTCCCAGATTGTACAAGGTCAAAAAAGGCCACTGTGGGACTCTGATGTCAAGCTGTTCTGGGGAAAAGGTTATTTAAGTATTTAATTTACAAAGGAGAGTAGTATCTATTAGAGAAACAATCAACTTGTTCTCCGCTGTCAAAATTACCTGGGGCTCTAGTAGGGGAAATTAGAATTGGATGCCTCAAGTCCAAGGGAGTCTCCTGGGCATGTTTATTATCAGCACTTTGTAACTGCCTGATTGTTTAGTTGTGAGCCATTTCAGGGGCTTTGTTCTTCTGATCTTAACTTGTCTAATGTGAACCCGAAAGATCTTTCCTTCAGGATAGATGAAATATTTCCCACTTTTATAAGCTGTATAGCACCAAACACACAGACAGACAAATTCCAACAAAAAAGGCACAGATTCCAGCATCGATACATCCAGACAAACCGATTCCCAGAATAGGGTAAATAAATTTACGCTATAAAACAAATGACCTAACTCCAACTAGGCTACCCACCCCCATAAGAACTAGCTCCTAAATGAACCGGTTCCAACTGGACCAGTTCCCAAATGAGGTAAATTTACCCTATGAATGAGCTAATTTCAACTAGGGTGGGCTTACTCCACGAGGACTAGTTCCCAATGAACCAATTCAGGGTAGAGCCCAATAACACTTCCCCTCTGCAAATGGGTACCAAATCAGGTTGGCTAATCCTGTAAAGCAAAAGCCCAGATTGAGGGGAAAAAATGTTTGTGGTGTGCACACTGAAGCAACTTAACCTTCAAAATTGAGCCTGTCAGCTCTTAACACAAAACAACACACAAAACAAGCAAACTGGCTGAACCAGCTATCAAACTGGGTAGATTGACCCTACAAATGAAATTCAGCCTGTTGACTCTGGAAGTTTGTCAGTTCCTTGTCTCAACTGCCAAGCACTAGGGACAGTCGGTGCCACTTCAGGAAATTTTGAAGGAAAGAACCTCAGGACAACAAATGGTCCCAGCAGCTGCTTGGATCTTGCCCCAGCATTCCCTGTTCAGGTCCAGCTAGCCACGAGCAGCAAGGCTCCTGGCTGGCTAAATCAAATTGTTATCGAGTCCAAGCTCACTCTGCTTACTGCACAATAAGCCAATGAATCCATGAGATGAGGCACTGAGGAAAGGAAGAGACTTTAATTGGAGAGCCAGCAGACAGAAAAGATGGCAGGCTCAGTTCAGTTCAGTCGCTCAGTCGTGTCTGACTCTTTGCAACCCCATGGACTGCAGCATGCCAGGCTTCCCTGTCCATCACCAATTCCCAGAGCTTACTCAAACTCATGTCCATCGAGTTGGTGATGCCATCCAACCATCTCATCCTCTGTCAAAATAACCATTTTATGGGGTCTGGATGCCAGGTTCTTTTATAGATCAGAGATGATGAGGGGAAGTAAGGAAGCAAAGTACAAAGGCCATTAATCTTGCAAACATATCCTAGAATGGCAAGTCTCAGGCAGGGGATGTGTTAATTTCTTTCTTCCTGCCGTCCACAGGTGGACATGGTTCTGAACAAAGGCACTTTAGTTTAACAGTCAGGCGGAGGGGCAGGATTCTCTGATGCAAACCATTCTGCATGATTATGATAACAAAAGCAACAAAAAGCAAGTCAAAGAAACAGTTCCAACATGGGAGTCAGAATTGGCTTCTTCGCTGCAACAGTGTTAGGGACGCTATCACCACTTCCCTACATTTCTGAAGGTCAGATGGCCTGTGCTATGGTTTAGGCCCACATCATCACTTACCCGGACAACAGCAGTATCCCCATTAATGAGCATTGTTACCACAGTGTCTTGACAGGAACCTGAAAAACATATTATGAAATATGCATCAAAGGAAACAATATATTCTACCAAGATACCTGCAAATAACCCTGTTTACGTCTATCATTATGGGACACATCAACTTTACCTGTTTATTAGCAACATTCCAAGGTCAACATCATTTTGGGATAAGACCATCATTTCCTAAGTACATACTTGCAAAAATTCCACGCTTACTACTGTGGAGAGGAACACCATAATTATCTGTGTACCTGCAATTTCTGGACACTTGGAGGGCAAAACAAAGTTTCTCTCAATTAAAAATATGAAGACTCATGGATTCAAGAATTGGTAAGGACTCTTATCATTTCTTACGTAAATAGCTATTTTTAAAAAATGTTAAGTGTTAGGGATGCTACTGTCACTTACTTAGATATCCAAAAATGAGATGGTCTATGCTGATTTAGACCCACATCATCATTTACCTGGACACTGGCAAAATCCATGTTAACAGCTATGGTAAAGTTCATCATACTCTTTTGACTGAAACCTGACAAATACATTGTTACAAATGTTCCCACATATGTATCTTTTTTCTTCTGGGTGCCTACAAATAAAGCTGATTTTTTTTTTTTTATTGTAGGATGTATCGACTCTACTTGGATACTTGTTGTATTCCACAGTTTACATCTTTGTTAGTAACCATAATGTCTTTTGACTGGATACTTGGAAAAATTCTAGTGAAAAGTAAGGGCTAATTTTCTTTCTCTCTCTTTTTTTAGGGCTAAATCTTTGTATAATTTATGAGAACACTAAGACAGTAGGTGTTGCAAGAGGGCATCAGAGGGCAGAGACACTGAAACCATAATCACAGAAAACTAGTCAATCTAATCACACTAGGACCACGGCCTTGTCTAACTCAACGAAACTAAGCCATGCCCTGTGGGGCCACCCAAGACAGGTGGGTCATGGTGGAGAGGTCTGACAGAATGTGGTCCACTGGAGAAGGGAATGGCAAACCACTTCACTATTCTTGCCTTGAGAACCCCATGAACAGTATGAAAAGGCAAAATGATAGGATACTGAAAGAGGAACTCCCCAGGTCGGTAGGTGCCCAATATGCTACTGGAGATCAGTGGAGAAATAACTCCAGAAAGAATGAAGGGATGGAGCCAAAGCAAAAACAATACCCAGTTGTGGATGTGACTGGTGATGGAAGCAAGGTCCGATGCTGTAAAGAGCAATATTGCATAGGAACCTGGAATGTTAGGTCCATGAATCAAGGCAAACTGGAAGTGATCAAACAGGAGATGGCAAGAGTGAACATCGACATTCTAGGAATCAGCAAACTAAAATGGACTGGAATGGGTGAATTTAACTCAGATGACCATTATATCTACTACTGTGAGCAGGAATCCCTTAGAAGAAATGGAGTAGCCATCATGGTCAACAAAAGAGTTCGAAATGCAGTACTTGGACACAATCTCAAAAATGACAGAATGATCTCTGTTCGTTTCCAAGGCAAACCTTTCAATATCACAGTAATCCAAGTCTATGCCCCAACCAGTAATGCTGAAGAAGCTGAAGTTGAACGGTTCTATGAAGACCTACAAGACCTTTTAGAACTAACACCCAAAAAAGATGTCCTTTTCATTATAGGGGACTGGAATGCAAAAGTAGGAAGTCAAGAAACACCTGGAGTAACAGGCAAATTTGGCCTTGGAATATGGAATGAAGCAGGGCAAAGACTAATAGAGTTTTGCCAAGAGAATGCACTGGTCATAGCAAACACCATCTTCCAACAACACAAGAGAAGACTCTACACATGGAAATCACCAGATGGTCAACACCGAAATCAGACTGATTATATTCTGTGCAGCCAAAGATGGAGAAGCTCTATACAGTCAGCAAAAACAAGGCCAGGAGCTGACTGTGGCTCAGACCATGAACTCCTTATTGCCAAATTCAGACTGAAATTGAAGAAAGTAGGGAAAACCACTAGACCATTCAGGTATGACCTAAATCAAATGCCTTATGATTATACAGTGGAAGTGAGAAATAGATTTAAGGGACTAGACCTGATAGACAGAGGGCCTGATGAACTATGGACGGAGGTTCGTGACATTGTACAGGAGACAGGGATCAAGACCATCCCCATGGAAAAGAAATGCAAAAAAGCAAAATGGCTGTCTGGGGAGGCCTTACAAATAGCTGTGAAAAGGAGAGAAGTGAAAAGCAAAGGAGAAAAAGAAAGATATAAGCATCTGAATGCAGAGTTCCAAAGAATAGCAAGAAGAGATAAGAAAGCCTTCCTCAGCAATGAATGCAAAGAAATAGAGGAAAACAACAGAATGGGAAAGACTAGAGATCTCTTCAAGAAAATTAGAGATACCAAGGGAACATTTCATGCAAAGATGGGCTCGATAAAGGACAGAAATGCTATGGATCTAACAGAAGCAGAAGATATTAAGAAGAGATGGCAAGAATACACAGAAGAACTGTACAAAAAAGATCTTCACAACCCAGATAATCACGATGGTGTGATCACTGACCTAGAGCCAGACATCCTGGAATGTGAAGTCAAGTGGGCCTTAGAAAGCATCACTACAAACAAAGCTAGTGGAGGTGATGGAATTCCAGTTGAGCTATTCCAAATCCTGAAAGATGATGCTGTGAAAGTGCTGCACTCAATATGCCAGCAAATTTGGAAAACTCAGCAGTGGCCCCAGAACTGGAAAAGGTCAGTTTTCATTCCAATCCCAAAGAAAGGCAATGCCAAAGAATGCTCAAACTACCACACAATTGCACTCATCTCACACACTAGTAAAGTAATGCTCAAAATTCTCCAAGCCAGGCTTCAGCAGTACATGAACCGTGAACTTCCAGATGTTCAAGCTGGTTTTAGAAAAGACAGAGGAACCAGAGATCAAATTGTCTATATCTGCTGGATCATGGAAAAAGCAAGAGAGTTCCAGAAAAACATCTATTTCTGCTTTATTGAGTATGGCAAAGCCTTTGACTGTGTGGATCACAATAAACTGTGGAAAATTTTGAAAGAGATGGGAATACCAGACCACCTGACCTGCCTCTTGAGAAATCTATATGCAGGTCAGGAAGCAACAGTTAGAACTGGACATGGAACAACAGACTGGTTCCAAATAGGAAAAGGAGTACGTCAAGGTTGTATATTGTCACCCTGCTTATTTAACTTATATGCAGAGTACATCATGAGAAACGCTGGGCTGGAAGAAGCACAGGCTGGAATCAAGTTTGCCAGGAGAAATATCAATAACCTCAGATATGCAGATGACACCACCCTTATGGCAGAAAGTGAAGAGGAACTAAAAAGCCACTTGATGAAAGTGAAAGTGGAGAGTGAAAAAGTTGGCTTAAAACTCAACATTCAGAAAACGAAGATCATGGCATCTGGTCCCATCACTTCATGGCAAATAGATGGGGAAACAGTGGAAACAGTGTCAGACTTTATTTTGGAGGGCTCCAAAATCAGTGCAGATGGTGATTTCAGCCATGAAATTAAAAGATGCTTAGTCTTTGGAAGGAAAGTTATGACCAACCTAGATAGCATATTGAAAAGCAGAGACATTACTTTGCCAACAAAGGTCCATCTAGTCAAGGCTATGGTTTTTCCAGTAGTCATGTATGGATGTGAGAGTTGGACTGTGAAGAAAGCTGAGCACCAAAGAATTGATGCTTTTGAACTGTGGTGTTGGAGAAACTCTTGAGAGTCCCTTGGCCTGCAAGGATATCCAACTAGTCCATTCTAAAGGAGATCAGTCCTGGGATTTCTTTGGAAGGAATGATGCTAAATCTGAAACTGCAGTACTTGGGCCACCTCATGCGAAGAGTTTACCCATTGGAAAAGACTCTGATGCTGGGAAGGATTGGGGGCAGGAGGAAAAGGGGATGACAGAGGATGAGATGGCTGGATGGCATCACCGACTCAATGGACGTTAGTTCGTGTGAACTCCAGGAGTTGGTGATGGACAGGGAGACCTAGCGTCCTGCAATTCATGTGGTCACAAAATGTCGGACACAACTGAGTGACTGAAATGAACTGAACTGAATATGTCTTACCTGGATATCTGCAAAAACAAAACAAAACATGGTAACACAAATGTCAAGGATACCATCATCATTTACCTAGATTTCTGAAGGTCAGAAGGGCTATAGTGTTGTCAGATTCATATAATCACTCACTGGATCAAGCAACATTTTATTAATGACCATTGTTAGGGTCACTGTGCTTCCCTGACTGGAACCAAAACAAAAAACAAAAAAACACTGTGACAGACACATTTAACAACATAACTTTTCCTACTAGGACACTGACAAAGAACTTTGGCCACGTCCATATTTATGGGCCCATTGAACACTGGCAGAATTTACAGGTTAACACTGTTGTTCCAGGCACCATCATTTCTTGATCTTGCACCGATAAAAATCTCATGGTCAATACTATGATGGAGAACGTTAAGCTCACTTATCTGGATACTTGCAAATCTTTCATTCATTCCTAAGGTTAAATACATATTATCTCTAAACTAGAAAACTAGCTAAACTAGATCTCACAGTTATTGGTATTTGTAGGCCAAGTATCACTTTTTATCTGAATATTTGCAAAAAAAAATATGACACCAACACATGTTGGGGACAACATCATTGCTTACCTAGAATTCTGAAAATCATATAGCCTATGCAATGTTTAAGGTCCACACCATCACTTGCCTGGATTCCATGATTTTCACCTTTATCTCCTGATTTAGAGCCTACAAAAACACATGGTGGAAACTGTGATTAGGGATATATCTTCCACATGGATTTCAAACACTCCTATGATCACTACTACCATTATGGGACTCATGAACTCTACCTGGATCTTTTAGTTCTGAGGTCAGCATTGTCGTTAGAGACATCATCATCTCTTTACTGGGACCTGTAAAAACACATGGTGGCAACCCTGGTTAGGAATACTTGTTCTTCCATGTGGACCCTGCTAATTCCAACAGTCCATTGCATTATGGCAACCACCAACTCCACCTGGATACCTGGAGAAGTCTAAGGTCAACACTGTAGTTTCAGACACCATCTTCTATTCAAAGAATACCTGCAAAAATCCCGTGGTCGCTACTATACTTAGGACTCTGAGATATCTTGTCTGGATCCTTGGAAATATTTTTGTCACTACTAAGTTTTAAGACAAAATCATCCCTGAACTAGGAAACAGTAAATTCTGATGCCTGCTACTTTTGTTAGGGACATTAATTTCTACAAAAACATGATTATGTTAAGAGTTTGGGACAACATCATTACTTTTCTAGATATCTGAAAATCTTATGTTTTCTAATGTGTTTAAAGCCCACATCATCTTTTACTTGGGTATTAGCAAAGTCCAACATTTATTACTATTATTAAGTTTACTATCATCTACTGACTGGAAACTGAAAAATCCCATGGTCTGCACTGTGGTGAGTGATGCCATGATAACTTACTGGACAGTTACAAAATACTTTGAAGTCCTTGGTTAAAACCCACATCTTTTCACCTGAAAGATTTATCTGCCTACAAGGCAAACTTCTTTAACCATTTGTTTCCTCTTCTCACCTTCCTATAAATTGTCTTCCTCCCTTTGGAAGCCCCAGAGCCCTGTCTCTTCCCTTAGCTCAGGATGGCATATAAGTCTCAATTGCTTGGCTGCCTTTTTGAGTCTCATATCTTTGTGGAGCTCCAATACATACATATGTGCATGTTACCAAAAAATGCAAGTTTGTGTGGCCAACACACAGTGAAGCCAAACAATACTAAAACATTGGAGTTTGGAACAGAGGTGTATTACAGGGCCATGCAAGGAGATGGGGGTATCATGCCCTAAGAACCCCAAAGTTACTGAAAGCTTTCAGCAAACCCCTTTTATAGGAAAGGTGAGGGAGGGACATGGTTAGTTACTACAAACTTCATGCAGTCAAATCCTTTGTCCTTGAAGTCAGGTCATGGTCAGATAACAATGTTCCTATAAATCTCTACCAAACAAATGTTATTCTCTGTCCTGATAAGAAAGACCAAGGTCCCAAGGCGTAACTTTCACCCTCTGAGGTCCAGGTCCTGGCTAAGAGGAGGCAGATCTCAGTTGGCAGCTCCCAAGGCCAGGTCCCCAGATCCTGCCCAGCTGTCACGGCTGAGGAAGCCAGGTGCTCAGGACCCAAGTGGCCCTCAGACTTCTCAGGCCACCCAAACTGGGGCATGTGAGGGGGAAACCATGTCCCACAGACTGCAACCCAGGCGGACTGGCCACCTGATGTGAAGAGCTGACTCATGTGAAGAGACCCTGATGCTGGGAAAGAGTGAAGGCAGGAGGAGAAGGGGATGACAGAGGATGAGATGGTTGGGTGGCATCACTGACTCAGTGGACATGAGTTTGAGCAAGCTCTGACACTTGGTGATGGACAGGGGGGCCTGGTGTGCTGTACTCCATGGGGTCACAAAAGAGTAGGACACAACTGAGAGACTGAAATGAACTGAACTGAAAAGGGAAAAACAAGCACTTCTACAGGTCACAGCTCAATGATGTAGGCCCGCTCAAAAAAACCTGAGATTTAACTATAAGATAATAGTGTGCTTCCCCACCTTTTTACCTTAGCACCACATTGGCAGGACTCCAGGATAATAATAGTGATTTCAACTGAGAGACCTGTAAGATACAGACTCTACTTAAGAAGGTGTTCTGAGGGAAACCTAAAGATAATACAGAAGCAGAAAAATAAAAAAGAAACTAGAGAATTAAGTGCTATAAGTAAGTAAGTGTTAGTCGCTCAGTCATGCCCGACTCTTTGCGACCCCATGGACTGCAGCCCACCAGGCTCCTCTGTCCATGAGATTTTCCAGGCAAGGGTACTGGAGTGGGTTGCCATTTCCTTCTCCAGTATACAGTCCTGCTGCTGCTACTGCTAAGTCACTTCAGTCATGTCCGACTCTGTGTGACCCCAGAGATGGCAGCCCACCAGACTCCCCCGTCCCTGGGATTCTCCAGGCAAGAACACTGGAGTGGGTTGCCATTTCCTTCTCCAATGCATGAAAGTGAAAAGTGAAAGTGAAGTCGCTCAGTCGTGTCCGACTCTTAGCGACCCCATGGACTGCAGCCTACCAGGCTCCTCCATCCATGGGATTTTCCAGGCAAGAGTACTGGAGTGGGGTACCATTGCCTTCTCCAATATACAGTCCTAATAAGCATTAAATATAGCCCAGCTCTGCCCAGATTTACGTAAAGATTCACAATGAGAGGCTGATTACCTTAGTTCCTATTATCAGATACACAATGACCACTTTTAACAAAAAATTGTGAGGTATGTTAAAGGACAAGAAAAAAAATACATTCTGAAGACATAAAGCAACCATCAGTACCAGACTCAGATATGACACAGATTTTGAAATTATCATATATGAAATTTTAAAATAATCATGATTAGTATATTAAGGGCTCTGTAGTATATTAAAGAATTTATCTAGTCTTCCTCTCTGGTCTCTGGCAAAGAGCTTCAAAAACCCTTGAAATTTCCTGAGTAATAGGAATGTCTGTTACTTTAATGAGGCATCTGTGGTACGCCCTTTGTTAGCTTCAGGATGGGAACTGGTCACCAGAAAAGACCAACCATTTGATTATAAGGCTGGAACTCTAGGCCACTCTGACCTCCAGAGACAGGAAGGGAGCTGGAGATTGCGCTCAATCACATGACCATCATTTATTCGACCATGCCCATGTAATGGTACCCTACATAAAAACTCTTAACATTGAAGCTCCACAAAGTTTGCTGGCTGATGAACACAGGAATGTACCAGGAGAGTGAAATATCCTGACTATACAGGAAAAGCATGAAAGCTCTTTATCCAGGGCCCTTCTGGAGGTTGTCTTTTGTGTGTCTTGTATAATAAAACATACTTCTAAGTATAGCAGTTTCAGGGATTTCAGTGAGTTACTCTAAAAAGTTATTAAAACTGATGGTTGTCAAGTCACTAAGTCATGTCCAACTCTTTGTGACCCCATGGACTGCAGAATGCCAGGCTTCCCTGTTCTTCACTATCTCCTGGAGCTTGCTCAAACTCACATCCATTGAGTCAGTGATGCCATCCAACGATCTCATCCTTTGTCATCCCCTTCTCCTCCTGCCTTCAATCTTTCCAAGAATCAAGGTCTTTTCCAATGAGTCAGTTCTTTGCATCAGGTGGCCAAAGTATTGGAGTTTCAGCTTCAGCATCAGTCATTCCAATGAATATTCAGCACTGATTTTCTTTAGGATGGACTGGTTTGATCTCTTTGTAGTCCAAGGGACTCTCAAAACTCTTCTCCAACACCACAGTTCAAAAGCATCAATTCCTCAGCACTCAGCTTTCTTTATAGTCCAACTCTCACATCCATACATGACTACTGGAAAAACCATAGCTTTGACTAGACAGATTTTTGTTGGTAAAGTAATGTCTCTGCTTTCCAATATGCTGTCTAGGTGGGTCAAAGCTTTTCTTCTAAGGAGCAAGTTTCTTTTGATTTCATGGATGCAGTCACCATCTGCAGTGATTTTGGAGCCCCCCAAAAATTAACTCTCTGTTTCCATTGTTCCCCCATCTATTTGCCATGAACTGATGGGACTGGATGCCATGACCATTGTTTTTAGAATGTTGAGTTTTAAACCAGCTTTTTCACTTTCCTCTTTCACCCACATCAAGGTGAAATCATCATTAAAACTGAAGGGGTTGTGGGAAATGAATATTTGTGAAAATGCTATGCAGGCTATAAATGTAAGACATCTTCAGGACACATCTATAGAAAGGGTTGCAGCAGATATTCTGGGGGCTCTGCCCTTACCCTTCTAGCACTACCTATATGCCACGGGCATCCAGTTACAGGTATTTACATCCAAGGGCTTCTGCTTGACCCCAGAAGGGAGGGAAATATCTCATCTCTGGGAGCAGCCCTCAGTCAATAAGAGATGAGAGTTAGAGGCAAAATAATGCCTATGTCTAGCTTCTTAGTAGGGAGATCTCTGAGCTGTTTCTCGAAGTTCCCCAGCAGGAGTTAGCCTTCATTGCTCTCAACTGTTACCTGCTCTATGATGTGTCATTTATTAGCTTCCTGCTCTCCCCTGTCACTTCTCCTATACATGCCTCCAGGTGTCACCTCCCAAATAGGATCCTTGTCTCAGAGTTAGTTTCTAGGGTAATCCAAACTAAAGTAGTTGCCAAAGAAAAGACTTTCGTGGAAGCCTTTTTAATACATTGCCATAGTGAATACAGTCAAGACTGCGATTGATGGTGATAGAAGCTGTGAATATGAAATGAAAAGATGTATGTAAGAGGACTGCGAAAAGATAAAGCACTCCACAAATGCAAGGAGAGAACATTAGTATTTTGGTTGTCATTAGAGTCTGAACCGGGAAAGCTCACTATAAAACACTGCCAGCTCACGGCTACCTATGATGGTGGAAGCAAGCAGCAGTATGAATAATACAAAACAGAAGATGACTGAAAAACTAATAACGCATGGCTTCAAAGAACATTATGTGAAATTTAAGCAGTAGTTTTCATGTTTCACTATAATTTTTTTCCAAAAATAATGTTTGTAGAGTAACATAATAACCATAAAATGCACTAGTAGAATGGAAAAAATTATAACATTTTGCAGTATTCATTTTAGATCTCTTTCTAAAAATAAGCAAAACATTGCAGATACAGTTGGATTTTCTTTTCTAGTCCTAGCTGTCCCTATTGCCTCTTTCTTTTCCCAGTGACAACCACACTCATTAAACTGGTGTGTACTCTTCATATTTGTGGTATAGGGGAGCAGAATTTGCCACCCTGAAATATGTCACTGGCATACTCATTGTCGTAAACTGCTTATTTGATGAGAAACAGCGGACACTGGAAGGGCACAGAAAGCCCAGTTAAGAGCTGTTATTTGGTAGAAACATCTTCATTTGTAAAGGAAATCTCCATTTGTAAGGGTGTCTCTTTCTCTGTAACTGCAAGGGGTAGATGACCAAACCTTTAGAAACTCTTATCAAAGGAGAAGGCAACGACTTAATCTCTATCACAATCACCCCTGTTTACTATGCTTTTCCTGGTAACATCACACAACTGACTCTCCACCCTCAGCATTCTCCTTTGTCTTTAGCTGAGGCTGGTATTTAGGGTGAGGGCTCTGGCCATTTTGGCAAGTTACTCAGTTTTCCTGGGTCTCTTCCATGTATGTGTGTGTGTGTGTGTGTGCATGTGTAGTTGTGTCTGACTTTTATGACCCCATAGACTACAGCCTGCCAGGATTTCCCAAGTAAGAATACTGGAGTGGGTTGTCATTTCCTTAGGCATCTTCCCGACCTCCCATGCATATGTGTTATTAAATAATAATTCAGTTCAGTTCATTTCAGTTGCTCAGTCATGTCCGACTCTTTGCGACCCCATGGACTGAGGCACGCCAGGCCTTCCTGTCCATTACCAACTCCCAGAGTTTACTCAGACTCATGTCCATTGAGTTGGTGATGCCCTCCAACCATCTCATCCTCTGTCATCCCCTTCTCCTCCCTCCTTCAATCTTTCCCAGCATCAGTGTCTTTTCTAATGAGTCAGTTCTTTGCATCAGGTAGCCAAAGTACTGGAGTTTCAGCTTCAGCATCAGTACTTCTGTTGGGGAAGTACACTGATTGAAACCGCCCACCCTGGCCAGGCACCATAGTAACCATTTGCATGAGCTGTTTTATGACAGGAGGTTCTGGTAAGGAACAGGGAACTAATAAGCCTCCACCAACCAGAAGAATTCGGGAAAGGTCAAAAGGAGACACCACCTGTCCAACCTCCTCCCAGAATCCTTCTCTCTGGCATCCATCTTGGCTGAACAAGGCGTGCACCACCAGGAAGGACTCTGAGTCAGAATGATTGGCTAAGGGCAACCTGGAAACTAATCCCATCACCATAAAACCCAAGACTGCAAGCCATGTGACAGGGCTGTTCTCCTGGGTTCCCTTAATCTACTGCTCTCCACCCAGGTGCCCTTTCCCAATAAAATTTCTTGTTTTCTCAGCACATGTCTCCTTGGACAATTCTTTTCTGAGTGTTAGACAAGAGTCCACTCTTGGGGCCCTGAAGGGGGGCCTCCCCCTTCCAACAACACTTCCAATATTCAGGACTGATTTCCTTTAGGATGAACTGGTTGGATCTCCTTGCTGTCCGAGGGATTCCCAAGAGTCTTCTCCAACACCACAGTTCAAAAGCATCAATTCTTTGGTGCTCAGCTTTCTTTATGGTCCAACTCTCACATCCATACATGAAAACTGAAAAAACCATAGCCTTGACAAGATGGACCTTTACTGGTAAAGTAATGTCTCTGCTTTTTAATATGCTGTCTAGGTTGGTCATAGCTTTTCTTCCAAGGAGCAAGCTTCTTTTAATTTCATGGCTGCAGTCACCATCTGCAATGATTTTGGAGCCCAAAAAAACAAAATCTACCACTGCTTCCACTGTTTCCCCACCTGTTTGCCATGAAGTGATGGGACCAGATGCCATGATCTTAGTTTTCTGAATGTTAAGTTTTAAGCCAACTTTTTCATTCTCCTCTTTCACTTTCAAGAGGCTCTCTAGTTCTTTGCTTTCTGCTGTAAGGATGGTGTCATCTGCATACCTGAGATTATTGATATTGCTCCTGGCAATCTTGATTCCAGCTTATACTTCATCTAGCCCATGTCATATATTAAAACATATTTTAAACAATATTATTAAATATGTGTTATTAAATGATTTTTCTCCTGTTAATATGTCTCATGTCAATTTACTTCTTAGATCTGCCACAGGAACCTAGAAGGGTAAAGTTTTTTTCTCGTGACAATGGTTTTATACTTTTACTCCATAGCATGTTTCTATAAACAATGCATATTACAAGATTTTGTGATTTTAAGATTCATAAATAGTGTCTTCCTACGCAAAGAATTCTGCAACCTTCTGTGTTCAGTTCAGTTCAGTTCAATCTCTCAGTCATGTCCGACTCTTTGTGACCCCATGAACCGCAGCACGCCAGACCTCCCTGTCTATCACCAACTCTCAGAGTCCACCCAAACTCATGTCCATCGAGTTGGTGATGCCATCCAACCATCTCATCCTCTGTCGTCCCCTTCTCCTCCTGCCCTCAATCTTTCCCAGCATCAGGGTCTTTTCAAATGAGTCAGTTCTTTGCATCAGGTGGCCAATGTGTTGGAGTTTCAGCTTCAACATCAGTCCTTCCAATGAATACCCAGGACTGATCTCCTTTAGGATGGACTGGTTGGATCTTCTTGCAGTCCAAGGGAGTCTCAAGAGTATTCTCCAACACCACAGTTCAAAAGCATCAATCCTTCGGCACTCAGCTGTCTTTATAGTTCAACTCTCACATCCATACATGATCACTGGAAAAACCATAGCCTTGACTAGACGGACCTTTGTTGACAAAGTAATGTCCCTGCTTTTCAATATGCTGTCTAGGTTGGTCATAACTTTTCTTCCAAGGAGTAAGTGTCTTTTAACTGCATGGCTGCAATCACCATCTGCAGTGATTTTGGAGCCCAGAAAAATAAAGTCAGCCACTGTTTCCACTGTTTCCCCATCTATTTCCCATGAAGTGATGGGACCAGATGCCAACTGTTTCACTCTCCTCTTTCACTTTCATCAGGAGGCTCTTTAGTTCTTCTTCACTTTCTGCCATAAGGGTGGTGTCATCTGCATATCTGAGGTTATTGATATTTCTCCTGGCAATCTTGATTCCAGCTGTGCTTCCAGCGTTTCTCATGATGTACTCTGCATATAAGTTCAATAAGCAGGATGACAATATACAGCCTTGACGTACTCCTTTTCCTATGTGGAACCAGTCTGTTGTTCCAAGTCCAGTTCTAACTGTTGCTTCTGAGGAGGCAGGTCAGGTGTTCATGCAACACTATTACTGAGCCCCATCCATGTTGATACACATTAGTTGACTACATTGACTTATCTTTGGAACCATCCTCCCTTTACTCTGAAGGAAGCATTGTGGGATACTTTAATAGAATAGACCAGTGGTTCTCAATTATGGGTGATTTTGCCACTCCACTTCCACCCCTGTGAAATTTGGCAATGTCTGGAAATACTTTAGGATGTCATGAGTGGAGGTAGGGGTGTTACAGAGCAGGGATGCTGCTAAACATCCTGCAATGCACAGGAAAGTCCCCAAAGCAAAGAATTATCTGGTCTAAAATGACAACAGTGCTGAGGCTGACAAACCCTGATATAGATGAAAGCCAAGTATCCTCATTCTTGAAGAATTTCTGAGTATGGGAGAAAAATCCAAATTTTGACCTTTCAAGCTGAGACAGCACATGTTCTGCCTGTTGGATCATCAGAACTGTGTTTCTATTGCATTAAAGTATTTTCTTCTTGAGTGTGGATTTTAGATTGCTTTATGGCTAAAAATTATTGCTTATTTTGGGGAGTTGTGTGCATATGTATTATGTGTGTATCTGTACACTATGCTGGGAGGTGAGGCCCACACACTTGATCTCTATCACTCATGCTGATAGAAAAAATACAACAAGGAACTGAATTATATTTGATTTAATGAAAACTAACTGTAAACAGATAGGGTAGAGTGTCCCTGGAGAAAGAGAAGCAAGCATGGCTTCCTTGACATAAGAGAAGCCATTTTTGACCTAAGCCATTTTGGACCAAATGTGACCAAACATTTGGTCACAATGCTTGCCCTTGAACAGGTCTCAGTAATTAATGATCTTGGGGGAAAAAGAATGCAGGAACAAAGGACTGTTATTAAGCAAGAGAAGTAACAACAGCAAAGATAATAAATCAGCTGTAAAGACTCCCAGTTCTGTTTCAATGGTAAAGATTAGACTGAAGCACTTTCTTGAGCTCTTCTGTAGAATTCAAATTCCCCTCAAGTGCTCAACCACCAGATCACCTAAGGAATGGTGATGTTGACCTCTTCAGACCCTCACGACTTCAACAGACTAAAACTTGGACTCTGTCAACCTTGGTTCTATGCTGAATTATCCTCTGTTCAAATCTCTTCATAAATATATATGTACCCTTACTTAAAGGAAAACAACAGAATGGGAAAGACTAGAATCCTCCTGCAATGCGGGAGACCTGGGTTCAGTCCTTGGGTTGGGAAGATACCCTGAAAGAGGAAATGGCAATCCATTCCAGTATTCTTGCTTGGAGAATCCCCATGGACAGAGAAGCCTGACAGTTCGTGGGGTCACAAAGTGTCGGACACGATTGAGTGACTAAGCACAGCATGCAGAGATCTCTTTAATTGGAAATATCGAGGGAACATTTCATGCAATGGTGGGCACGATAAAGGATAGAAACAGTAAGGACCTAACAGAAGCAGAAGTGATTGAGAAGAGATGGTAAGAATACACAGAAGAACAATACTAAAAAGGTGTTAATGATCCAGACAACCACAATGGTGTGGTTGCTCACCTAGAGTCAGACATCATCCCAGAGTGTGAAGTCAAGAGGGTCTTAGGAAGCATTACTTATGAACAAAGCTAGTGGAGGTGATGGGGCTGAGGTATTTAAAATCCTAAATGATGATGCTGTCATAGTGCTGCACTTAATATGCCAGCAAATTCGGAAAACTCAGCAATGGTCACAGGACTGGAAAAGGTCAGTTTTCATTCCAATCCCAAAGATGGGCAATGCCAAAGAATGTTCAAACTACTGCACAATTGCCTTCTGAGATGGCCCACACTCTATGGAGTGTGTTTCTCTCTAAATAAATTCACTTCTTACCCATCACTTTGTCGCTCACTGAATTCTTTCTATGATGAGACAGGTAAGAACCTGAGCTTCATTTTAAGTCCTCAGATCAGGTGTGTGATCTCAGTTAAAAGACTGTGAGTTCAAGTCCCAGTCTGGGTTTTGGCTGGGTTTGAATTACAGCCAAAATTTGAATTACGGGGACTCAAATACTAATCTGAGTTACAGAGTCTCAATCAAAGCTTACCAAAGTGTCTTGATATTCATAACAAACTTCTTTCAACCACACCTAAGTTTATATTAATGAGATCAGTTTTGGAAAGCACCTATAGAAGGGAGCTGGCTGTCAGAACCAACCATGTGATTGGATGGCTGGAACTTTTAGTCCATCCCTCCTGACTTTTAGGAATGGGCAGAGGGGCTGGAGGCTGAAAGGTTGCTAATAGCCAATGATGTCGTCAATCATGACTGTAATGAAGCCTCCATAAAAACCCAGAAGGACAGGATTCAGAGAGCTTTTGGGTTGGTGAACACGGGGCAACTCAGGGAGAATGCTGCACCTGGAGAAAGCATGGAAGCTCCATGCCCTTTGCCCTTCCCTTCCCTCTGGCTATTCCTGACTTAAATCTTTTTATAGTAAACCAGTGATCTAATGGGGCTTCCCTCATAGCTCAGTTGGTAAAGAATCCGCCTTCAATGCAGGAGACCCCAGTTCTATCCTTGGGTTGGGAAGACCCCCTGGAGAAGGAAAGGCTACCCACTCCAGTATTTTGGCCTGGAGAATCCCATGGACTGTATAGTCCATGGGGTCACAAAGAGTTGGACATGTCTAAGTGACTTTCACTTTCCATTTCACTCTTTCAGTGATCTAATAAGTATGATGTTTCTCTGAGGTCTGTGAGCCACTAAAGAAAATTAATTGAATTCAAGGAGGGGGATCTATGAAACCTCTGATTTATAGCCAGTCCATCAGAAGTAAAGGTGACACCCTGAACTTGATGTCTGAAATGGGGTGGGGGCAATCTCACAGAACTCAGCCCTTAACCTCGGGGATCTGATGCTACCTCTCAGTAAAGAGTTCCAGAAGTGAGTTGAATTGCAGGACACCTAGCTGGTATCAGAAAATTGCTTGGTTGTGTAGGGGAATCCTCTCCCTCTACTTCTTACCACCAAAGGCACCTCAGAATGGGAATCACAGTCAGTTGGTGATCAGAAGTGTAATCAGTGCAAGATGCTAGAGTTGAGAAAAAGGTGAAATAAATACACAAATTGAGACAAAATTGTTTTCTTCCACAGTAGGAGGGAAGTCATTTGATGCTCTACCCCTCTACTAGACAGGATATAACTTGACGTCTACAAACAAGTATTTTGCATCGATCAGTTGTCAATTTATAGGGTTTAAGATAGTTCTCTTAGAACTGGATGACCCAGGGAGGTGCCCTATACTCTAGAAAATTAAGTTTCCCGCTGAAGCACAATATTTCCCCACAATGTGGTAATTTTAAGACTACATAAACCAAGTAGAAAGCATACTGCCTACTATTAATATTGCAATTATCTTATTTAGCTATGAATTCCAGATGACCAGGTCAATCCTTAGAGTACTATAGGATTTCCACCACTACCCTTCCATCCTCCTACCACCAATATCTGCCTGCAAAAGGGTACTGGTATTTCCCTTGTCAGTCATTCTGAGAAGAG
This sequence comes from Bos mutus, assembly GCF_027580195.1. NCBI lineage: Eukaryota > Metazoa > Chordata > Mammalia > Artiodactyla > Bovidae > Bos > Bos mutus. The sequence goes on from NC_091646.1 coordinate 110,637,311, forward strand.
GACAATTCCAGAGCGGGAAAATGAAGCCAGGCTAGGGCTTGAGAAAGTTTGGAGAATTTCTTCTTTCTCTAAGTTGGGGTGGACGGGGTTGGGGGGAGGCAACGGGATTTGAATTCCAATGTGGGTCAGACAGAGCAGTCTGGGTTTGAGATACTAATAAGGGTGACTTGATATTGTTGTCACAGACTGATAAAGCCTGAGACTTGGGTTAACTGTTGTTAGAACATTTTATAAAATCATGAAAGGTTGGAAATAAAAATGATAAAGATGATGGGATAAAAATATGCCATTCTTGATATATAAAATTTGAGTGCTGATTTGGTTTGGAAAAGGTAAGTACAGCATCAATATTTAATAGCAATGAGGCTGACTCTACTGTGAGAAAAATTCAACAGCATGGTGATTCAGTTTCCCAGAGGGCTTAATCACCTACAAATCTGAATTTGGAGGCTTAAGACACCTTAGTCAGAACTCATTACATAAGCCAGTTATGGGAAGTGCATGATATGCGCTTCTAGTTGTGTCCAGCATATTTGAATATAGGCACATTTTTTCACGTCTGGCTCTGTAATCTTAAATCTGTGATCATAAGAATTCTCCTTCTTGATTAATTTATTTGATAAGAATTAGTAATATCCTAAGCCTAAATTTTATGCTACCCAGCCTGTCAAGAACTGGCAGACGTGTCATTAGCCTTTGAATGAAATTTGCACCAGAGGGGCAGTGTGCCTGGTGGAAAGGTCCAGAAGCTGGTCTCCAATTTCAGCCCTGCCTCTTCCTAGCTGTGAAATCTTGAGCAACTTGAAGCTCACTGGGTTTTCATTTAATCATTTGTAAAATGAGGGCTCTGACCAGATGATTCTTAAGGGTTCATCTAACTCAAAAACCCTATGAATCTATAAAGAAATTGCTGCCCTCTTTTGCATATAGCAGCACAACACACACGTAACAACAAGGGAGGAGGAGAGCCAAGAAGAAGAATGATGCCTCTTACATTTTCCTTTCTAAATTACTGACTAAACCTCAAGGCTTTTTTACTGAATGGTTTCTGAGATGTTGTCAAATTTTGCTTTTAGCTTTCTTTATACCCATAGCTCCTTCACATACAAAAAGTAGAACAGTTAAATATACTAAAATTAAAAAAAAAAAAACAATTTGCATCTATTAAGATTATTTAAAAACCAAGAGAAAATCTCCATCTCATACCCTGGCCAAGATGTAGGAGAATAGTAACACATATACATTCCTGATGTTGTTATTGGTAAAGAACATTTCAATACACATATCAAGTATCATAAATCTGTTCTGATGAAGTAAAACCCCATTCTGAATTCATATTATAGAATTATTACATTTCTCCAATTCTAAGACTATCAATTTTAAGATGCAACACCTTTAATAATAACTTCTTAAGAGAAAAAGCTACCTGGGAAGAACTAGTACTGCTGCTTCCCTGGTAGCTCAGTGGTAAAACATCTGCCTGTAATGTAGGAGACCCAGGAGATGCAGGTTTGATCCCTGGGTTGGGAAGATCCCCTGGAGGAGGAAATGGCAACCCACTCCAATAGTCTTGCCTGGAAAATTCCATGGACAGAGAAGCCCAGTGGGCTACAGTCCATGGGGTTGCACAGAGTTGGACACGACTGAGAGACTGAGCACCTATACTAAAATATAAACTGATATATAATAAAGGAAGAAAAATGTGTATCCTGGAATTGAGGAAATATGAAAATTCAAAAGGAGAAAAATTCATATGTATGAAGATATTTATAGCAGTTATTCATAATTAAAGAAACAGGATTTTCATCCAATAAGGAAATAACTAAATAAGTATATAGATTATGCATAAGTAAATGGAATGTAACATGGTTATCAAAAATTTATGATCAAAGTATAAAATCAAGGGAAAGTGTTTCTAAAATAATGTTACATAATGTAAAAAATTTATAAATGTATAATATATATGTATAGTTTGATGAACTTAGAAGCAATCCAGTTTTCTACTCTCCTTGGCAGAGTGGGTAATTTAGATATTTAGCTGGGCAGCCAAGAAGAAGTCATGCTGTGATTTTTGCTAATGACATACAATGTGTTTACACAGTCACTTCTGTTTTGTTTCATGAGTAAAGAATATAATTATGTAGCCACTGAGAGCCAAAGCTAGCAAAGCAATCACTCGTCTGTACTCAAGAATCTTGCCCAGACTTGCAGGAACTAAACATTTTCCAGGGAAGAGAGGGGCTGGTAAGAATGCAGCAACCTGGTCATTGGTAACAAACCTCAGCATCTCTGAGATGCTGGTACTTCTCTTTCCTTGCCTGATACCGGTCAGTTCAGTTCAGTCACTCAGTCATGTCTGACTCTTTGCCACTCCATGAACTGCAGCTTCATGGGCTCCAAAATCACTGCAGATGGTAACTGCAGCCATGACATTAAAAGACACTTACTCCTTGGAAGAAAAGTTATGGCCAACCTAGATAGCATATTGAAAAGCAGAGACATTACTTTGCCAACAAAGGTCTGTCTAGTCAAGGCTATGGTTTTTCCAGTAGTCATGTATGGATATGAGAGTTGTACTGTGAAGAAAGCTGAGCACTGAAGAACTGATGGTTTTGAACTGTGGTGTTGGAGAAGACTCTTGAGAGTCCCTGGGACTGCAAGGAGATCCAACCAGTCCATTCTGAAGGAGATCAGCCCTGGGATTTCTTTGGAGGGAATGATGGTGAAGCTGAAATTCCAGTACTTTGGCCACCTCACGCGAAGAGTTGACTCATTGGAAAAGACTCTGATGCTGGGAGGGATTGGGGGCAGGAAGAGAAGGGGATGACAGAGGATGAGATGGCTGGATGGCATCACTGACTCGATGGACGTCAGTCTGAGTGAACTCCGGGTGTTGGTGATGAACAGGGAGGTTGGCATGCTGTGACTCATGGGGTCGCAAAGAGTCAGACACGACTGAGCAAATGAACTGAACTGAAACGCAGCACGCCAGACCTCCCTGTCCATCACCAACTGCCGGAGTCCACCCAAACCCATGTCCATGGAGTCAGTGATGCCATCTAACCATTTCATCCTCTGTTGTCCCCTTCTCCTCCTGCCCTCAATCTTTCCCAGCATCAGGGTCTTTTCAAATGAGTCAGCTCTTCACATCAGGTGGCCAAAGTATTGGAGTTTCAGCTTAAGCATCAGTCCTTCCAATGAATATTCAGGACTGATCTCTTTAAGGATGGACTGGTTGGATCTCCTTGCAGTCCCAGGGACTCTCAAGAGTCTTCTCCAACACCACAGTTCAAAAGCATCAATTCTTCAGCACTCATCTTTCTTGATAGTCCAACAGTCACATCCATACATGATCACTGGAAAAACTATAGCCTTGAGTAGACAGACCTTTATTGGCAAAGTAATGTCTCTGCTTTTTAATATGCTGTCTAGGTTGGTCATAACTTTCCTTCCAAGGAGTAAGCATCTTTTAATTTCATGGCTGCAGTCACCATCTGCAGTGATCTTAGAGCCCAGAAAAATAAAGTCTGACACTGTTTCCACTGTTTCCCCATCTATTTCTCTTGAAGTGATGGGACCAGATGCCATGATCTTCGTTTTCTGAATGTTGAGCTTTAAGCCAACTTTTTCACTCTCCTCTTTCACTTTCATCAAGAGGCTCTTTAGTTCTTCTTCTTCGCTTTCTGCCATAAGGGTGGTGTCATCTGCATATCTGAGGTTATTGATATTTCTCCCAGCCATCTTGATTCCAGCTTGTGCTTCTTCCAGCCCAGCGTTTCTCATGATGTACTCTGCATATAAGTTCAATAAGCAGGATGACAATATACAGCCTTGACGTACTCCTTTTCCTATTTGGAACCAGTCTGTTGTTCCATGTCCAGTTCTAACTGTTGCTTCCTGACCTGCATATAGGTTTCTCAAGAGGCAGGTCAGGTGGTCTGGTATTCCCATCTCTTTCAGAATTTTCCACAGTTTATTGTGATCCACACAGTCAAAGGCTTTGGCATAGTCAATAAAGCAGAAATAGATGTTTTTTCTGGAACTCTTGTACCTTGGCCAAAATTCTATTTTTGCGTGGGAATTAATTGGAATTTCCTGTTTACAACAATGACAGCTCTGAAGAATTTATATCATGTTACATTATAGCATGGAATAAATATATCTGGGTACATTAATCACCTAAATATGGGCTCTCTGTATGAAAACTCAAGCTGTGAACATCCAAAACTCAAACAGGTACAATATTTGTATCTTAGGGTCAAGAGTCACCTCTTATTTTCTCTCCTTTTTCCATCTCTTGCACCATCAGTCAGTTCAGTCACTCAGTCATGTCCGACTCTTTGCAACCCCATGGACTGCAGCACGCCAGGCTTCCCTGTCCATCATCAACTCCTGGAGCTTGCTCAAACTCATGTCCATCAAGTTGGTGATGCCATCCAACCATCTCATCGTCTGTTGTCCCCTTCTCCTCCTGCCTTCAATCTTTCCCAGCATCACAGTCTTTTCAAATGAATCAGTTCTTTGCATCAGGTGGCCAAAGTATTAGAGTTTCAGCTTCAGCATCAGTCCTTCCAATGAATATTCAGGACTGATTTCCTTTAGGATGGATTGGTTGGATCTCCTCAAAGTCCAAAGGACTCTCAAGAGTCTTCTCTTAAGAGTCTTGCTCCATAAGTCCACCCAAACTGGCTTTGTCATCAACCACTGCATGGAAATGTTTCTCACCAGAATATTAGTGACACCTGATTGTACATTAAAAAAAAAAACTATTTTAAAACATTTTATTTAGATATTATTTCAAATGTATAGAATGTATAGAAGAAAAGCTATGACCAACCTAGCCAGCATATTAGAAAGCAGACATTACTTTGCTAACAAAGGTCCATCTAGTCAAAGCTATGATTTTTCCAGTAGTCATATATGGATGTGAGAGTTGGACTATAAAGAAAGCTGAGCATCGAAGAATTGATGCTTTTGAACTGTGGTGTTGTGGAAGACTCTTGAGAGTCCCTTGGACTGCAAGGAGATCCAACCAGTCCATCCTAAAGGAAATCAGTCCTGAGTATTCATTAGAAGGACTGATGCTGAAGCTGAAACTCCAATACTGTGGCCACCTGATGCAAAGAACTGACTCATTGGAAAAGATCCTGATGCTGGGAAATATTGAAGGTGAGAGGAGAAGGGGACGACAGAGGATGAGATGGCTGGATAGCATCACTGACTCAATGGACATGAGTTTGAGTAAGCTCTGAGAGCTGGTGATGGACAGGGAAGCCTGGCATGCTGCATTCCATGGGGTTGCAAAGAGTTGGACACAACTGAGTGACTGAACTGACCTGAGGCTTTTTCCATCATGCGTCTCTGCCATTTTCAACATATGACCTCCAAGATCATGAGATGATGGGAAAGAATATGGAGATGGTTCTTGGAGAGTTTTAATGGGCCAGGCCTGGAATTTACCCACATTACTTCTGTCTGCATTTCACTGGCCAGGATGCAATCACATGGCCATACATAACTACAAAGGCAGCTTGGAAATGTGGGTGCCCAAGAGGAAGAGGACAGGGGTTTTTCCAACAACTAGTTAGTATATGCCAAGAAGGTCTGGTCTTTTGCATGTCGTTTATAAATTCCTGAAGGCCTAGTCAGTGAAAAATTATGGTCATCATTATGAACTCACGCTACAAAATACTTAATTGTCAAAAGAAAAACCTCATTGGATTAATGCATGGCACTTCCTAAAGCATGAAACCAGGGATGAACACAGAATGATTTTCTAAAGTTCATCCCAAGCTGGATAAAAATTAAATAAAAACACACTTGTTTATTGCGACTTGCAGCTAACTCAAATTTTGCTGTCATTGTTAACATGGAGAGCTGTCACTTTAATTCATGCCTGCAAAGCCTGCAGGGTTGATTTGTACCTTGGATACTAAGAAATGTTGTGGCATAAGTAAATGTTGCCACTTAATGCTTGACAAATGCACCTTGCCCAAAGAAAGTCACTCAGGTGGAGGCAAAATTGTGATTGTGACAGAATGACTCAGTTGGGGGTGGGCGCAGGGTAAAGGGGCAATCACAAGCCCAAGGAGAAAAGGGCCTGTGTGGGAGTGGAGCTGTGTGATTAAACCTAAGAAGTACCAGGCTAGTCCTCCAACAGTCTGAAGGCTTTCTGGGTAAATGCAGAGCCAGTGTTTTGAGGGGAAAAAAAGAAGGGTCTAGGAAAGCAGACCTTACACAACAGTAGCCAAAAGGAGTGAGAAAAGGTGGAATGGAACTGGGTCTTTTTTTTGCCTATGGCATGGGGAGTTTATCCATTGAATTTCTAAAGTTGCAACCACCTCTCTGTTTATGATGAATGAGGTCAGGAAATCTCATGGGCTGTACATTAATGACAGGAAGCATTTGAAAAGTCATCTTATTTCTTCTTCTAGTGTTATTTCCAAATACCTTTGTGTGAGGTGAGTTAATAAGGCAGCCTTTCCAGGAAGAGGAAGCCATAATGTCAGCCGCCATTACTGAGTAAACAATGTGGATCAGGGACTCTACTGGGTTATAAACCCTTTTCCCCAATGCACATGATGACTGATTCTGAAGGGAATGTGCAAGTTTTATTTATTTTTATATGTATTTTTTGATTGTGATAAATGAGTAAGATACATTGAACCACATTTTAAAAATAGCTATTTTGGAAGAAAAGTCCCCTTCCTTCTCTGAAAGTGATTGGATGTGGTTTGAAAAGATGTGGATTAAGCAGTTTTTGCTATTCCCTGAAGTTATATTCTAAAGAATTCATCAGCGACAGACACATTTTGAAGAAAGTTACTACTTTTTAAAAACTGTGTCTTGTATAGAAATGAAGGACAGCAGAGTGAGTTTGTTTCAGTATTAAAGCTCTTCTGGTTTCAAATGTGTCAGTTATATAGGCACAAGTCTCATGAGATCCCAGAGGTTTGTAGAATATATGGAGTGTAGGCTTAAAACAACAGGTGGGAAAAGTGGTAGAAAACTTCCCTTCTTTGGAAAATACTGTTTAATTAAAAATTTTTTTTTTTTTACTTTACAATATTGTATTGGTTCTGCCACATAAGATTCATGTTGATGTGTGGCAGAAAAAACTGTTTAAATGCCTACCCTGGAGTCATGAACTTCTCAAGGGAACTCTAAAACGTTTTTTAATCCTTGGCCCAAAGGGGGACCATTTTAAAGGATGTTAAGGCCTTCTTATGCCTTTCTTGTCTGGCTAGGGTAGCCATTCAGATCCAGAAGTTCTATGGACCTGACTTTGATGATTACCCCAAGGTGTGCTGAAAAAAGTGTTAGTCACTCAGTTGTCTTCGATTCTTTGTGACTCCATGAACTGTAGTCTGTCAGGCTCCTCTGTCCATGAAATTCTCCAGGTAAGAATATTGCAGTGGGTAGCCATTCCCTTCTCCAGGGGATCTTCCCAACCCAGGGATCCACCCCAGGTCTCCTGCATTGTAGGCAGATTCTTTACTATCTGAGCCACCATGGAAGCCTGATCACCCCAAAACCTGATTATAAATGATCCATATAGCTCCTGCATCAAATGTAGAGGCAGAAGAATGGAGAGAACACTTAGAGATGGTTTTGCCTCTAAGGAGGAGTCACGTACTGCCGCTGTCACTTTCATAGAGGCAGAAGGATGGGGAATGTATTTAAAGATGGTTGTGCCTCTAAACTGGAGTCATTTATTGTCACGGTCACTCTCAAGCTGAATAGTGAAGAAAATCACACCCACAGCATTTGCTAAGTAAGGGCAAAGAAAATTATCATGCAATTCATCTATCTCCTCTCTCAGCTGCCATGTGAGGCCCTCTTCCAATCCAGCAAATAGATTTGTTAGACATTATTGCAGCAGTACAATGAATTTAATCAATCAGAATAAGATTTTTTCTGTCCTTCCAACGTCTTTAAAAATAATGAATGTATTAACTCTTCTAATTTTTCTCCCTAAGCCTTAGAGTTTTAAAATTGAAATCAATATAAGAAAAAGAATCACATTTAAATGGGGGTGATGGTGGAGGGTGGGGAGATTGGAACGTAAGAGGAAATTTGCCAGTGCCTGGAGATGAGTCCTGGCTGACTCTCCAAAGTGTCCTTCAGTGACAGGTCATGGGCGTGGATTACTCCACATACCAAATGTTAGTCTGCATTTGACTGTTTTACAAAGGCAATTCCTGTCTGCTAGAGATCAGTCTCCCCCACATGACTATAAATCCATATTCAATTCCAGTACAAGCTGGTTTGAAATCTTATGCTTGTTATTAATATTTGCCAGAGTTTTCAAATATTTGGAAACACGACATTCATGAAGAGCTCATCCTGGTTTCTTTTTCCTTCCTCCAATCCCAAGGTAAACTCTTATTCTTGGTCATGAATTTCTTTCAAAATGTTCAGATCCTGGAATAAACCAATTTGTGCTATGCTCCTGTGTGTTTATTCAAAGGAGGTCAAACTGGAGGAGTAAAATGAACTGCAATTGGGGATGGGATTATCCCCATGAAATTTCCAATCTCAAGAAGGTTCCAGAAAGAATAGAGAAACTCACTGATGCTCTCTTGAGCATGATAGTCTATTCTAAACTAGCTGCTGTTCTAATACTTCAGAATTTTCACCAGACACCTCGGAACCTTCATGTGATGGATGGATGACATAAAAGCCAAGCTGGTATAGTCTCTCAGCATTCTGCCCTCTCTTTAGCATGGAGGGCATAAATGAAATACCCCCTCCACATGCATACCTGAATGGTATGAGGTTTGGCAAACAAGTTATCCTTAGCAAATTCTAGTCCTTTGACCTGCCTGCTCCTATGGATTTTTAGCTCTGAACTTCCTGAAAGTATGTCATTTTCACTTGTTTCCAGAAATAAGACTTTTTACACTTGCTTTTCCAGGCTTAAATATCAAATTGATTGATTAGTTTTGCTAATAAACAATGAAACAGGAAGCCGGTACTGGGTTCTAAGAAAGATCACAGGGTCTGCAGACCTGGACCCCCAGGTCCTGCTGGGGGCTCTGCAGTCCCAGGTGTGATGGGATGATGGCTCTTATGTATTTCTACCACACTGCTTAACACACACACACACACACAAGATGGCTTAGAATACAAACACACATAAAACGGTTCACGCAACAGCCATAGAACACGAAACATCTGAAAAGGCAGAATGCCTGATAAGGAAGCCACAAAGGTTAGTATGATGCTAAATCGCTTCAGTCGTGTCCGACTCTGTGCGACGCCATAGACGGCAGCCCACCAGGTTCCCCTGTCCCTGGGATTCTCCAGGCAAGAATACTGGAGTGGGTTGCCATTTCCTTCTCCAATGCATGAAAGTGAAAAGTGAAAGTGAAGTCGCTCAGTCATGTCCGACTCTTAGCAACCCCATGGACTGCAGCCCACCAGGTTCCTCCGTCCATGGGATTTCCAGGCAAGAGTACTGGAGTGGGGTGCCATTGCTGTCAATAAATGGAAAACTTAATGTAGGCAAAAATGTAAGCAAGACAGTTACATATAAATACCCTTCTGAGTGTATAGAGGTGGTTTCTCTTACTGCTAAAATCTAAATCCTTTATTCAGGAGACCTTGAAGTACGCCATTACACAAGGGTTTAAACCATTTTATGAAGATTTAGAAATCAAAAATGTTATGGTTAAATGGCTTAAGTAAGCCCAAATATAGGTCAACAGTTGGAGACTGCTAACTTGAGATTTAATCCCAAGTCTGTGTGGAGAATTCATGGGACGTGCGGGCTTGGAAGGAAGAGAACTACATCCTTACTTTCATCAACTTCTGAGATTTTTCAGCACTTTCTCCCACTGTGCATGAAGCTGGCACAGCACTAGCTCTAACTCTCTGTCATTGATAGAAATCACAGGTGTTTGTTATCATGATAGAGTTGTTGCAAATGTCTCAAAATTTCATCCCTTTTCCTTGCTACTTTGAAATTACAGTTGCAGTAAACCTCAGGCAGGTCTTATTTGTACTGCTTTAGTTAAGAGGCATGTATGTTGCTCTACTGAAATATTTGATAACTGAATTTTAGTATAAATGTTTTTTTTAAGTCCCTGCATTTTCTTTATGCATTGAAGTAATTATTCTGAAAAGTGTCCTGTGGGTTTCATCAGACCACCAGTGGGCTCTAAAGCATAGTAAAAGATCAGACTCCTGCCTCAAGGAGGTAAGAGACAAACCTAACATGATCCAGAGTTTTCAGATGATCTAACTTGATATAAGTATGAAAGTGAAAGTGAAAGTGAAGTCGCTCAGTCGTGTCCAACTCTTTGCGACCCTGTGGACTGTAGCCTACTAGGCTCCTCTCTCCATGGGATTCTCTAGGCAAGAATACTGAAGTGGGTTGCCATTTCCTTCTCCAGGGGAGCTTCCCAACCCAGGGATTGAACCCGGGTCTCCCACATTGCAGGCAGACACTTTAACTTCTGAGCCACCAGGGAAGCCCTTGATATAAGTATAGGGTTTAGAAAACCTAAAAGGAATATAAGATAGCACATTACTTAAATTACACACCTCTTTCTGCTAAAAAATCCTTTGATTCTGAATATCTGCTAAGGTTATGAACAGTAAATAAACAGTGAGTGAAATTCAAGGCCCTATGCCCTACCTTTTAAATTGTATCCTGGAGAATTCCATGGACTGAGGACCCTGGCAGGCTACAGTCCATGGGGTCGCAAAGAGTAGGACATGACTGAGCAACTAACACCTTTGCTTTTTTTAAAAAAAAAAAAAAAATATGCATTTGGCTGCACCAAGTCTTGGTTACAGCATGTGGGATCTAGTTCCCCGACCAGGGATCGAACCCAGGCCCCCTGCATTGGGAGCATGGAGCCTTAGCCACTGGACCACCAGGGAAGTCCCCACTTTCACTTTAATTGTTGAGTGACTAAAGGGCAAACATTTCACTTTGTCTGTATGAGCCTGGCTTTTGCCATCTTTATCTAAAATGTTTTCCTCTGAATTAAGATCTCAAAGGGCACCCAATCAGCTGAATTATGAGAAAGTGGCCCCAAGAGTGGGCCAGATGCTTGTATTACATACTGTATTATAAGAGTGTCTATTATATGCCTTCCTGGGCTGCCTACTGCATCTAATCCTCTTGAGTTTCCCTCAGCTCTACTCTGGCACCCGTCTGAAGGGCCAGACTGGACCAGTGTTCCTGTGTCTGTGGCCTTCATCTCATCACACCTCCTAAGACGGCTCCACCCCCAACATCTGCTGGAGCCACACCTCTAATACTTCCCTTTCTTACCATCGAGTATGTTTCCTGCATCAGTCTTTGTCTCTCAAAGTATTATAATCCTGCCTCTATCCTGTTTAAGGTTCCAAGAAATATTTAAGTACTTTAAAAAAATCAAGGTATGACAGATGTAAGGAAAAATGTACAAGCTATGTATGTGGAAGTAGGATGAGCTTTTCTAGAATGAATAGACCTCTGTACTTAGCACCCTGATGGAGAAATGGAACATTACCATGCCCAGGAGCTCTCTGGCCACCCCTTCCTGTCCTCATGCCATCCCATTCCATCGAGGATAACCACAAGCCTGGCTTCTGATAGCACTATTTAGTTTTGCCTGATTTTCCCTACTTTATAGACATGCATTAGTATCTGGCTTCTTTTGCTCAACACGGTGTTTGTGAGATTTAGGTTCCTGGAAAATTTTAAACTCAAAAGTTCAGTTCTTGTTTATCCCTCTAGAGTGTTAGTGTTCAGGATGGGGAGAAGAACAAAAATATTTGTTTTAGGAAAGTTGACCTTCAGGGGACCTAAAAACCCTGCCCTTGGAGTTTAGATTGCACTATTTTTAATGTGTTCTGCGTTTTCTTTTTCTTAGAAATCGAGCCTAATTTTATTTCCTGTCACGAGTTAGGGTTGAATTCAACAAAGCTGTGGATGCCTTGCAGAAAAATATCGGAACTCTTGAAAGCAATGATACTTAGAAGTTAGTTTATTGTCATTCGGAACCACCAGAACATCATATCTGCACATTTAAAGTAAACCAGGTTGTGTTAAATATATTACTTGTTTAAAATTATTTCTCTCATTGCTGCTTTTCTGTGTCACTCACTTTACAATGTTAGATGAGCAGATTCAACATGGTGTCATGGGAAGAACGCTGAATAGAGGCTCAGAGACAAACATTTTGCTCTAAACACAGGCCTAGGCAGCTGCCTCACACCAGTTCTCTCTGCCTTAGATGCCCTGTCTCTTAGGCTTGCTTTGAAAAACAGAATGAGATGATGTATAAGGAAGGCTTCATGAACTGTGGTTTTCTGTCATTGCTAGCTGTCCCCACATCATGGTTCTCTCACCTTCCACATTTGCTTTGCATATTTACAGGAGGTTTTATTCCTCTGCCTCCTGCTGTTTCTCCACCCCCTTCTTTCTGCCCGATTGCCCATTTTCCTTTCCTGCCTTTCCTGCAAGGTGCTATGTTGCTTTAGTCATGCCCAACTCTTTGCAACCCCATGGTCTGTAACCCTCCAGGCTCCTCTGTCCATGGGATTCCCCAGGCAAGAATACTAGAGTGGGTAGCCATTTCTTTCTCTAGGGGGTCTTCCTGATCCAGGGATTGAACCCACGTCTCTATGTCTCCTGCACTGGCAGGCAGGTTCCTTACAACTAGCACCACCTGGGAAGCCCAAGCTCAGCTCAAAGTCCAACATTTTCATGACATTTCTGCCATATGTGTGCCCACTCTTTTCTCTCTCTTTGGGCTCCTCCTGTCCTCATGTTTCACGTTATAGTTTTTTGTTCGATGTTCCCTGTTTGGTTTTTTACCCCCTCAAGAAGGTTAGAAATTCCATGAAAAAAGCAAGTGTCCCTTTGGGGGGGGGGGCTGGGGGAGGGGTCAACCATCTTAAAAAGGACATGGTAGGCATTTCATGCATAATGTTGATTTGCTTGAGAGTTTTTTAAAATAAGGGACAAAAATCAGTGGTATGCTGGTAAAAGTCTTTATTTGTAGTGTTTGCTGATTCCCTTGGTGTAAATACTTCCATTGTGGCTGATTTCAAGTTATCAACATGATGTCAATTAACTCACAAAATTCCTGAATTTTTTAAACAATTAGTTCTTATGGACCAGTGTGAATTGGCTCTAATATCCCACTATGGGGCTTCCCTGGTGGCTCAGATGGTGAAGAATCTGCCTCAATGCAGGAGACCTGGGTTCGATCACTGGGTTGGGAAGATCCCCTGGAGAGGGGAATGGCCACCTACTCCAGTATTTTTGCCTGGCGAATACCATGGACAGAGGAGCCTGGCAGGCTACAGTCCATGGGGTCGCAAAGAGTTGGACATGACTGAGCGACTAACACACACACACACACACACACACACCACTAGACAAAATTTTATAAATAAGAAGTTCCTTTAAGGGAATTTCCCTTTAAGGGAAAAACCTGGTGGTCCTATGGTTAGGACTCAGCACTTTCACTGCTGAGGGCCAGGGTTCAGTCCCTGGTTGGAGAACTAAGATCCCATGAGCCACACAGTATGGCCAAAAAAAAAAAAACACTTCTTTTTAAATAAACATTATAACCTTCTTCCTGCTTCATCAGAAAAATGTAAAATGTGATATTTTATTATGGAAAAGTCATTCTGTTATTTCCTAATCTCCCAGAAAAAGCCTGGATGTGAACATTTTTCAAGAAATAGATTTACGTGGACAGATGCTAGAAGCCAGTGCCTAATTATTCTGAAGCATCTTGCTCTGTCTGTCAGATATGGTAAAAACCATAAAGTGATTCATCTGTATCATGTGTGACTTGATATCACCTTAGTTTAAAAAATGCTACTCTTCTAACCAGAGCTGTGCTGCACTTTTAGTTTTAAATGTGACAAATGTTCCTGTAGTAGAAACTTTATTTCCAACCTGTTGAAGCTTTGGGTAGAAGGTTCTCAATCAGTGAGGTGCATGGGAATGGTCTTGAAGTTGTAGGAAATTCATCAGAGCTTGAGGGTGTGGTGGGAGGGCAGTCAGGGCACCAGGGAGATTTCTGAAAGAGAAAGGGACCACAAAGCAACTATACGTTCCTTGATTATTCTGAGAGATTATGTACTAAAGTCTCAACAATAAGCTTAAAATCTTACAGTAATCATCTGGCTGGCAGAAAAACACATTCCCTTAAATAACCATATGAAGTTCATTTAAAAGTGATCCATGTCTATGCAGAGAAAGCAAACTGGTTGAGTGAGGTCAGAAGATTCTCAAAAGACTCAGATAAGATTCACCTGAGACATAATAGTGATTCCCTGTGGCTCAGTTGATAAAGAATCTGCCTGCAATGCAGAAGACCTGGGTTTGATCCCTGGGTTGGGCAGATCCCCTGGAGGAGGGCATGGCAACCCACTCCAGTATTCTTGCCAGGAAAATCCCCATGGACAGAGGAGCCTGGCAGGCTACAGTCCGTGGGGCTGCAAAGAGTTGGACATGCCTGAACAACTAAGCACAGCACAAGACAATAAATTGAGACTTTTTAACCTAGCCTCAAGCCAGATCTTTGAAGGCTTACTATCTCTAGGTCATAAGGAAAGAGAAGGGTAAAATGGCCTCAAGCCATCTGTAAAAGGGCCATAATAAGAAATAACTGAACTATGCAAGTTCTAGCTGAGCCCTGATCCTTTGTTTTCTAACCAAGGCAGAACTAGGAACTGACCTACATACCAATCATTTATTTTCTTTGTTTTCCTAAAGTAGAAATGAACTCACTGTATAAAAGTGACTGGTTTCCACAGGAGGGGAAAAAAATCAAGGGAATTATACAAGTGGTTTGCATTCAGAGGATCTCTATAACCAATGAAAAGCAAATCTCTGGGATTGTAGAGCTCAAAATCAATAAAGCATGTGGGTACTTTCAGTGGAAATCACAGGGGTTTGAGATGTTGAAGTCCTAACTCACAGTATTTCAGACTATGACCTTATTTAGAAATAGGCTCACTGCAGATGTAATTAGCTAAGATGAGGTCATGCTCAAAAATCTTTAACAAAATACTAGCAAACCCAATTCAACAGCACATTAAAAGAATTATATACCATGACTAAGTGGGATTTATTCCTGGAATGTGGGAGTGGTGCAATATATGAAAATTGATAAGTGTTAGTATAACACATTAATAGAAGGAAGGACCAAAGTGGGGAAAAAAACTCTACATGATCATCTCAAATAATGCAGAAAAACCATTTGGCAAGATCCAACACCCTTGCATGAGAAAAACAACATGCCAGGAATAAAAAGAAACTACCTGCACATGATAAAGGCCATACATGATAATCCTACTGCTAACATCATACTCATTAGGGAAAGGCTGAAAGCTTTTCCTCTAAGATCACAAACAAGATTAGAATACCTGCTATCAAGACTTTTATTTAAAATAGCATTGGAAGTCCTAGCCAGACCAATCAGGTGAGAAAAATAAAGACAAGATATCCAAATTGAAAAGGAAGAGTTAAAGGCAAATGACATGATCTTAGATGAGAAAACTCTAAAGATTCCACACCAAAAATATCAGAATAGATGATTTAGCAAAGTTGTAGGACATAAAATCAACACACTAAAGTTAGTTGTGTCTCTATACACTGAGAATGAAAAATCTGAAAAGAAAATTGAGAAAAAAAAGTTCATATAAAATAGTATCAAAAATAATAAAATGTCAAGAAAGTGGAAAGTCTTATATACTGAAAACTATAAAACACTGCTGAAAGAAATTAAAAACACAAATAATTGATGGGAATGTTAACTGGTGCAGCCACTATGGAAAACAATATGGAGATTCCTCAAAAAAACTGAAAATAGAGTTGCCATATGATCCAGCGATTCCCTCCTGGGAATATACCCAGACAAAGCTACAATTTGATAGGATACATGCACCCCTATGTTCATAGCAGCATTATTTACAACAGCCAAGACATGCAAACATCCTAAATGCCCGTCAACAGATGAATGGATAAAGAAGATATGGTGTGTGTGTGTGTGTGTGTATATATATATATATATATATATATATATATATATATAATGGAATATTGCTGCTACTGCTACTTGCTGCTAAGTCGCTTCAGTCGTGTCCGACTCTGTGCGACCCCATAGACGGCAGCCCACCAGGCTTCCCCGTCCCTGGGATTCCCCAGGCAAGAACACTGGAGTGGGTTGCCATTTCCTTCTCCAATGCATGAAAGTGAAAAGTGAAAGGGAAGTCGCTCAGTCGTGTCCGACCCTCAGCGACCCCATGGACTGCAGCCTACCAGGCTCCTCCATCCATGGGATTTTCCAGGCAAGAGTACTGGAGTGCAGTGCCATCAATAATGGAATATTACTCAGCCATAAAAAAGAATGAAATAACGCCATTTGCAGCAACATGGATGAACCTAGAGATTATCACACTAACAGAAGTCAGTCAGAAAGAGAAAGACACCTAGATATCACTTCTAGGTGGAATCTAAAGATTATGACACAAATGAACATACCTGAAATAGAAACAGACTTACAGACATAGAGAACAGACCTGTGGTTCTCAAGAGAGGAGAGAAGGATTTGGAGCCTGGGACTAGAAGATGCAAGTTATTATATACAGAATGGATAAACAACAGGGTCCTCCTGTAGAGCACAGGGAACTATATTCAGTATCTTGTGATAAACCATAATGGAAAAGAATATAAAAAAGAATATATGTAATATATATGTATAACTGAATCACTTTGCCGTACAGCACAAATTAAACATATTGTAAATCAACTAATCCTCAATAAAATGTTTAAAAGGTTAAGTCAAAATAGATTAAAGACCTAAACTTAAGACTCAAAACTATGAAAAAAAAAAAAAAAAAAAAAAAAGACTCAAAACTATGAAATTCCCGGAAGGCAACAGAAGGAAGAGCATCAAGACTTTGGATTTGACAATGATTTCTTGGACATGACACTAAAAGTACAGAAAACAAAAGCAATAATAGACAAATGGAACTATATCCAACTTAAAAATCTGTGCATTAAAGGACACAATCAACAGAGTAAAAAGGTAACCTATAAAGTGGGAGAGAATATTTGCAAATCATATATCTGATAAAGAATAAATATCTAATACATAAAAAGAACTCCAACTCAACAACAACCAAAAACCCAAGTAACATGATTTAAAAATGGTCAAAGGACTTGATTAGACATTTCTCCAAAGAATACATATAAATTGCCAACACACACATGAAAAGATGTTCCACATCACTAACCATTAGAGAAATGCAAATCAAAAACACAGTTAGATACCAACTCATATCCATTATAATGGCTAATGTAAACAAACAAAACGGAAAATAAGCATTGGTGAGGATGTGGAGTAATTGGAACTCTTGTGCACTGTTGATGGGAATGTAAAATGGTACAACCATTATGGAAAAGAATATGACAATTTCTCAAAAAATTAAATATAGAACTACCATATGACCCAGTAATCCCATTTCTGAGTATATATCCAAGAGAACTGAAAGCAGGGTCTCAAAACTTCCTTGTTCCAAGGGAAGCAAACTGCTATATTTTAAGTAGGCCCATGGGGGACCTGAGGCTTCAGGCCAAAAGCCCACTAGGACTTGAGGCATGCCAATAACTACTTGAGTGCATCTGCAAACCAATCTTTCAGCGCCAGTCAAATCTCTGGATGACTGCAGGCATGGTCAACAGCTTAACTACAATCTCATACAAGTTTGTGAATCACCACCTACCTTAGATTAGATGCTCTTGAATTCCTGATCCACAGAAATGGTGAAATAAGAAATGTTTGCTGGTTTAAACTAAGATTTCGGGTAGTCTGTTATGCAGCAATAGAAAACCAGCAGATAACTCTAGCACTACCATTCTGAATGGAATGAGGACCTTCAAACATAATGACAGAGAGTCATCCCTGATTTTCAACTGTGGCTACAGTTTTACATTTATGGGGGGGAAAAAGAGTTCATTTTTAATCATGGTGAAAATGACATAGTCAAATATCAAAACTAGAACACATAGAGGATTATATGGGATCATATAAAAACGTGACCACTAGTACACAAAGGATCAACAATAAAGTATTTTGAATAACTGAAAAATGTTGACCTCATATGCCCTTGTGATATTTTCATTTCATATTCGAGATATTCAGATTATATGCTACATTCCTTACTGGCATCACATGCTCCAGATCACAGAACATTGCCTCCCCTCATGATTTGGGAACATTCTATTTTATTGCAATTACAGTTTTCAGGGATGACAGGTGCTGAATAATTATGGGAAAATTGCTTTAGTACTCTTCCATAAAATTTACATGTTACCAAGCCTGGCTTTTGTTGAGACTGTAATCCTATGCTTGAAGATGTGTAGACCCATGTTACAGCTCAAAACACAATCTAAATGTATTTTATAAGATTTCCTTTGAATATTTTAGCTGCTTTACAGCATCAGGCAGAGGGAAATTAGAATTCTGTGAATTATCTATAGTCAGCCAATTTTTTTTTTGTCTATATTACTTGCTCCATTGTCATCCTCCCTAAAATGAAAGGTTGGAATAGATACTAGATAATTTTTAAGGTCCACTTTACCTTTAAGAATGTAAATGTATCTAAGAAGTGACTTGTGAGGTTAAAATGAGGAATCTTAGGGCTTGTCTGGAAATCCTTTGACCCTTTGGGGACAGGTCAACTCTCTCCTAGCAGTCAGAGTGGAAAACAGACTGACCTTGAATAAGATACAGCTTATCCTGATACGGGCTTTCCTTGTGGCTCAGCTGGTAAAGCATACGCCTGTAATGTGGGAGACCTGGGTTTAATCCCTGGGTTGGGAAGATCCCCTGGAGAAGGGAAAGGCTACTCACTCCAGTATTCTGGCCTGGAGAATTCCATGGATGGTATAGTTGTCCATGGAGTCACAAAGAGTTGGATTTATCCTGATAAGGATGGAATTAATGACAGGAATGTCCTGGACTCTAGGCTCTTTGTTGGGGTTCCACAGCAGGGAGGCTCGTTTTTCTAAGTAATTATCAAAGGGAATCATTGGGCAGAACCCTTAGTGTGTGGCCAAGACATGACTTAGCGACTAAACAACAACAATCCATGCAGGAGTCACAAAGCAATGATAGAAATACTTGTGTGTGTGTGTGTTTGTGGACTTTTGGGGGCCATTTTATATAAGTACACCGATTCCAGTGAGGGGACAATAAACCCTGGACAAGCTGGAATTGACGTTTCCAGGGTCCCTTCTTCTGATAGGTAGCATGCTTGAGGAATCAGAACAGACAAGTGTCTGTCAAGATGCAATTGAGAAAGGAGGACACCCTGGAGGAAACACCAGTCAACAGAGAAAATTTAATATAGGGACTCGGTTGCACAGGACTGAGAAGACAAGGAGGAAAGACTGAATTAATATAGAGGTATCACTGTAAGTGGAAGCAATGCCCCTCCTAAGCCTGCAGGAGCAAACGGAAGAAAGTGACATTATCGGAACCGAAAATCTATGCACAGAGCTGGGGCTCAGACCTCCGGGGAGGCAGCTGCCAGGTGGCGGGAACTGATATCTTTAAAGAGCTGAAGAGTAATACTGGGAATTGCAAACAATTCTTATTGGAAGCAATGCTGCCATGGCAAGGAAGCATGGCCAGGATGACATTGACAGAGCAGCAAGCAAAGGGGAAGAATTTCTGTCCTGTCTGCAAGGCTTCTGCCTCTATCGAGCACCCCTTCCTGGCAGAGCCAAACAGGGAGACAGATGGCAAAGGCGTGAGGATGTTTGCAGAGGTCCAGCCCCAGCATCAGAGAGCATAGTCGAAAAGGGAGGGCTTGAGCTCAGGGACTATGATTTAATAACTAGACAGTATAGAAAAAAAGAGGCGGCTGCAGTCCTGAGTGAAGCTAGGAGCCAAGAGCTGTAGGACTGGCACTGCTAACAGGGGACAGCAGGAAGCCATGGAACAGACTCTCATGGGAACAACATGTAATTCAGGGATGGGATCCCGGGGGGCAGCAGAAGGCACAGGGGGCCTGGGATAGTAGAGCCATTTGGCGTAGGCCTCAAAGTTGGGTTTGGATGGGGCTCAATTTCAGCCATTGTTGAGTAAAAAATTTTGTGAGGGAGCAGGGTAAGGCCTCATCCATTTATTATTATATAGGCCATTAAGACAGAGAAGGTGATGGCACCCCACCCCTGGAAAATCCCATGGACGGAGGAGCCTGGTAGGCTGCAGTCCATGAGGTCGCTAAGAGTCGGACACGACTGAGCGACTTCACTTTCACTTTTCACTTTCATGCTTTGAAGAAGGAAATGGCAACCCGCTCCAGTGTTCTTGCCTGGAGAATCCCAGGGACAGGGGAGCCTGGTGGGCTGCCGTCTCTGGGGTCGCACAGAGTCAGACACGACTGAAGCGACTTAGCAGCAGTAGCTTAGCAGGCCATTAAGAAAAAGAACTTCCTACACTTAGGCTTAGCTCAGAAAATAACTTAGAAAAATTTAACTTGCATACATCCAATGGTGGTGGGATTTTGGTATTAAAATGCTGTGAAAATAATCAAGAGTGTCCTGACTTGTCACAAAGTGAAATAGCAAGTTGATGTCCACTTATATCTTGAATTTGAGTGAATGGGGTTGGGTGAGTAGGAACCAATAGAACCTCTGACACAAATATCACACGTGTATTTGTATTTATGTGGTAGTACATATTCACATATGTTGGGAGACAGCTGGTAATGCAATAATTTAATACTTAATTTCCAATGTTCCTAGTTAGAGGGCCTTAAAGCCAACCACCTCTCCCCTTACAGTAAAGGGGAGTTTGTTTCCACTCAGGCAAAGATACTCATTACTGGGCTTCCTGTAGAACCAAGACATCAGCCAGTACCTAAATGGGTCTTCCCTCTCTCTCCTTGATTTTCTACCACAGAAGGGGAAGGAAGATCCATTAAGAGAAATGTGTGATTATTTTCCAGCCTCACTGAATCTGCTGAAGTAGATTCTTTACAGAATGACCTGAAGCCACAGCTTCAGAGGAAGCAAGCACTTACAAGGCCAAGCTGACCTGAAGCTCAGAAAAAAAGATGTTTTTATGACCCAAAGACGATGGATGAGTCATAAAGATACAACCATAGTTCCAAACACAGGATTAGAACTGGAACAAACATATAACAATGAAAAGATATTGCAAAAGGTTCTAAATTATATCCTTATATCCTCAATTTTGTTTTATTCAATGGCATCCTTTGTCAAGCTATCATATCTGCTTTTTAATATTTATGTTTTAACATGAGCTCTTGTTTTGATAAAACTACAATACAACCAGAAAAAAATATGTGGTCATAACAAAGCTCCCCCGGTGGCGGTACACCTAATTTTAGGGCACATTCCTAACAGAAAATAGCCTTTTGAGCTTTGAACTTGTGGTTTCAAGATTGAAATGACTGATAATAAGGCACATAACAAAAGCATGTTGAGAAACTTGTTCCCTCTTTTATTCCTGGCCATTTCCAAAGCAGTCCCTACTAGTAATTTTTCTGTTCATAGTTGGGCTCATAGCTAGTTTCATGTCTTGTGTCCTCTTTAGACAAACCCAGGAAGTAATTCTGAACTGTCACTTCTGAGTAATAAGGTTGGGCTGTGTTTCATCATAACGTTGAGCAATGATCACATTCAGAGGATGTATAAACTTGCACTACAAAACAACGGACACCTGTGAGTAAGTAGTTTCCTCAGCCTTGGCCGGTTGCATTGGGATGGTTAACGGAAAGGTGGATTTAGGCTCCACTGAGCTGAATCCAAAAAAAGACTATAAAATATTCTCTCACAATTTTCCCTGTAAGGTTTTCCAGCTGGGGTCCTTGCCTGTCATTTACATGTTAAAGCTCCTGAAAGTATTTCCATTTCAAGCTTTTCACCTTTCAATTTGATCTTAGATGGATGGCTCAAGTGGTAAAGAATTTGCCTGCAATGCAAGAGACACAGGAGATGTGGGTTCGATCCCTGAATTGTTCAGATCCCCAGGAGAAGGAAATGGCAACCCACTCCATTATTCTTGCCTGGAGAATCCCATGGACTAAGGAGCCTGGCGGGCTACAGTCCATGGGGTTGCTAAGAATTGGACACGACAGCACGCACTTCCCTTGAAAGAAACCTGGCTAAGTGTTCTAGATGCATGCTGACGAAGCAGCCAGTGTTCCCCAGGCTCTGGCCTTCAGTGCTAAAAACAGGCCAGTGCCAGACAAATGCCAGGCACACCAGGACAAGTTGGTCACCCTGCAGACAAATGGCTGTCACCAGTAGGCCTTCACCAAAAACTTCCTTTGCAGGTTTTTTATTGCCCAGATTCGATCTCTCCATGTAACAACAGGTAACCATAGCTTCTAGCAGGTTCAGGGGTTGCTACTGTTATGTAAAAAGGAGCATTTTGTTTTTATGCAAGTATACATTTTGATTGTTTAAGGCAGAGGTCAGCAAATGCTGCCCTTCACCTGTTTTTCACATTTTTAAATTACTAAAAAAGAAAATGACGCAACAGAGATTTTTCTGGAGCCTGCTCCTCAAAGCCTAGAATATTCACTGTCAGCTCCTTTACAGAAAAATTCACTGACCTCTAGCTTAAGATGCATTTACTTATAGAAATATCTTATAGTCAAAACACTAGGCCTATTTTTTGATAGAATAAAATCTGTATCTTAATTATAAACTGTCCAAAATTCTCTATTATTCTGCCATGTGCTGGGCTGTACTAAGTCGCTTCAGTCATATCCAACTCTGTGCAATGCTATGGACTGTAGCCTCACAGGCTCCTCTGTCCATGGGATTCTCCAGGCAAGAATACTGGAGTGGGTAGCCATGCCCTCCTCCAGGGGATCTTCCCAACCCAGGGATTGCAACTACGTCTCTTACATCTCCTGCATTGGCAGGCTGGTTCTTTACCACTAGCACCACCCGGGAACTGAATGGAGGGCTTTATAAATTAATGAAAAATATAAAATGTTAAATTGTTTACTTTTTTCCTAAATTCATTATTATCAGTCATAGTTGCTTTTTTCTGTAAATTGAATGAAACACTAGAAATCACTAGCAGACACAAGAAAATACTGGAAACCATACCCCTTCATTGTGTAGGTGAGTAAACCAAGACTAGAGAGGAAGCTGTCCTCCAGAGCTCACCCACAGCTGTTTGGGGCAAGAGCCAGAACTCAGACCACCCCGTGACACCAGCATTCCTCGCAATATATATACCACATTGCTGTTTTAATTGCCCAAAGAGATCTCTCATTCATGAGCCAGGATGGCAGTTTTAAAATGAATCATTGTTAAATCATTGTACACCAGTGTATCCTCCTGGACGATTCCCATGCATCATCCCCATTAGACGAAGACAGACAAAAGTCCTTATTATCTCTATGGGGCAATATTTTCCCAGTTTACCCACTGATTTGGTTGCCTATGTTAGTCTGTGCTTTGGACCTGGGTTCGAGGCCAGCCTTCCTGCCTGGGCAGCATGTTAGAATCTCCTGATATGCATCCTTGTTTGTATGTATGTGAGTGTTGTCTGTTTTATTTTTGTTTTAATACCATCCTCAGATACTCTGATTCAACCAGTTTGAGCAGAGCTTAAGAAATAAGTATGCCTGTACAAAAAAGATCTTCAAAACCCAGATAATCACGATGGTGTGATCACTGACCTACAGCCAGACATCCTGGAATGTGAAGTCAAGTGGGCCTTAGAAAGCATCACTACAAACAAAGCTAGTGGAGGTGATGGAATTCCAGTTGAGCTATTCCAAATCCTGAAAGATGATACTGTGAAAGTGCTGCACTCAATATGCCAGCAAATTTGGAAAACTTAGCAGTGGCCACAGGACTGGAAAAGGTCAGTTTTCATTCCAATCCCAAAGAAAGGCAATGCCAAAGAATGCTCAAACTACCACACAATTGCACTCATCTCACATGCTAGTAAAGTTATGCTCAAAATTCTCCAAGCCAGGCTTCAGCAACGAACTTCCAGATGTTCAGGCTGGTTTTAGAAAAGGCAGAGGAACCAGAGATCAAATTGCCAACATCCGCTGGATCATCAAAAAAGCAAAAGAGTTCCAGAAAAACATCTACTTCTGCTTTATTGACTATGCCAAAGCCTTTGACTGTGGATCACAATTAACTGTGGAAAATTCTGAAAGAGATGGGAATACCAGACCACCTGACCTGCCTCTTGAGAAACCTATATGCAGGTCAGGAAGCAACAGTTAGAACTGGACATGGAACAACAGACTGGTTCCAAATAGGAAAAGGAGTTTGTAAAGGCTGTATATTGTCACCCTACTTATTTAACTTCTATGCAGAGTACATCATGAGAAACACTGGACAGGAAGAAGCACAAGATGGAATCAAGATTGCCGGCAGAAATATCAATAACCTCAGATATGCAGATGATATCACCCTTATGGCAGAAAGTGAAGAGGAACTAAAAAGCCTCTTGATGAAAGTGAAAGATGAGAGTGAGGAAGTTGGCTTAAAGCTCAACATTCAGAAAACTAAGATCATGGCATCCAGTTCCATCACTTCAGGGGAAATAGGTGGGGAAACAGTGGAAACAATGTCAGACTTTATTTTGGGGGGCTCCAAAATCACTACAGATGGTGATTGCAGCCATGAAATTAAAAGATGCTTACTCGTTGGAAGGAAAGTTATGACCAACCTAGACAGCATATTAAAAAGCAGAGATATTACTTTGCCAACAAAGGTCTGTCTAGTCAGATCAGATCAGATCAGATCAGTCGCTCAGTCGTGTCCGACTCTTTGTGACCCCATGAATCGCAGCACGCCAGGCCTCCCTGTCCATCACCAACTCCCGGAGATCACTGAGACTTACGTCCATCGAGTCAGTGATGCCATCCAGCCATCTCATCCTCTGTTGTCCCCTTCTCCTCCTGCCCCCAATCCCTCCCAGCATCAGTCTTTTCCAATGAGTCAACTCTTCGCAGGCGGTGGCCAAAGTACTGGAGTTTCAGCTTTAGCATCATTCCTTCCAAAGAAATCCCAGGGCTGATCTCCTTCAGAATGGACTGGTTGGATCTCCTTGCAGTCCAAGGGACTCTCAAGCGTCTTCTCCAACACCACAGTTCAAAAGCATCAACTCTTCGGTGCTCAGCCTTCTTCACAGTCCAACTCTCACATCCATACATGACCACAGGAAAAACCATAGCCTTGACTAGAAGAACCTTTGTTGGCCAAGTAACGTCTCCGCTTTTGAATATGCTATCTAGGTTGGTCATAACTTTCCTTCCAAGGAGTAAGCGTCTTTTAATTTCATGGCTGCAGTCACCATCTGTAGTGATTTTGGAGCCCAGAAAAACAAAGTCTGACACTGTTTCCACTGTTTCCCTATCTATTTCCCATGAAGTGACGGGACCAGATGCCATGATCTTCGTTTCCTGAATGTTGAGCTTTAAGCCAAATTTTTCACTCTCCGCTGTCACTTTCATCAAGAGGCTCTTGAGTTCCTCTTCACTTTCTGCCATAAGGGTGGTGTCATCTGCATATCTGAGGTTATTGATATTTCTCCCAGCAATCTTGATTCCAGCTTGTGTTTCTTCCAGTCCAGTGTTTCTCATGATGTACTCTGCATATAAGTTAAATAAACAGGGTGACTATATACAGCCTTGACGAACTCCTTTTCCTATTTGGAACCAGTCTGTTGTTCCATGTCCAGTTCTAACTGTTGCTTCCTGACCTGCATATAGGTTTCTCAAGAGGCAGGTCAGGTGGTCTGGTATTCCCATCTCTTTCAAAATTTTCCACAGTTTGTTGTGATCCACACAGTCAAAGGCTTTGCCATACTCAATAAAGCAGAAATAGATGTTTTTCTGGAACTCTCTTGCTTTTTCCACGATCCAGCAGATGTTGGCAATTTGATCTCTGGTTCCTCTGCCTTTTCTAAAACCAGCTTGAACATCAGGAAGTTCACGGTTCACATATTGCTGAAGCCTGGTTGGAGAATTTTGAGCATTACTTTACTAGCGTGTGAGATGAATGCAATTGTGCGGTAGTTTGAGCATTCTTTGGCATTGCCTTTCTTTGGGATTGGAATGAAAACTGACCTTTTCCAGTCCTGTGGCAACTGCTGAGTTTTCCAAATTTGCTGGCATATTGAGTGCAGCACTTTCACAGCATCATCTTTCAGGATTTGGAATAGCTCAACTGGCATTCCGTCACCTCCACTAGCTTTGTTTGTAGTGATGCTTTCTAAGGCCCACTTGACTTCACATTCCAGAACGTCTGGCTCTAGGTCAGTGATCACACCATCGTGATTATCTGGGTTGTGAAGATCTTTTTTGTACAGTTCTTCTGTGTATTCTTGCCATCTCTTCTTAATATCTTCTGCTTCTGTTAGGTCCATACCATTTCTGTCCTTTATCGAACCCATCTTTGCATGAAATGTTCCTTTGGTATCTCTGATTTTCATGAAGAGATCCCTAGTCTTTCCCATTCTGTTGTTTTCCTCTATTTCTTTGCATTGATTGCTGAGGAAGGCTTTCTTATCTCTTCTTGCTATTCTTTGGAACTCTGCATTCAGATGTTTATATCTTTCCTTTTCTCCTTTGCTTTTCGCTTCTCTTCTTTTCACAGCTATTTGTAAGGCCTCCCCAGACAGCCATTTTGCTTTTTTTTCATTTCTTTTCCATGGGGATGTACTTGATCCATGTCTCCTGTACAATGTCACGAACCTCATTCCATAGTTGATCAGATACTCTATCTATCAGATCTAGGCTCTTAAATCTATTTCTCACTTCCACTGTATAATCATAAGGGATTTGATTTAGGTCATACCTGAATGGTCTAGTGGTTTTCCCTACTTTCTTCAATTTCAGTCTGAATTTGGCAATAAGATATTCATGGTCTGAGCCACAGTCAGCTCCTGGTCTTGTTTTTGCTGACTGTATAGAGCTTCTCCATCTTTGGCTGCAAAGAATATAATCAATCTGATTTTGGTGTTGACCATCTGGTGATGTCCATGTGTAGAGTCTTCTCTTGTGTTGTTGGAAGATGGTGTTTGTTATGACCAGTGTATTTTCTTGGCAAAACTCTATTAGTCTTTGCCCTGCTTCATTCTGTATTCCAAATTGGCCTGTTACTCCAGGTGTTTCTTAACTTCCTACTTTTGCATTCCAGTCCCCTATAATGAAAAGGACATCTTTTTTAGGTGTTCTAAAAGGTCTTGTAGGTCTTCATAGAACCATTCAACTTCAGCTTCTTCAGCATTACTGGTTGGGACATAGACTTGGATTACTGTGATATTGAATGGTTTGCCTTGGAAACAAACAGAGATCATCCTGTTCAGAGAGCTGACAGAATGTGGTCCACTGGAGAAGGGAATGGCAAACCACTTCACTATTCTTGCCTTGAGAACCCCATGAACAGTATGAAAAGGCAAAATGATAGGATACTGAAAGAGAAACTCCCCAGGTCAGTAGGTGCCCAATATGCTACTGGAGATCAGTGGAGAAATAACTTCAGAAAGAATGAAGGGATGGAGCCAAAGCAAAAACAATACCCACCTGTGGATGTGACTGGTGATAGAAGCAAGGTCCGATGCTGTAAAGAGCAATATTGCATAGGAACCTGGAATGCCAGGTCCATGAATCAAGGCAAATTGGAAGTGGTCAAACAAGAGATGGCAAGAGTGAATGTTGACATTCTAGGAATCAGCGAACTGAAATGGACTGGAATGAGTGAATTTAACTCAGATGACCATTATATTTACTACTGCGGGCAGGAATCCCTCAGAAGAAATGGAGTGGCCATCATGGTCAACAAAAGAGTCCGAAATGCAGTACTTGGATGCAATCTGTCTAGTCAAGGCTATGGGTTTTCCAGTGGTCATGTATGGATGTGAGAGTTGGACTGTGAAGAAAGCTGAGCACCGAAGAATTGATGCTTTTGAACTCTGGTGTTGGAGAAGACTCTTGAGAGTCCCTTGGACTGCAAGGAGTTCCAAACAGTCCATTCTAAAGATCAGTCCTGAGTGTTCATTGGAAGGACTGATGCTGAGGCTGAAACTTCAATACTTTGGCCATCTCATGCCAAGAGTTGACTTGTTGGAAAAGACTCTGATGCTGGGAGGGATTGGGGGCAGGAGGAGAAGGGGATGACAGAGGATGAGATGGCTGGATGGCATCACTGACTCCATGGACATGAGTTTGGGTGAACTCCAGGAGTGGGTGATGGACAGGGAGGCCTGGCGTGCTGCGATTCATGGGGTCGCAAAGAGTTGGACACCACTGAGTGACTGAACTGAACTGAAGGCTCAAATCATTTCTAATGTGAACCACTGTGGTAGAACATATGATACTATGTTTTACAGAAAGTAAAACTATTTTCACAAATGGTGAAATATCTTCACCAGAGCATAACTCTCATTGTGGAAGTATGTTCGTCATGCTTGATTCCTAAAGAAAAGAGTAATTTTAATTAAAAACTTTTAAGGAAAACATTGCCTATTTTGCAGACTGTAATGTAAGATAATTGAAGATGGATGAAGGCAGTTCAATTTGGTCTCCATTGAATACCAATTGTATACCAATGGATGCAATAACCAGTGATCAGTAGTCTTCACAGTATTGATCTGAAGTGGTTTGGTTGACATGTAGCTACTTGGAAAGAACTGGCATCTAAGGAAAATAATCTATTTTTTTTACATCTGTATCTATTTATATATGCTTAAGTACAAGTATCTATAGGATTATAAACATTGTGATTTGCAAATAGTGAACTGAAAATATTTTGATCCAGGAAAACATGATAATAAATAACACAAACGTACTACAATATGTGCTTTTAAATGTAAATTTTATTTTCTATATATGTATGTTTGAACAATGTATATTATACTCCCAATATGTCATTTTCTAAAAGGTTATAAATATCTCCAAGTGAGGAGGAAGAACTCTTCAAATTTTATGCCATTTGGAGTATATTTAAGACTTAGCTGAGCGTGAAGTAAAAGACATGTTGTTGGCTGTAAGAAAGTCAAATTACTGTGTGCAGGAAAATTTGTGCTGCTTTGTGCTCAATATACAATTCTCCAAAATTTTACACCCACTGCTTAGATCAAATCTTTCAATGATGCAGCCAAAGATGAGAAATTATAATTTGGGCCTTGGCTCTTTGTCAAAAATTGTTCAACAATCTCAATTAGGGGGCACAGTTCTTGAGGTGCTAGCCTGCTGTGTTCCCCCCTTTGCCTGGCAAAGTAATAAAGCCCATCTTTCCCTCTTCTCCATAAAAAGCTTCCCTGGTAGCTCAGACAGTAAAGAATCCACCTGCAATGGAGGAGACCCAGGTTCTATCCCTGGGATGAGATCTCCTGGAGGAGGGCATGGCAACCCACTCCAGTATTCTTGCCTGGAAAATCCCCATGGACAGAGAAGCCTGGCAGGCTACAGTCCATGGTGTCACAAAGAGTTGGACACAACTGAGCAACTAAGCATGCACAAATGAAATAGCAAGCTGGTGATATACATTTCTCAATGTATTCATGTATCAATAGCAATCTACCTTGCTAAGAATGTGTAAATTGTATTTACAAAGAAGGCTAATGACCAGAGTTTCTCAGCCTTGGCACTACTGACATTTTGAGCCACATCATTTTTTGTTGTGGGAGGCTGTGCTGGGCCTTGCAGGCTGTTGAGCAGCATCTCTGGCCCAAGTCGCTACATGCCAGCACACATACACCCTTGGATGTGACAACGGCATACGTCTCCAGACGCTGCCCAGGGTCCACTGGGGACAATCAGTGTTGGTTGAAAACCACTGCTATAGAACATAGGACACTGGGCTCGATGTTCAGTGAAGGGAAAGCATTTAGGACAGCGAGCATGTGAAGTTCCTTTTCCACTGAGCATCTTTCTTCCCTTTCAGTATAAAATAATAAGGCAGCTGACTCCTGCAAAGATGCTTTGTGCTCCATGATGGTATTAGGAACTGGCAACTAACTCTCCTATTTATCTTCAACTTATATCCCCAGTAAGGCTTTCAAGTCAGGAAAAAAAATGTCCAATCCTTCCCAGTCCTGATTGAAGTTAAAGCTGTAGCTGTGTCTTCATTTCAGCTAGAGAGAGAAGTTTTGACTGGGACATGGCTCTTCTGCGTATCCTGGTCCAGGACCTGTGTCCTGTGTGTGTGTGTGTGTGTGTGTGTGTGTGTGTGTGTCGGACTGGGCAGGCGGGGTATGGGGGATGAGCTTGAGGCCAGATCAAGTTGAGGGGGTGGGGGGACAAGAGGCCAGTCACCCAAGAAAGTATGTCAACATCTGTCCATCACTACAGGCCTGGCCTGATTATTATTTTTTATGCTTCTGTAAGCACACCAATGAGGTAATGCCACTGAGCAATGTCCTCTATCGCCTGCTGCCTTTCCCACCACTGCACCACCTGATATACTAATGGAAAAGCCCAGAGTTTTGTGGGCTGAAAAGGCTTTCAGGCCCACTCAGTAGGTCACCAGTCCCACTTTCTATACATCGGCTCAGCCTGCACCAAGACAGGCTCCTCTTTCCAGGGTCCTTTCTCATACCTTTTCTGTGAGTGTGGTAGTGGTGGTGGTTTAGTCACTCAGTCATGCCTGACTCTTGTAACCCCATGAACTGTAGCCCACCAGGCTCCTCTGTCCTTTGGATTCTCCAGGCAAGAATACTGGAGTGCTTAGCCATTTCCTATTCTAGGCTGCTGCTGCTGCTGCTGCTAAGTTGCTTCAGTAGTGTCCGACTCTGTGCAATCCCATAGACGGCAGCCCACCAGGCTTCCGGTCCCTGGGATTCTCCAGGCAAGAACACTGGAGTGGGTTGCCATTTCCTTCTCCAGTGTATGAAAGTGAAAAGTGAAAGTGAAGTCGCTCAGTCATGTCCGACTCTAGTGACCCCATGGACTGCAGCCTACCAGGCTCCTCCGTCCATGGGATTTTCTAGGCAAAAGTACTGGAGTGGGGTGCCATTGCCTTCTCTGTCCTACTCTAGGGGATCCTCCCAATCCAGGGGATGAACTCACATTTCCTGCATAGCAAGTGGATTCTTCACTGGTGAGCCACCTGGAGTGTGCCTCCACTTGAAAATGGCAATGGTTAACTACCTGGTTGCTAGAAAAATGGACAGATTATAAAACAAAAGTAGCAGGCACCTTGAAAACTGCCAAGTGGAGCATGATCATGCAGTCCATTCCAGGAAGAAGCCATAAACCAATGGCCTGGATCTGAAAACGACCCAATGGCATCAGTTTGATTGGAAACTTGGATGAAAGAAATCCATGCAAGTTCTGACTCCATAATGCCTGGCTTTTTCATGGAAATTCACCCAACGTGACAGCCAAGGTTTAAAAATACCTTATGTAGGTGTTCAGAATCATAAGGTCACAGGATTATGAAATGTGAGCTGGCAGAAGCATTTTCTTGTTCCTTTCTCTTCTGGCACTCTTATTTGCTTATACTAAGACTTCAATATTTATTCACTGGCTCAAAATCAACAGGTTTAAAAGGAAACTTGCAAGTCTTTATCTAGAACTTTTTATTGTCTAGAATCATTTAATGATTATTGTGCCTTTACTCAGGCCCCATAACACCAAAGGTTTCTTTTTTTCATCCAAATAGATTCATACATAGACACATTTCCCCACTTTTCATTCCAAATTCTAAAAGTTCTTGCGGTTTACCATTGCCAAGAAAGGCTGTTGTTCTCCATTAAAGCCTGGACTTCCCACTGCCCAAGGTTTATTTATTGAACAAAGTTTTATTTGTGCTGCCAGTCATTCTAATGGGCCATGAAGATGCAAAGAAGAATAAGATATAGTTTCTAATCTCAGGAAAAACATGATCTCGTTGAGGAGACAGTAAGTAATACAATGTGGTAAGTGCATTATGAAGTAGTGTGCATGGTGCTGAGGGATCACTAAAGGAGGGTAAAACCAGTCGGGAGGGATCAAGGAAGGCTTCTGAGAGGAGGTGGGTGAGCTGAGCGCAGCTCTGGGCTGCACACTGTGTTATGTGCCAAGGGAAAGAAAAGGAAAGTGTACGATTCAACTCTACCCTTGTTGACAAACTACCCTTCAGCGAGTCAACAATATGTCAAAGAAGAAGCACTGTGTAGCAATAATGCTAAGCTGGTTCTTTGCTGTTTTTTCCTCTGTTTAAATGTCCTTTCTCTCAAGATATTTCTGTTTAAATGACACAAGAGATGAAATCCATGTAAGAGAACAATAAATTTCCTCTTTATATTCTTTCTCATTCTTTGTGACTATCAACCCATCAGATATAACCTTTAAATGCATTTATCTTTGATCCTAGTAAAGAGCCTTCTAGGCACCAGATATATGCATTCTGCTCTGCAAATAAAAGGCAAATGATGTTACCCCAAGGAGATGCCATCGATTTCATGGACGTGTGGGTTGTTGGAATTCTGTGGTGTGAAATGTGTCTATCCGGGCTACTTCATTCATTAGCTAGCTGATGAACTGTCTTATTTGCAATGGGACTGCCCACCTTGTGCGAGCCTCTGGTGATGCAAAGAGGAACGAGGCCACCCTCAACCTTAAGGAGCTCAGAGTTAGGCACAGGAGAAACCCATGGAAATAGCCACTTATGATAGGTGGCAAGTATGTGACAGACAGGTAATCACTGTTGAGGGGCAACAGGGAATGGAGCAGTTATTTGGGCTCCAGAGGGCTGGACTGGTAAGGGGGTGTTGGAGGGATGTTTGTACCGAACCCAAGGATCAACTATGAGTTTTGTAACTGAAGAAGGTAGAGAAAGGGCATTTATGGCAAAGAAAACAACAGGGGCAAAGGTCTGGAGGGAGACAAGTGCAGCAGTCTCTCCTATGACAGAGGAGGCTGAGGGGGAGAAGAGATTCCGAAGAGACAGCTGGGCTTGGATAGCAAAGCACCTCAGGCTAACCAGGTGGAAATTGATCCTAGAGGCAGTGGGGCAAGAACAGTGGTTTTTAAGCATGAGAATGGCTCTATAAATTCTATGGTTAAATAGTGCTGTCCAAAACAGCTTTCTGGCGTGATGAAAATGTCTCTGTCTGTAACCCAGCAGGACCCCATGGGGAATTCACGAGACAGACCCCTCCCCCGTATCCTCTGCTTTAGCTCCTCTCTGGAGTACTTAGATTACTGTATCTGATGCACATTTTCTGAGCTGTTTTTCAGGCAAGAACCTGTGCGCATGCTAAGTCGCTTCAGTCACGTCCAATTCTTTGCAACCCCATGGACTATAGCCCTCCAGGCTCCTCTGTCCATGGAATTATTTTAGGCAAGAATACCGGAGTGGGTTGCCATTTCCTTCCCCAGGGGATCTTCTTGACCCAGGGATCAAACCCATGTCTCCTGCAATGCAGGTGGATTCTTTACCACTGAGCCACCATGGAAGCCCCCTGGAGCCTAAGGTCTGATAATGTTAACCCCTGTGACACCGCCCTGTTACCTCACTATCAACTGATCAGAGAACTGCTCACAAGCTGATTACACACTGTGGGATATCCCTCCCTCACCTGGCCTCTAAAAATGCCTTATTGAAAGCCATCGGGGACTTTGGGTCTTGTGAGCACTGTCTGGGACTCCTTGCAATAACTGCTGTATTTTCCTTGAGTTGAGAACTACTAGCCTAAAGAGAGGGTGCTGTATTCAACACCCTAACCTGCCCTCTCCCCAAGAACTGACTCCTACGAGCATCCATTTTGTGTCTGTCATGGAGTCTTCTGCCAAAACTCTGCCCCCTCTTTGCCCTGCACCCTACCTTCTCACTGTGGGGTTCCTAAAACCTGTTGGCCAAAGATAGGACTGGACTTTGCCTATCAAGTGATTGGTGGGGGCAGGGGGTCGCAGAGGGCCCCTCTGGTTAGCCACACTGTATAGTGTTTCCTACCCACCAGGGGAAACCCAAGTTAAAGACGGTTGACAGGAAAGCTAATTGAGGGAGATAATTAGCAACAACTATTAGTTCTTTGGTGGCTGTATTCATATTACTGGGGATTACTCAGTAGCAGGAAAGGCCAGTCTTCTATCAAGTCTGTTTAGCCTAATGAAGTGGAAAAGAACAACAGTTGTTTCTGCATTTGTTTTAAGGTGGAAAGAAAATACACATTCTGCAGTTGCCCTTGTTCATTTGTTGAAATGTCATTGGAAAAGATATTTCCACAGAAGAGAAAACATTTCATAGTTTTGCTGAGGGATCAAAACACATTGCTTACAGCGTCCTTTAGTTGTCAAGAGTCACCAAAGAGAACCTTCTTACCCGGGTTTCACTTAAAGCTAACAGCCTGGGGACAGAAATCAGAGGCCTTTGTTGTCTGCAAATTCTCTGGGCAGCTGAGTACAGGCCAGGCGGTGCAAGGCTTTCACAGGCTGTTCCCTGGGACATTGGGAAACACAAGCCCCCAGTGCGAACGGCTTTGGTTTTTAGCTGTTTTATTCTTTACTACAGGTCTGACCTGCTCAACGTTGTCTAAACTCGAAGCAGTCAGTTATGCTGGCTTACTTGGTGGCGGCACGCAGGTTTTCAGCCCAGATTGTCTTTGCTTCATCTGTCTGTTCACATGCAGGCAGTAGCTGGTCCTCCCTTGGGGCAGCTGAATGAAGCAAAGGCGTCCATTAATGTGGAGGGGCCAGCTGTCAGCTCCAGAACTTTCCAGTTGAGTTGGAGGCAGCATCCCAGACGTTTTCATCTTAAACACGTGATACTTTACGCTGGGGTTTTCTCAGACTCCTTCGTATCGGCATTTGGGACTAGACTCTCTTTGGCATTGTTGGTGAGCTGTCCTGTGTGCACTGCAAGAAGTTTAGCCGCATCCCTGGTCTCTACCTGGCTTTCCAGGTGGTACAGTGGTAAAAAATTGGCCTGCCAATGTAGAAGACCTTAGAGATATGTGTTCAATCCCTGGGCTGGGAAGATTCCCCTGGAGAAGGAAATGGCAACCCACTCCAGTATTCTTGCCTGGAGAATTCCATGGACAGAGGAACCTGGAGGGCTGCAGTCTCTGGGTCACCAAGAGCTGGGCACAACAGAGCACATGTGCACACGCACATGGATCTCTACCTGCTAGCTGCCAGTACCGCCCCATCCTGGTGACAAGCAAAAATGTCTCCAAAAGTTGCCAATTTGGGGGGAGGGGGATGAAATCATTCTAGTTCAGCGCCTCTGTTGCCAACCTCCCAGCTTTTAGCCAATAATTCCAATAGGGCAACGACTGGAAGACTTGGAGCGTATGCAGCAGGGAGGGACACGGTGGGTGAGGCAGTCTTACTGCTGCTCTGAGACGGTCCGGCCTCTGGGTGGGAAGGGGGGAAAAGAGAAATAAGAAGATATTCTACAGTGGCTAAATCCATAGCACTCATCCAGGCAAGGGTGAATCTTAGCAGTGGGAGTAAGAGTGAAGGATGGATTGGGGCAACACGGGGAGAGAGAGGCACCAAGGCCAGTGGATGGACTGGAAAGGGTATGTGGGGGGAAGACCGGCACCTACATGGCTCCTCAGTTGTTAGCTTCAGGGGCCTGTACTGAGACACAGGGCTTTGGAGGAGAAATTGGTGGAACAGAGGGAGAGATTGCGGGTTAGAGATGTTGAGCTTGTGGGTTTTGAGATCCCTCTCAACAGACAGCCCAGCAGAGATAGGGAGGAGCCACTGCGACTCAGAGGCTCAAAGCTGGGGGCCAGGAGTTGGGTTTAGTGGGAACAGACATAGTATTTGAGGCTCTGCGGTAGCAAGTGTAGGTAGGAAAGAACAGCGAAGGGACTCAGCCATACGTACAGGCATCCACCCACATTTTAGTTGAAGCCCTAGGCGACTGGCAAGCTCATTAGACTTTGAGAAGCTGTGTACTATGCTAGTTGGAAAACGGCCCCAGAAAATTCCAACATGGAGCAATGTTAAGGATGTGGAGGACTCTGATATGCGTGAAAACACAGGGTTGTGTTTTCATCATCATCATTACATCCTCTTTTGTATAATGCTTGAGTAACTGAAGCATCTTCACATGTATCAGTTTAATTATAAATTACCAGGAAGGTTCTGCCCTGTCACATGACACTTATATTGGAACACTTCATACCAAGAGGGGTCTGGGCTTTCCTAATCCTGTTGCTTAGCTGAAGGTTGTGGGTCCCTCTCCAGGGTCCACACAGTCAATGCCAGAATTAAATAGGTAACAGTAGTTCACCACACACTTGCTACTCTTCCCATCTCTGTAAGTTTTCTCCAAGCAACACTGCTTGAGCAGCACTCCCGTACATTGATCAGCTATGTACCTGCCAGGACTGCCACAAAAACAGTAACTCCTGATCACTCAACAGCCTCCATGTAAAGTACGGACCATTCTCCTTTCTAAGATGATAAAACTGAGAGATTACATCGTTAATTACCCCTTTGACTGCAAATAGAGGATTCAACACAGAGAGCCAAGTCACAGAGAAAAATTTATAAAATTCCCTCTGTGCAGAGGGGCAAAGTTAGGCTAGTACTTGGGTGGCTGACTGGGAAAACGAACTGGGTTAACTGGGTCGTTTGCTCAACCCAGCCAGGAAGTGGCAAACCTGGAACTCCACCCGAGCTGTGGTCCCTGTAGAGAGGTCCTGCCATCTGCTCCCCCAGATGAAAGAGTCCCACCCTGGGTGGGGTGGTGCAATCCTAGTAGAGCTCTTAATCCCACTGCTGGGCCACACGCCAGACCCATCCTCAGAGTCCCTGGAGGCCAACTCTAGGATAAGAAGCACCGCTCTGTGCTCTTTGTGTGTGCATGCTCAGTCCTGTCTGACCCTGCAACCCCATGAACTATAGCCCACCAGGCTCCTCTGTCCGTGGGATTTCCCAGGCAAGAATACTGGAGTGGGTTGCTATTTCCTTCTCTAGGGGATCTTCCAATCCCAGGGATCGAACCCGAGTCTCCTGCATTGGCAGGCAGATTCTTTACCACTGAGCCACCTGGGAAGCCCTAAGCATAGCAGAGGATGGTTTGTCTTCTACCCAGCCTTATCTCCCAGCCTCAAGCCACCTTTTTTGCTCAAATCTGCACTCAAATAAATTAACTGGTCAGGCCAGAACAGAACGACCATATGACCAAATTTTACATCATGATCTTGCAATTTCACATGAAATATAGACCAGCTTTTGGCTAAACAGGCCGAATCCCACCCCCAACGCCCACCCCCTTTTCAGGAGGTAAGACAGAAGCATGACTTCCTCCTTCGAGAGGGATCTCTGACTGACACTCACTGTTCCCAGGCAGCTTTCAAAATCCCACATGTGTGTTTCTAATTAAAATATGTCTGTCTATGAGAACGCTGGAGGGAGCAAACAATCTGGTTTTGGCTTCACTTTTAGTTAGTATGTGCTGGAAATAAACTTCCATGTTTTATCTGAGCAGCTGAGGCAGAACTCCACAGAAAGGAGGCTCTGGAGAAGAGCAGCATTAACAAAGTCCATACTCGGTCTGCATAGACCAGATGGTGGTGGTGGTGGTAGTGGTTCAGTTGCTAAGTCATGTCCAACTCTTGTGACCCCATTGACTGTAGCCCACCAGGCTCTCCTGTCCATGGGATTTCCCAGGCAAGAACACTGGAGTGGGTTGCCATTTCCCTTCTCCAGGGGATCTTCCTGACCCAGGAATCGAACCCGGGTCTTCTGCATTGCTGGCGGATTCTTTAGCGACTGAGCTATGAAGGAAGTCGCATGCACTAGGACAGACGGTTAAATGGTGAAGTACAGAACTTCAGTGCCAGGCAGGAATCAAGAGCTGCCCGCGCCTCCCGGGTCCCTGCACCCACCTCCTAAGACCCAGCCCACGTGGCCTGGCACACCCTCTGCAGGATGCCTGGCTCCAAGGCCACCATGTTTGGATTGCTCTCACCTCCTGCTGGGTGGTTGTTCCATCTTCTGAATATTCACCCTGGGTCAAGTTTATGCTTAGGGATCGAACGACCTGGGTTTCATCTGGCTCCACCATTTACACGCCTGTCACGAGGTCTTAGGTTCCTCACCTGCAAAACATGAAGTTTAAAGAAACTGTCAAGTGTTTTGCACCACAAGCAATAAATAGTT
The DNA here is from genome assembly GCF_027580195.1 of Bos mutus. NCBI lineage: Eukaryota > Metazoa > Chordata > Mammalia > Artiodactyla > Bovidae > Bos > Bos mutus. The sequence continues at coordinate 110,675,405 of NC_091646.1, forward strand.
GCTGTTGTTGTTTAGTCCCTAAGTTGTGTCTGACTCTTCTGCGACCCCATGAACTGTAGCCCGGCAGGCTCCTCTGTCCATGGGATTTCCCAGGCAAGAATACTGGAGTGGGTTGCCATTTCTTCCTCCAGGGGATCTTCCCGACCCAGGGATTGAACCCAACCCAGGGATCAAACCAACCCAGGGATCGAACCCGTGTCTCCTTCATTGCATATGGATTCTTTACCCACTGAACCACCAGGGAAGCCTTGCAAAAAACAGTACTCCTGTTTTTAAGGTTTTTTGCTCAACTATGAATAATGGACTCTGCCATCCTTGACTCCCCTTCTTCTACCAGCTAAGGCTCTTTCTTGTCCCATTGGGCTTATGGAATTGTCTAATCCAGCTACGGTTTCATCACATAGAGGGCTGAGAGGCTGAGGCTTCTTCTTCTGGGGGTGTTGTGTGGGTTCTTTACCTTTTTATCACACATCACATTTTGGAAATATATTTTTAACAT